>NC_139992.1:8614183-9120630 GCF_964263955.1 Coregonus lavaretus | reverse complement strand
TACTTTTGCATATTTTTTTTATCTGAATGTTATCAGATCTTCAACCAAAACCTAATATTAGATAAAGGGAACCTGAGTTTAGAAATAACAACAACAAAAAAAGATACTTATTTTATTTATTCAATAAACAAAGTTATGCAATTCCCCTGTGTGAAAAAGTAATTGCCCCCTTAACACTCAATATCTGCTTGTGCCACCTTTAGCTGCAATGACTGCAACCAAATGCTTCCTGTAGTTGTTGATCAGTCTCTCATATCGCTGTGGAGGAATTTCGGCCCACTCTTCCATGGAGAACTGCTTTAACCTCAGCTACATTTGTGGGTTTTCAAGCATGAACTGCTTGTTTCAATTTTGATTAGGTCTGGACATTGACTAGGCCATTCCAAAACTTCAAATTTGTTGTATTTTAACCATTTTCATGTAGACTTGATTGTGTGTTTTGGATCATTGTCTTGCTGCATGACCCAGTTGCGCTTCAGCTTCAGCTCACAGTCGAATGGCCTGACATTCTCCTGTAGAATTCTCTGATACAGAGCAGAATTCATGGTTCCTCCTATTAAGGCAAGTTGTCCAGGTCCTGAGGCAGCAAAGCATCCGGAAACAATCACACTACCACCACCATGCTTGACCGTTGGTATGAGGTTTTTACTATGGAATGCAGTGTTTTGTTTTCGCCAGACATAATGGGACCCATCTTGTCCTGGAAGCACCTGGATGATCATCATACATACACACATACATACACATACATATCCTTTAAAAAAAAGATATATCATCAAGACTCTTGGAAGAATGTTCTAGGGACAGATGAGTCAAAAGTATACCTTTTTGGACGACATGAAAACATGAAACAGACATCAATAACATATAGATGCTAATATACAGTGGGTCTTACAGCTACGATGTAGTGTAGTTTCTATCGTGGGGGGCTGAGTGGAAATGTTGCTAATGTGTGGATGAGACTAAAGAGAGCAGATGGCAGAAAGCAGTGACAACATGGGTGACTGTTGGGCTTCAGACTGCCCAGTAGCTATGCATGGAGTCACGTGACCCCCCACACCTCAGATCAAAGAGCTGTGCCTGGTGGTGCAGAGGGGTGGGGGTGGAGAGGGGTGCAGAGGGGTGTGGCGGGGTGCAGAAGGGTGTGGCGGGGTGCAGAGAGGTGGAGAGGGGTGCAGAGGGGTGGGGGTGCAGAGGGGTGGGGGGTGGAGAAGGTGGGGAGGGAGCAGACAGTTGCTGTGCCAGCTGTGGATCTGTCTGACTGTGGATCACAAGTTCACTGGATACCCATAACTGCTATGCATGCATAGCATAACCTCTGACCTACTTTTTCATAACTCTTAACGAGATTCTCTGGTACTTTTGTTGACTTTTTAGCCAGTAGTCCTGAAAGTAGGCTCACGAGCCTAAAGTGGTCTCCGGAAATTGCGTACTACGTCACATACACTGAGTATACAAAACATTAAGATGCTCTTTCCATGACATAGACTGACCAGGTGAATCCAGGTGAAAGCTATGATCCCTTATTGATGTCACTTGTTAAATCCACTCCAATCAGTGTAGATGAAGGGGAGGAGAGAGGTTAAAGAAGGATCTTTAAGCCTTGAGACAATTGAGACATGGATTGTGTATGTGTGCCATTCAGAGGGTGAATGTGCAAGATAAAAGATTTAAGTGCCTTTGAACGGGGTATGGTAGTAGGTGCCAGGCGCACCAGTTTGTGTCAAGAACTGCAACGTTGCTGGGTTTTTCACGCTCAACAGTTTGTATCAAGAATGGTCCATGCCCCGACGAATTGAGGCTGTTCTGAGGCCAAAAGGGGGTGGAACTCAATATTAGGAAAGTGTTCCTAATGTTTAGTACACGCAGTGTATGTGGAGATATGTGCACCACGTCATTGCTCTCTCTCTCTCGCTCTGCTGTGTGTGAATCTCGCTAGCTGTCACTCAAATGGCGAGGGGCTGAAGCTCACTGGCTGAAACTCAAGTTGCTAGGGGGCTTGCTCACCTGGGGATACATTTTGGGAAAATGGCGTTGCACAGCTTCCAGAAAAAAACTGTTACTTTCAAAGTAGGGATTTCATGACTAATTGAGGTAAGACAGTAATTCTGCTCATAGATTCTGCATGTATGAACTACACATTGACACATCCAGCCCAAAGAAGTTTAAAGAATACTAGTCGCCAAAGTTCCGGAGCATGTCTTTAAGGGTAAGTCAAAATTGGAATTGAGCAGTCTATTAAAGTTTGGGATAAGCAGCAATTACGGGGGTTGAGACGTATACCTCATGTAGGCTAACCACATATTTTCCCTCCCTTCATACCCAGTTTCTGTACCCAATTGGTCACTGTCCATAAAATCCCTAACATTAGCTACCTGAACGGGGTTTGGTACTTACTGTGTGGACAGTTGAGAAGGCAACAACTGTTGGTCGTCGGGTAAGCTTGGCTTTACACATAGCTTGGGCTTTGTCGAGTAAGGCTTAAAGGCTTAAACTATGTAAGGCTTAAACTATGTATTTAGATTGTAGTTAGGTATTGTAGGTAGTTATTGTGGGTTGTTGTATGTAATTATTGTAGGTTAGTATTGTATTCGGCTGTGCCCAGCGTAGCCCAGCGTAGCACGAAGCTAGCTAGCTAACCCACCACCGGGACTAGCTGGCGAGTAGCTATTAGCAACGGTATAGTTATTTCACGCCTGAGAGTGCCTGTAATTACGCCAGCTGGCTGCCTACAATAATTACATACAATAATTGCCTACCATTCAGCTGTTTCCTAACCTCATTGTCTGAACCGTTAACGTTAGGTAGCAAGCGGATACTGTGCTTGAAATATTAGCTAGCTTGTTGCTACCTGGATAGCTACTAGTAAACAATAGCTGGAACGACCGTGTGAACAGACGCGAACTGGCTGAGTCAATTCAGTGGCTAGCTTTGCACTTGGCTAGCTAACAGTAGCTGCTAGGGGTAAGTCATAACCTACAGTTGTTTTGTTTTTTACATATTGATAGCCCGAGTCGTTCAAGGAATTTGGGACATGGGTGACTAGTTAACGTTAGTTTGGCTCTCTCTGTGTGTTCGTGCCGTGAAAGGAGGGGTTCTTCTTTGTCTGAAAGCAATGGCTAGCTAGTTTGCTAACTATTCTAGCTAACTAACTGGCTGAATAAGTTGACGACGGACTCGCTCAAGCTGTCGGGACTAACCCACAACGTTAGACACGGACACGAACGATCTGCTTGCGTGTTGATACACTGGTGGTTTGTTGTGGCAGAGTATTGGCGCTAAACCGTGTTGCTGGAGTCCGGCATGCTAGCTGGCTGTGGCGTCATATGACTTGATGCCCGGACGATTTTCACTGAATAATACTGCACCTAGTTAGCTAGCTGAATAAACTGAGTTAGTCTATTCCTAGAAACATTGAACCGCTGTAGTTTACAACAATTATAGTTTCTGAGGTGGAAGTTGGGAGAGTTATATTTGGGAGTTGTGCTGAGGGAGGCCCCGCTCTCTCCTTTCCCAGATGTTTAGTTCATTTCATTCCGATCTCCTCTGCATTATTGTAGCCATTTGCTGCAGCCTGTCAACTATGCCTCTGCCTATCCCTGTTCTCTCCTCTCCGCACAGGCTACACAAACGCCTCACACCGCGTGGCTGCTGCCTCTCTAACCTGGTGGTCCCTGCACGCACCACCCACCTGGAGTTCCAGGTCTCAGGCAGCCTCTGGAACTGCCGTTCTGCTGCCAACAAGGCAGACTTCATCCCAGCCTATGCTACCCTCCAGTCCCTCGACTTCTTGGCGCTGACGGAAACATGGATTACCACTGAAAACACTGCTACTCCTACTGCTCTCTCCTCATCTGACCATGTGTTCTCGCATACCCCGAGAGCATCTGGTCAGCGGGGTGGTGGCACAGGAATCCTCATCTCTCCCAAGTGGACATTCTCAATTTTTCCCCTAACCCATCTGTCTATCTCCTCATTTGAATTCCATGCTGTCACAGTCACTAGCCCATTTAAGCTTAATATCCTTGTCATCTATCGCCCTCCAGGTTCCCTTGGAGAGTTCATCAATGAGCTTGATGCCTTGATAAGTTCCTTTCCTGAGGATGGCTCACCCCTCACAGTTCTGGGGGATTTCAACCTCCCTACATCTACATTTGACTCATTTCTCTCTGCCTCCTTCTTTCCACTCCTCTCCTCTTTTGACCTCACCCTCTCACCGTCCCCCCCTACTCACAAGGCAGGCAATACGCTTGACCTCATCTTTACTAGATGCTGTTCTTCTACTAATCTCACTGCAACTCCCCTCCATGTCTCCGACCACTACTTTGTATCCTTTTCTCTCTCGCTCTCCTCGAACACTACTCACTCTGCCCCTACACAGATGGTAATGCGCCGTCGCAACCTTCGCTCTCTCTCTCCCGCTACTCTCTCCTCTTCCATCCTATCATCTCTTCCCTCTGCTCAATCCTTCTCCCTCCAATCTCCTGATTCTGCCTCCTCAACCCTCCTCTCCTCCCTTTCTGCATCCTTTGACTCTCTATGTCCCCTATCCTCCTGGCCGCCTCGGTCCTCCCCTCCAGCTCCGTGGCTTGATGACTCATTGCGAGGTCACAGAACAGAGCTCCGGGCAGCTGAGCGGAAATGGAAGAAAACTAGACTCCCTGCGGACCTGGCATCTTTTCACTCCCTCCTCTCTACATTTTCTTCATCTGTTTCTGCTGCTAAGGCCACTTTCTACCACGCTAAATTCCAAGCATCTGCCTCTAACCCTAGGAAGCTCTTTGCCACATTCTCCTCCCTGCTGAATCCTCCCCCCCCCCCCCCCCCCACTTTGAAAAGAAGGTTGACGACATCCGATCCTCGTTTGTTAAGTCAAATGACACTGCTGGTCCTGCTCACACTGCCCTACCCTATGCTTTGACTTCTTTCTCCCCTCTCTCTCCAGATAAAATATTGCGACTTGTGACTGCAGGCCGCCCAACAACCTGCCCGCTTGACCCGATCCCCTCCTCTCTTCTCCAGACCATCTCCGGTGACCTTCTCCCCTACCTCACCTCGCTGATCAACTCATCCTTGACCGCTGGCTATGTCCCTTCCGTCTTCAAGAGAGCGAGAGTTGCACCCCTTCTCAAAAAACCAACACTCGATCCCTCTGATGTCAACAACTACAGACCAGTATCCCTTCTTTCTTTTCTCTCCAAAACTATTGAGCGTGCCGTCTTTAGCCAACTCTCTTGCTATCTCTCTCAGAATGACCTTCTTGATCCAAACCAGTCAGGTTTCAAGACTGGTCATTCAACTGAGACTGCTCTTCTCTGTGTCACGGAGGCTCTCCGCACTGCTAAAGCTAACTCTCTCTCCTCTGCTCTTGTCCTTCTAGACCTGTCTGCTGCCTTTGATACTGTGAACCATCAGATCCTCCTCTCCACCCTCTCCGAGCTGGGCATCTCCGGCGCGGCTCACTCTTGGATTGCGTCCTACCTGACCGGTCGCTCCTACCAAGTGGCCTGGCAGACATATCAGTATGGATGACGGATCACCACCTCAAGCTGAACTTGGCAAGACGGAGCTGCTCTTCCTCCCGGGGAAGGACTGCCTGTTCCATGATCTCGCCATCACGGTTGACAACTCCGTTGTGTCCTCCTCCCAGAGTGCGAAGAGCCTTGGCGTGACCCTGGACAACACCCTGTCATTCTCCGCTAACATCAAGGGTGGTGACCCGATCCTGTAGGTTCATGCTCTACAACATTCGGAGAGTACGACCCTGCCTTACACAGGAAGCGGCACAGGTCCTAATCCAGGCACTTGTCATCTCCCGTCTGGATTACTGCAACTCGCTGTTGGCTGGGCTCCCTGCCTGTGCCATTAAACCCCTACAACTCATCCAGAATGCCGCAGCCCGTCTGGTGTTCAACCTTCCCAAGTTCTCTCACGTCACCCCCCTCCTCCGCACACTCCACTGGCTTCCAGTTGAAGCTCGCATCTGTTACAAGACCATGGTGCTTGCCTATGGAGCTGTGAGGGGAACGGCACCTCCGTACCTTCAGGCTCTGATCAGTCCCTACACCCAAACGAGGGCATTGCGTTCATCCACCTCTGGCCTGCTGGCTCCCCTTCCTCTGCGGAAGCATAGTTCCCGCTCAGCCCAGTCAAAACTGTTCGCTGCTCTGGCACCCCAATGGTGGAACAAGCTCCCTCACGACGCCAGGACAGCGGAGTCACTCGCCACCTTCCGGAGACATTTGAAACCCCACCTCTTTAAGGAATACCTGGGATAGGATAAAGTAATCCTTATACCCCTCCCTTACCCCAACCCACACCCCCCAACCAAAAATAAAAATAAAATAAAATAAAAAAACAAATTGTAAAGTGGTTATCCCACTGGCTATAAGGTGAATGCACCAATTTGTAAGTCGCTCTGGATAAGAGCGTCTGCTAAATGACGTAAATGTAAATGTAAATGTAATAAGCAAAAGGGGGGGCTCATCTAATGAAATAGTTTCACCATAAGACATAGTTTCCTCATAAGACAGACACAGAGAGAGAGAGAGAGAGAGAGAGAGAGAGAGAGAGAGAGAGAGAGAGAGAGAGAGAGAGAGAGAGAGAGAGAGAGAGAGAGAGAGAGAGCAAGAGAGAGAGAGAGAGAGCAAGAGAGAGTGTGAGAGAGCAAGAGAGAGTGTGAGAAAGGGAGTGGCCTCTCCTCTCCTCCATTAGAGATGTCCTGGTTCTACAGAGGCCTGAGGGGCTGAAGGACTCAAGTTTATAAGGCTTACACATTCTCAGACAGGCAGAGCTGAGCTTCATGAAGTAATGGATGCTGCTGGGGCAGTGGGTTAACAGTTGTGGTGTGACAGTGACTGACCATATCATTTTTATCACACCCAGTCACTGGGATAATAGTGGCTGTAGCATCATTGATTATGGTGGCAGAAGTGGGATCTCTGGCTGCAATGATAGGTGCTGACTGATCTTCTAGACGTCCGTATCGTATCAGACTAAACCCTGCCATTTTCATAACTTGTCCCAATAGTTTAATACATTTAGTACCAACACAAACAGGTGATTTTGAGATGCCAATTCCATGCAAGTCAGCTGCATTGGGGACACTGTCCATTACACTATCAAATACTCTTGTTCATATAATAATAAAAACAGACTATTACTTGAGGGATGGAGGTAGATGATATCCTGTTCTGTGAAGTCCTTTGATTGGGCCGTTTTCAGCCAATCAGCGAGGGCCATCAGCAGTAGGACCCAGGCCACTGCAGGCCAGGGTTCCATTGCTGGCCGCGGCTTCACACATGCAGGTCTCTGATTGGACAACCACACGATGACACCTGCAGAGGAAAGGAGAGCCCACATGTAACCCAATTAGTTAAAATACCTGTTTTAGTCTATATTAAATCATGCTTAATTTTTGCACAATTAAAGAAGTCCATTGTCAAAAACACAATCCCTTTGGATATCTGATCAAGGCATCCTGACTGCCTTTCTCAACTACCTGCCATGGAACAGTGACCATGGGTGTCTCCAGCCCTACGGGAAAACACAGAGGAAAGCCACTGGACATCCACCAGACCAGAAACAACAGAGCAGTGTTCCTCATTACAGCTGCGTCCAAAATGGAATCCTTTTCCCTATGTAGTGCACTACTTTTAACCAGGGCCCATTTGGCTCTAGTCAAAAGTAGTGCACTGCATAGGGAATAGGGTGCCAATTGGGACACAACCTACATCTATTATCCAGTCAAACATCTCCTCGTTAGATCAATGACAGTCAGTCTGCCAGGGACCAAACTCTCATGCATCATCAGCCCTCATGCAGTCTTCATTCTGATCCAGCTCAGTCTTCGTACAGTGAGGCATCAGTAACAGAGCTAGACATGGATAAACAGTTGGGGTAGTAATAAACAGCGGATGCACGCAACAATGTCTTGCAGGCCCGATGATGTCACAGATGATTCCTAACATATTTCCAATACAATATTTCAAGGTATCAATTGAGGAGAGTCAAATCATGGGTACACTAAAGACACACCCCACTACAGAAAGTCCTCTTTTCAGAGTGTGGAGGGTGCCGCGTTGATTATTTATGATACTAGTTACTGACTTGCCTTTCTTCAATGAGGGGATAAATAAACTTTAAATAAATAAACTTTTATTGAATTGAAATGAATAGGCCTTCAGTGAGGTTTTGTAGCAATGCCATGTCAAATATATAATTTAAGCCTAAATAAGTTCAGGAGTAAAAATGTCCTTAACAAATTGCAAAATAAGTTGCTTGGACTCAATCCGTGTTCAATAATAGTGGTTAACATGATGACTACCCCATCTCTGTACCCCACACATATAATGAGCTGTAAGGTTCCTCAATCGAGTAGTGAATTTGAAGCACAGATTCAAGCACAAAGATCAGGGATGTTTTTCAATGTCTTGCAAAGAAGGAGGGCACCTATTGGTAGATGTGTAAAAATAAAAAGCAGACATTGAATATCCCTGTGAGCGTGGTGAAGTTATTAATTACACTTTGGATGGTATATCAATACACCCAGTCACTACAGAGATACAGGCCAATGGTGATTTTTAAAACAGTTACAGAGTTTAATGGTTGTGATATGAGAAAACTGAGGATGGATAAACAACATTGTAGTTACTCCACAACACTAACCTAAATGACAGAGTGAAGAGAAGGAAGCCTGTACAGAATTAAAAACATACCAAAACATGCATCCTGTTTGCAACAAGGCACTTAAGGAATACTGTAAAAAATGTGGCAAAGAAATGAACTTTTTGTCCTGAATAAAAGAACATCAGGTTTGGGGAAAATCCAACACAACACATCAATGAGTACCACTCTTCATATTTTCAAGCATGGTGGAGGCGGCATCATGTTATGGGTATGTTTGTCATCGGCAAGGGAGTTTTTTTGGATAAAAATAAACGGAATACAGGTAGCTATAAGCACAGGCAAAATCCTAGAGGAAAACCTGGTTCAGTCTGCTTTCCAACAGACACTGGGAGACAAATGTACCTTTCAGTAGTACAATAAACTAAAACACAAGGCCAAATCTACACTGGAGTTGCTTAACAAGACGACATTGAATGTTCCTGAGTGGCCTAGTTACCGTTTTGACTTAAATCGTCTTGAATATCTATGGCAAGACATGAAAATGGCTGTCAGGCAATGATCAACAATCAACTTGACAGAGCTTGAAGAATTTAAAAAAATAATAATGGGTAAATATTGTCCAATCCAGGTGTGGTAAGCTCTTAAAGACACCTAAAAAGACTCACAGCTGTAATCGCCGCCAAAGGTGCTTCTACAAAGTATTGACTCAGGGGTGTGAATACTTATGTATATTAAATATTTCTGTATTTCATTTTCAATACATTTGCAAAAAATTATAAAAACATGTTTTCACTTTGTCATTATGGGGTATTGTGTGTAGATGGGTGAGAAAAACATATATTTAATACATTTTGAATTCAGGATGTAACACAACAAAATGTGGAATAAGTCAAGGGATATGATTTTCCAGGTAGGTTATGAGAAAGAAGCAGCATTGAGATTCTCAGCTGACACCCATGCAAACATGTTCCCCTAAAAGCCATTTCAACTGATACAATCTAACACTGCACATTTCTGGTTGCCAAGGTGTCGAGAGATGAGCAGATATGGAGTTCAACACCACGAGGTCACTAGCGTTGCATCATGGAAATTTGAGGGACAGTAGATACAAGAGCATTGGTGTGAGCAACTAGTAGACAAACATCTTGGAACAGTATGGCTCCAACCACAAAGCTAGTCATTCTACTGGCTGTTCTAGACTGGACTTTCCTTGCAAGCCAAGAAACTAATCATATTCTTGAAGAAGATGACGTTTATTCATTCGAAAACAGCGTCAGAGGCGGACTACTGTGTGATCTTTAAATCCAATGGTGAAGAAAGCCTGCTGTTGCGGAACGCATCTAACCCTTCACTTAGTAATTACAAAATTAAAAAGCTTGTTCAATCAGACTCTGGACTGTACAGGGTGGAGTGCTGGACAGCTGGCAATATTTCACACCATCAACGTATTAGTCTCTCAGTTTGCAGTCATAATGGTAATTCTGCCATTTAGGATGGACAGTAGAACTCCAATGTAAAGGTGCAAGTGGTGATGACAGCATGATGGTCCAATGGTACACAGGAAAATTCAAGATACATTATCCGGAAGCCTCTCATGGAGGACCCAACTGGCAGAATCCAATTGATTGAGAATAACTCCTCTCTCCGCATTGCCAACTTCACCATGGAGGACATAGGCATTTACATTTGCACTGTAGAAAAAAAGTATTTAGTCAGCCACCAATTGTGCAAGTTCTCCCACTTAAAAAGATGAGAGAGGCCTGTAATTTTCATCATAGGTACACGTCAACTATGACAGACAAAATGAGAAAAATAAATCCAGAAAATCACATTGTAGGATTTTTAATGAATTTATTTGCAGATTATGGTGGAAAATAAGTATTTGGTCAATAACAAAAGTTTCTCAATACTTTGTTATATACCCTTTGTTGGCAATGACACAGGTCAAACGTTTTCTGTAAGTCTTCACAAGGTTTTCACACACTGTTGCTGGTATTTTGGCACATTCCTCCATGCAGATCTCCTCTAGAGCAGTGATGTTTTGGGGCTGTCGCTGGGCAACACGGACTTTTAACTCCCTCCAAAGATTTTCTATGGGGTTGAGATCTGGAGACTGGCTAGGCCTTGAAACGCTTCTTACGAAGCCAGTCCTTCCTTGCCCGGGCGGTGTGTTTGGGATCATTGTCATGCTGAAAGACCCAGCCACGTTTCATCTTCAATGCCCTTGCTGATGGAAGGAGGTTTTCACTCAAAATCTCACGATACATGGCCCCATTCATTCTTTCCTTTACACGGATCAGTCGTCCTGGTCCCTTTGCAGAAAAACAGCCCCAAAGCATGATGTTTCCACCCCCATGCTTCACAGTAGGTATGGTGTTCTTTGGATGCAACTCAGCATTCTTTGTCCTCCAAACACGACGAGTTGAGTTTTTACCAAAAAGTTATATTTTGGTTTCATCTGACCATATGACATTCTCCCAATCCTCTTCTGGATCATCCAAATGCACTCTAGCAAACTTCAGACAGGCCTGGACATGTACTGGCTTAAGCAGGGGGACACGTCTGGCACTGCAGGATTTGAGTCCCTGGCGGCGTAGTGTGTTACTGATGGTAGGCTTTGTTACTTTGGTCCCAGCTCTCTGCAGGTCATTCACTAGGTCCCCCCGTGTGGTTCTGGGATTTTTGCTCACCGTTCTTGTGATCATTTTGACCCCACGGGGTGAGATCTTGCGTGGAGCCCCAGATCGAGGGAGATTATCAGTGGTCTTGTATGTCTTCCATTTCCTAATAATTGCTCCCACAGTTGATTTCTTCAAACCAAGCTGCTTACCTATTGCAGATTCAGTCTTCCCGGCCTGGTGCAGGTCTACAATTTTGTTTCTGGTGTCCTTTGACAGCTCTTTGGTCTTGGCCATAGTGGAGTTTGGAGTGTGACTGTTTGATGTTGTGGACAGGTGTCTTTTATACTGATAACAAGTTCAAACAGGTGCCATTAATACAGGTAACGAGTGGAGGACAGAGGAGCCTCTTAAAGAAGAAGTTACAGGTCTGTGAGAGCCAGAAATCTTGCTTGTTTGTAGGTGACCAAATACTTATTTTCCACCATAATTTGCAAATAAATTCATTAAAAATCCTACAATGTGATTTTCTGGATTTTATTTTCTCCATTTTGTCTGTCATAGTTGACGTGTACCTATGATGAAAATTACAGGCCTCTCTCATCTTTTTAAGTGGGAGAACTTGCACAATTGGTGGCTGACTAAATACTTTTTTTCCCCACTGTATGTTAAGGAGCTGTATATACATGGCTTTGTGGGGGAGAGGGCTGTACTACCCTGCTTTAATACTGACTCAAATACGACAGAGACATGGTGAGACACCTACAAGAAGGAAAAAGGTATCACATCATTGCCGTCTCAAAACCATTCGAGTGACCACGCTGACCTCGCCGACCAAGGAAAGCAGATGCATATGGTGGATGTAAGAGAGACTGGGAATAACTCGCTGCTCATCCCATTCCTGATGCTGAACCACTCTGAGGTTTACTACTGTCTGAAGCATCAAAATCAAGTGAAGAATCTCATCCAAAGGTATATGCTAGTGGTCTGCCTAAAGTCTGACCAGTTCACACAGTTCTTCTCAGAGGGAGAGGAGGTTGCTCTCAGCTTTAACTCTACTTTTACTGAGTCTAACCGGCTTGAGTGGCTAAGAAAGACTGCTGAAGGGGACAATGTCATACTGGTCAAATCTACTGGGACAAATCAGAAATGGAACCATATCTGAGGATCTGAATGGCCGAACAAATGCATCTCAACCTCATATCTCTCTGGTCCTCTCTAACCTGTCGCAGGAGGAAAGTGAGGAGTACTATTGTTTTTGTCATGTCTGAAGGGTTGAGATGAAGGGGTGTGTGTATCGATAACTAGGACCTTCTTCATTCACGAGGAGAAAGACCCCTTTGGCATCGACTACCTTCTTTCTATACAATGTGGTCTTCATTGATGGGCTGCGGTCTGCTGGGGATGGTCTGTGCTGTGATCTCTGTGAACCTGAAGACCAGGAGGAGAAGAGACCAGGCTTCTCAAAAGAGCAGGAGGATAGCAGCACAGCGAAGAGGAGAGTGACGGTATGTTGGGTGAGGAATGAATCAAAACTCTTAACATGTAAGGGTAATATCTATAAAACGTTATGTTTCTAACTATATAATGGATATTAGAGTCAATTTCCTTTGGATAATGTATATTTCCCTTTTTTCCTGTTTTTGTCATTTCGTGTGGGAAGGGGTGGTGTTTTAGTTTTATAATTGTGTTTGTTTTACAATTGTGTTATTTTATAATTGTATTGTTTTATAATTGTGCCATGTTGTTTGCTGTTTATGATATAACAAAGAAGAACATAAGAAGTAAATCTTTATTATATTATTATTCTTTACTTATTGTTTGGTTGAATTTCTTTCTTATTAGATTACATTATTGTTTCCCAATGTATCAACCTGCTCCCAAGTCACTTCTCTAGAGCTCTCTGGAAGTGACAGAAATATGCTGTAAATGATAACCAGCTGTTTTCTGGTTCCTCTGCTTTTACCACAAATAAATAACAAGTCTAACTGAAATGTTATTGGTTTGTTATTTGTTTCTAAACTAAATCATTATACACCTGTCATGAGAGGGAAATATGATTTAATCAAAAGTTATTCAGGAAGACTAATGGAATGGCTGTAGCTGTCTGTCTTCAAAGCCTGAGGCATTGTGACGTTGGGTGACTGCCATTGGATTGATGTATCACCATCACAACAAAGGGAATGACGTTTTGCCTTTCAGACTTAACAGAACGGAGAAAGAAGATTCCCTAGCAACATTAGAGGGGGAAGGGGGAAGTTATGACATTAGCATGTAATGTATATTGTACCCTCAAACTTCAGCTGTGCATGCCTTTTATAATAATCTGCCATTTAGCAGACGCTTTTATCCAAAGCGACTTACAGTCATGCGTGCATACATTTTTGTGTATGGGTGGTCCCGGGGATCGAACCCACTACCTTGGCGTTACAAGCGCCGTGCTCTACCAGCTGAGCTACAGAGGACCACATTTTATGGTATGCCTGTGTCCTTTAGTGTCTGTGTGAGCATGGTTAAGGGCTCAGACACACCGAAGGCATTTTCTGGCCGAGAGTACTTAGCACCTCTGAACGTAATTTGCGAACCAAGTGCGCACCGATTTTACATGCAGAATGCCGTCAGTCAGACGTCTACAGCGGGTGTCCCTAAAACACAGCCTGCTGAACGATCAGCAGACGAACGCTAGTTCCACATTCGGTGCGATGTGTGTGAACCTTAAGATGTGTTGTTTTACCATTAGTTTAGGGATCTCCCTTGACTTTCCCAGACAAGATTGAATTACGGTCTGACCAATTCTCTCTGAAGAAATATACAGTGACCCACAACATGCCCAATACAGATAAACCAGCCTCAACCAGACACAATATTGTGAAATTCATTAGGTTGAGGAATGCATCTGTAAAAGGGTGAGGAGACAAAGAAATTGTCTATTTTTCTAAGGGCAACCTTGTTGCCCCAATGACGGATTCTGGGTACATGTTCACGTCTCTTAAAGTCTGGAAAAGTCTGTCCAGAGAATGGTAAAATGGCCTGACCTTCCAGAGAATGGTAAAATGGCCTGACCTTCCAGAGAATGGTAAAATGGCCTGACCTTCCAGAGAATGGTAAAGTGGCCTGACCTTCCAGAGAATGGTAAAATGGCCTGACCTTCCAGAGAATGGTAAAATAGCCTGACTGCTATTCAGTGTCCTTTTCCTGGCCTCCCTGACAGGGCCGGGATAGCCAGGGTAGATTGGACCTCTGTCAGAGCCTAGACCACAGGACAGCCTGAGAGATGGAAGACAAGATTCGTCCATCAACCCTGGGGGAAATGTAGGGGTAATTGTGTTCTCCTCACCCTGAGAAAGACCTTGGGACATTATGTCAGAGAGAGCTGACAGGGATACAGAGGAGAGCCTGGTCAGGGGACAAGGGATAGCCCTGTGGTTGGTTTTTATTATTTAAACAAAGATTGGAACCATTTACACATTAGTCACATACACTTGAATCAAGCCCTTTGAATGGCGGCATAGACACAGAGAAGGGTACAAAGCAAACTGATTAAGAAACTGTATTTGACTAAGAAATTGTATTTGGCTCATTCCTAAGATCAATACAAACAAGAAACAACAACAAATACATTCCTCTAAAGTTCAAACTCAGGTAAATTTAATCTGGCAAAATCTGACACCCCCAGTCATAAGTCAAACTGATACTTATTAGAAGATTTACCTCTGAGCCTCACCGGGTAATTTTAGGATTAGCTCTCAAAGTCAGGTGACCCAAACTGAGCAGTGAATTTACCGACTCAAAAGAGCTCCACCAAACCAAACCAAACCAAACCAAATCAAATATTGCTCACAAATGGCAGCATTTCCTTGAGACGTTACACTTTAAAGTCTCCTGTAAGCCATCTTTTGTACGTCCCATTGCCTCTTCAGTCAGCCGGTGATGTCATTAAGGACAGGCATACGAAAACCATTAGCGCTTCTGTCGCCCAGGGCGACCAGGCCGCTGTGGTTGGGGAGTGATAAAGCACTTCCATGTATTTAACCAACCAGCACCATCTAAGAACACAGCCAAACCACAACCTTTTACTCTGGACTTATAAGCTTTAATATTTGACAGTGTTATATCAAACAAAGCTGTTGAGCCAAGTTTACTGTGGATTAGGATTTGTATTGTGTATGAACATTGAGGCAGGTAGCTAAAGTAACATGGGCCAAAGAAATCTAAAAGACTAAGGAAATGATCTTTATCTCATTGACACACTGTTTGATTTTCAGCATATCAAAACAAAACATTTTTCATTTTCTGGGCTCTGGCTCATAGCGTACTGTGAGTGTTTTCCTTTTTTATGTCACGCTGCTGTGGGAGAGATCAGATAAGTGCGTTAATCTTATCATGTTAAATCAGCTTCTTTTTTTTAGCTAATGACCCAGAGCAAATATTTTCTCTTTAGTCTGAGCTATAGGCAGGGTACCTGATTTATTAAAACAATATAACTCTTTGGTGTAGGGATGTTTCTGTGATAGAGCCGATAGGGCAGGATGTTGTGGTTGTGCTCTAACTTGGCAAATGAAATATAGGAAACGTTAAGGGCATGCAGAAACCATCTTAATACTTACTCAATGTAAGTCTGCAATAATTGATTTGATTTTAATAGATTAAGCAATAACTAAGAGCACAAAACATTGCAACAGAGCCATCATGACGAGAACAAGTGTGTTCAGACAACTGATATAGACAGATATGTAATAGTAGAACACTGTTTTATACAGGTAACTCCCAAAATAAAGGAAACACTTGAGTAAATGAGGGATACAAAGTATATTGAAAGCAGGTGCTTCCACACAGGTGTGGTTCCTGAGTTAATTAAACAATAAACATCCCATCATGCTTAGGGTCATGAATAAAAATGCCCAGTTGCCCATTATTTTGGCTACCATGGCTAGAAGAAGAGATCTCAGTGACTTTGAAAGAGGAGTCTCAAAGGAGCATAGGGGGTTTAAATGGTGTGTGTGTCTCAGTCACCAGATCTCAACCCAATTGAACACTTATGGGAGATTCTGGAGTGATGCCTGAGACAGTGTTTTCCAACACCAGCAACAAAACACCAAATGATGGAATTCCTCATGGAAGAATGGTGTCACATCCCTCCAATAGAGTTCCAGACACTTGTAGAATCTATGCCAAGGCGCATTGAAGCTGTTCTGGCAGCTCGTGGTGGCCCAACGCCCTAATAAGACACTTTATGTTGGTGTTTCCTTTATTTTGGCAGTTACCTGTAGGTTGTCAAAGCTATCAGAAAAAAATAGAATTTAAAAAGAAATCCTGCATTTTCTGAATGGTGGCATTCAAGCCTGAACTAATCTCTACAATCACACTGTCTCTTCCCTTCAGCAGTACACTCACCTGGGGATGACTGGAGTGAACCACGTAGGGTCATCTGTTAAGGTAAAGTGCGTCAAGCCCCAAACGATAACAGCCCATCAGGGTTTGCCATTTGAATGCTAGTAAAACATGTTGTTGACTGTGTTATAATAACTGTGAGTAGGATAACATGAGTATTGGCAACGCTCCACTGCAAACTGCAGAGGGAAATCATGAGGGATGGTTGGTTGGACAGGGGGAATTTAGAATATTACTTGTTTACATTCAACACCAGAATCAGTGCCTCTCAACTACACTTGTTCATTATGGCTCTCCTTTATACACATAAATAGTGTAATGCAATTTCTACTTTCAATTTGATGCCAGGAAAACCAACACCCACCTATTTATTGAGCTAAGCATCACAACAACAAAAAACACAAAACCCAACATATACAGGCTACGCAGAGTCACGGCCCCTTGTAACGCACTGCCTCCTGGCCCGCTGGACAATGGGCAGTGGTACTCTGTAGCAACGCTGGACTGCATTGACTTTCCTCCCAGAGATGTTATCATGGATTAAGGTCCCCAGTGTATTCAGGGAGAGACCAAAGAGAGAGGTGTACATATCTACCAGCAGCAACCCTGACCCATTTACTGTTTCCTGCTTCTGTCTGTCAACAGGGTAGACATTAGTAACTACTGTAGCAGGTAGACAGTCACATTCATGAAACATATTGACAGTGCAGTAAAATCACCGTAGACACACTAAAGAAAGCAACTATCAATAGAAGTATGATAGATCAAGTTCAACAGAAACTACAGGTCTGATGTGGTAAACACTAACTTGAAACCATTTTACATACTTAAACTTCATGCGAACAGACACATTCTTGCATGACCTTACAGTATAAGCACTAGGGCAAAGGGCTTTCTTTGTCAGGAGTTTCTTTACCACAAATTCTTTCTTAGAACATTTATTTTGAAAATACCAGCATTCCAAAACTCACCCATTTGCAGTGAAGTGATTACCTAATTCCATTATTTTCCCAGATGGAATCACTTTCTCAGTAGCACATTAGGTCCTTAGAGGACTGTAGGTTCTAAAACAAGCCACAGAACTGATGAAGCAGATCAGATGTGTTTCTGATAGTCACCAGACTAAACTCTGCCTGAACCTCTACAACTCTGGGGAATACAAAAGAATAGCTCCTATAAGAATGAGGAGAAAGCTAAAGGACACACACCGACAGGCATCCCATTGACATGGGGAGTGGGGACAAGGGTCTGGTTTTCAACCTATAGGTCTCCACACAGAAGCCTGTGGACATCTTCTTTACCTCCATCGCTTTGCGAGGAGTCTAGTTTTACATGTAACATGCTAAGGCTTCTGTGCTGGGAGGTGACACTGTGACCTTGCCAGCAAGTACCACTAGGACTTTGTAGGAGACAATTAGATAAGACTCTGACAGAAATGGAGAAGGATCGAGAAAGACAGAGGGTGACTACAACATAGTTTATCTACAGAGGTCAAATGGATAATCGAATTACAAAGGAATTGCCTAGAAATTGAGATAAAAATTATCACTAGCTTAAAGCTTCCCACAAACTATGGGTGTTTGTATTTAAACTTTGACATGATTCTTGAAAATAAATGGCATGTTTCCCTGTGATGTCGGTCTTCGTCTGTTTTGAGATAAGCACTAGGAATTTCTTTAATAGAGCCTTCTCTTTGATTAATTCATTAATAATCTTAACATGCTATCTGAGATAAGCATCGATCCTTGGTCAGACAGAGAGCATTAAAAAAAGAGAAACATTTTAGTAAGTCATAACGATTAATGGGTGGTTGAGAAGGGCAACCTTTCAGTCAGGAAATTCATGGAGTGGAACTTCAATCACACCACCCTCTCTTAACCTCTGCCAGCTCGTCTGCCATAAGCTACACCTGTCATGAAAACCTTCATGCCTGCTGGCACGCGGTGCAAATAGAAGCTGTGGTCACTTGTTTGTATAAGGTTGGAATGTTCTCTTTTGTTTAACAGGTCTGAGGGCAGGGCTGATACACTGTTGGTTGGCAGTTGGCACAGCCGTAGAGGTTATCACTGTTGAAGGAGAAGAGGAGGAACCAACAGTCTCATTTAGGACTCATCTCCTTATTTATTTACCTGTGTAGTATTTTTCACTCTCTTTATCCATTCCACAACACGCCCAGGATGAATCTCACTCTGAGGTGACAGGTTAAAGGGCAAAGCATCACACTCCAGCCCTTAATGCATTTGAGAGTCATTACATTTCCCCAACCCTCTCCCTTTTCGTTTTTCACCAAAACAAGTGGCTGGTCGGGGCAACCGATCACAGACTCAGGATTGTGGCTTTAAATGCAAATGCATAGGAAAGGGTGTGTGTCTGGGAGTGCTTAAGTTTAATTAGCCAGGAAGTTTTTGTGTTTGTGTGCCTGATGTTAGAGAGGTCAATGAGGAAGTAATGAACCAAAGCAGCACTTCCTCCTTGTAAGATCCCTCTCAGTGCCCCAGGTGAGTAGTGAATAGCTCCAGGTGGTTGTGGATATTGGAGGAGGGAAACATTAACACCACTCATAAACCCAATTTATCATACTGTACAACGGCACTGCTTCAACTGGATATTGGAGGACGGAAAACAAACCCCATTCATCACACAACGCAACTGCTGCAAACCTGGTTTGACCTCTTCACGTGTGATTCTCACCGAATCAAACTGGTTCTTACAACTAGCATGTTTATCAGCCTTTACCAACGTCTATAACCTTTGTGAAATGTACAGTTGAAGTCGGAAGTTTACATACACCTTAGCCAAATACATTTAAACTCAGTTTTTCACAATTCCTGACATTTAATCCTAGTAAACATTCCCTGTCTTAGGTCAGTTAGGATCACCACTTTATTTTAAGAATGTGAAATGTCAGAATAATAGTAGAGAGAATGATTTATTTCAGCTTTTATTTCTTTCATCACATTCCTAGTGGGTCAGAAGTTTACATACACTCAATTAGTATTTGGCAGCATTGCCTTTAAATTATTTAACATGGGTCAAACGTTTCAGGTAGCCTTCCACAAGCTTCCCACAATAAGTTGGGTGAATTTTGGCCCATTCCTCTTGACAGAGCTGGTGTAACTGAGTCAGGTTTGTAGGCCTCCTTGCTCGCACACGCTTTTTCAGTTCAGCCCACAAATGTTGTATAGGATTAAGGTCAGGGCTTTGTGATGGCCACTCCAATACCTTGACTTTGTTGTCCTTAAGCCATTTTGCCACAACTTTGGAAGTATGCTTGGGGTCATTGTCCATTTGGAAGACCCATTTGTGACCAAGCTTTAATTTCCTGACTGATGTCTTGAGATGTTGCTTCAATATATCCACATAATTTTCCTTCCTCATGATGCCATCTATTTTGTGAAGTGCACCAGTCCCTCCTGCAGCAAAGCACCCCCACAGCATGATGCTGCCACCCCCGTGCTTCACGGTTGGGATGGTGTTCTTCGGCTTGCAAGCCACCCCCTTTTTCCTCCAAACATAACAATGGTCATTATGGCCAAACAATTCTATTTTTGTTTCATCAGACCAGAGGACATTTCTCCAAAAAGTACGATCTTTGTCCCCATGTGCAGTTGCAAATCGTAGTCTGGCTTTTTTTAATGGCAGTTTTGGAGCAGTGGCTTCTTCCTTGCTGAGCGGCCTTTCAGGTTATGTCGATATAGGACTCGTTTTACTGTGGATATAGATACTTTTGTACCTGTTACCTCCAGCATCTTCACAAGATCCTTTGCTGTTGTTCTGGGATTGATTTGCACTTTTCGCACCAAAGTATGTTAATCTCTAGGAGACAGAACGCGTCTCCTTCCTGAGCGGTATGACGGCTGCGTGGTCCCATGGTGTTTATACTTGCGTACTATTGTTTGTACAGATAAACGTGGTACCTTCAGGCGTTTGGAAATTGCTCCCAAGGATGAACCAGACTTGTGGAGGTCTACAATATTATTTCTGAGGTCTTGGCTGATTTCTTTTGATTTTCCCATGATGTCAAGCAAAGAGGCACTGAGTTTGAAGGTAGGCCTTGAAATACATACACAGGTACACCTCCAATTGACTCAAATTATGTAAATTAGCCTATCAGAAGCTTGACATCATCATGACATAATTTTCTGGAATTTTCCAAGCTGTTTAAAGGCACAGTCAACTTAGTGTATGTAAACTTCTGACCAACTGGAATTGTGATACAGTGAATTATAAGTGAAATAATATGTCTGTAAACAATTGTTGGAAAAATTACTTGTGTCATGCACAAAGTAGATGTCCTAACCGACTTGCCAAAACTATAGTTTGTTAACAAGACATTTGTGGAGTGGTTGAAAAACGAGTTTTAATGACTCTAAGCCAAGTGTACGTAAACTTCAGACTTCAACTGTATTCTCTAGCTACCACTTAGTTGTAGATCCACATACTGTAAGAAACAGACTTAAATTAGCCTTGCCTCTGTACAACTGGGTGCATAGTAAACCCTGTCATCTCGAGGGAGGATGACACAATGTCATCCCATCCCATTCTCCTTTCAGGTCAGTTGCCAAAGTCAGACCTAATGTTAATATTACTCTATATAAAAATCAAAACCCCAACCCAAAACGTTTGGGTTCAGAGCCTGAGCCTTCTTGTGGGTGAGAGCAGCAGAGCCCCTCTCTGTACCGCTGCCAGCAGGGTAAGGCAACCTGTGGACCGCAACACCATCTCCTGGGCTGAGCAGCGACCTGTGAACTGTGGTTCCTCCCTTCTGACTGAGCGGCAGAAATGCAAATCACCAGCAGTCTTGTGACTCTGAGAACTGGTCTGATCAGATTCAGAAAGGGAGGGAGGGAGGGAGGGAGGGAGGGAAGGAGGGGGAGTGAGTGAGGGAGAGAGAGGGGGAGGGAGGGGAGAGTGAGTGAGTGAGGGAGAAAGAGAGAGAGGGAGGGAGGGGAGAGTGAGTGAGGGAGAGAGGGAGGGGAGAGTGAATGAGGGAGAGAGGGAGGGAGGGAGGGGAGAGTGGTGCGGTAGTTACTGCAAGCTTTTCTTCCTGTGCTGTGTGCCTTTTACAGTACATTTCAACCGCGTTGGACCTAGGCAGCAGAAGGGGATAAAATATTATCAAAGTTATTATTATAGCATAATAAGCTACAGTATATGGTACGGTAGGAGGGGTTTGCCTGAACTTGCCTTCTCTGCTGAAAATAAGCTCAACAAATCTATACAGTATGAAGACCTTGTGTCCCTTAACATATCCAATTATGCCATTCTCTCAGAACGATTCAGAGTAACAAAGTAAAGCTGATTAAACGCAGGGCTGACAACTGCAGTCGAGACAAACCCCCATTGATCCAAAAGAGCCAGAACGAGACGGGACAATGCTTCACCAACGGACCATCCGCTCTTGTCATTTGCCATATGGCAGCAGCCAACGATGCCCCTGGCCCTTTGGTAGCCTACCCACAAAACCTTGGGTTGCATCCCAAATGGCACCCTATTCCCTATTATAGTGCACTACTTTTGACCAGGGCTTATAGGGCTCTGGTCAAAAGTAGTGCACTATATAGGGAATAGGGTGCCATTTGGGAGGCACGCTGGGACTGGGGAGTCGGAGTCAGATTGGATCAGAATCGCTGGCTAATTGAAATCCTACATGCGACCAGCACAACCCTAATCCAGCAGTTTTCTTTTGAAGTGCTCCAAGTCAGCTGTATAACTTTTTAATCCCCATCTCGACCGCTTGGCGCATTCGAAGATCCAGAGGATTAGCCATGTAGCTGGTATTCACGGAGGGAACAGGCTGCTGGCTTGAGCCTACAAATGCCATGGCCAGGGAAAAAGGGTGTCCACTCTACAATAATAAAGCAGTGGAATGTTGCTTTTTTTTTGTCCCCTGCCTTGGCTTTACCATGACACGGGATCTGCCTATGTCCTCCTTTTAAACCAGACTGCAGTCACATGATGATAGACCCGAGCTATGAGATGTGCAGATTTACCACAGTAGGGTGAAACTGTCTGGGACTGTAATACAAGAGTATCTGAAAAGAGACACTTGATCAAATGAAGAATTAATTAGGATTGTATGGCTCAACAGTTTGGGTATATAGTCATTATAGTCAATGCTGGTCCGACGAATCCCAGTTCCTGTTGTCAGGATTTGGCATAAGCAGCATGAGTCCATGGCCCCATCCAGCTTGGTGTCAACGGTACAGGCTAGTGGCGGTGGTTTAATGGTGTGGGGAATGTTTTCCTGGCACACGTTAGGTCCCTTGATACCAATTGAGCAACGTTTCCATGCCCGAAGAATTCAGGCTGTTCTGTAGGCAAAGGTGCGTCCGACCCGGTACTAGATGGGTGTACCTAATAAACTGGCCACTGAGTGTATGTTTCACTGTATGTGCCATTCAATTGCTAGTGAGTAGGCTGAGGCTAGTGAGTAGGCTGAGGCTAGTGAGTAGGCTGAGGCTAGTGAGTAGGCTGAGGCTAGTGAGTAGGCTGAGGCTAGTGAGTTATATACTTTAGAAGATAGGACACCACTCCATTTAAAGGAGCAGGGAACTTTCAACTGTGTCCTGGAGTTATAGTATTGGGGCCTTATAGAAAATAAGGGACTGCTCCAAGTGCAACGTGATCAAAGCTTCATTTACTTTTAACTCTATCCCATTAAAATACGATCAGTATGCATTCAAGTATTTAGGCCTACATAAATCACATTAACTCAAACGCTGTCGTGACATCACACAACAAATACCAGGCGAGCAATCCTCTTAATCACAGGGTCATTTCCCAAATGTCTAAATAATTACCTTTATCCCAACGTTCTGTGTTTTCTGGCCTGTAGCTGTAGCTTTTTTTTTTTCAAACAAAGCTTGTAAATTTGCCTGCATTTCTTCAGGGCAAAACATGTCATTCTGTGTCGAGTCCAAGTAAAAATAAAATGTGGGTGTCCTTTAGTATTGAATCATGTCTACGGCCTACACATAATCTATGAATATGAAAACAGTAAATGTAATATGATCATTAAAAAAAAAACTTTAATTTCAAAGCAAATATGAGCAGGATTAAACAAAGTTGTATAGGAATGTGAACATTGATCATAACAACAAAACAGAAGCCGTCATAATACCTCACCTGTGACTGTGACTGGGGTAAATTGGGGATCAGAGGGGCTGAGGGGGGGTAATATACCCTGTAACAGCTGTAGAGGGTTCGGACTCAGAGAGAGGGGCTGAGGGGGGGGTAATGTACCCCGTAACAGCTGTAGAGGGTTCGGACTCAGAGAGAGGGGCTGCAGGGGTGGACCTGATCCCCGTGTACTTGAGGACAACATGAAGCCATGGGTCCAGCTGAAAATCAACATGGGAGCTATTTGGGATTTATCCAGGACGGCACATAGCTTAGTGGTTAAGAGCGTTGTGCCAGTAACCGAAAGGTTGCTGGTTCTAATCCCCGAGCCGACTAGGTGAAAATCTGTCGATGTACCCTTGAGCAAGGCACTTGGGCCTGCAGTAACGAGACAGAGGACAAGACCCATATAAACCACACGTCAATTGTCTATAAAAGACAGGAAGGCTGAATCTTTCCAACCAGAACTCAACAAATCTCCGATTTACTCCCTAGCAGCCCATGGAAGTGACCCTGTCTGAAGTTACAGGAGACCTTACGTGTCTGATCTTTTAGGTCTGCTCGCCTTGTGACGATCTGAGCTCCAAGAGAACTCATTTCTCTCCGTAAATATGAGAGGTTTAGGACCACATTTTTGTTCTTTCTTCCCAACAACAAAGTCTGTCAAAAAAGCACACAATTAGACACAGTGCATATGCTTTAAACGCTATGTTCTGTAAAGGCCTGACTTCAAAGTCAGAATGACTGGCCGCTTTGTTTTGATGAAAATTACCATGTAACCTGAGGAAAATTGGACTGATCGATTCACAGTCAGAAAATATAGCTTCAAGCGCTCAATTGAAGATGGGCTTAAATCTTAGAGACAAAAATCCCTTAAAATGTTACATTTCACTATTGGAAATGCTCAGGTCATGGAAGGGAATTATTATTTTACTCCAGGGAGGAACAACTGTGATTACTGTAGTATATCCAAGCTTAGGAATTCAATAAACAGAATGTAAAACAGAAAATTACTTTATAGAAAGGAAATGAATGATCCTCTCATTTATTTGACTCAGTTTTATTGCTTGCTTGCCCTTTGCATGCCAGAAAAATGTGTAACGTTGCAGAAAAAAAAGCATGCATACTACTACTACTACTACTACTACTACTACTACTACTACTACTACTACTACTACTACTACTACTACTACTACTACTACTACTACTACTACTACTACTACTCCTCCTCCTCCTCCTCCTCCTCCTCCTCCTCCTCCTCCTCCTCCTCCTCCTCCAAAGCATGAATTATGCATAAGACACCATCCAATCACATTCATGGCATAAAAGTGCGGAACTTCAAAGAAATAACATCAAACGACATATCTCAAGAGACGTGCTTGTATCTCTGGTTGTAGATGGAAGAACCGTGCCCCTTTACGCTCTGTTCCATTCAAACGGTTGAGCAGGGTGACGGACTTGGCTGCATACTGAAATGGAGGTTAATCAGCGCTTCTTCATACTTCACTGCAATGCAAATGAACATCGCTACACAGCATGATACCACCCAGATATCAAAACACAGAAAATTCACATCTGTTGAATATTTAGGATATGCCACTTGGTTGCTACGGCAGAATATGGTAATCAAGCACTTAACCCCAATATACCAGGACAAAAAGAGACAGCAGGTTCACCCCAGGATGGAAGCCTCTTCCAGGCACACAGTGGTGTGAGGGGGGTGGTGTGGACAAATCTGTTCACTAAACCATTCGGAAAGATACCAAGGGGTCGTAATTAGAAACAAAATCTGAAACTGAACTGGATTCTACAAGGACACACCCCTCTGCAGCCATGGAAAATCCAAGGGAAATCCTGCCAGTGGTTTTCTATGAACTAATATACTGACTACACCGGCCACGCGCGTGCGTCCGCCATCGTGTTCATGTTGACGCGATCATGACACGCCGGTTAAAATACCAAAATCAACTGTGAATCAATTATATTAATTTCGGGGCAGGTCGAAACACACATGAAACATTCATGTTGCTTGCTAGTTTGTCCTGGAAGATGAACATTGTTATTTTACCTGACATGCATACAGTGTGGTCCTCTTTGTATCTGGTTCTTTGTAGTCATACAAAATCATGTGTTTCTCTTCTCTGACAATTAATCCACAGATTAAAAAAAAAGTAAACCTAGTTAGTTTTTAGTTAATCTTTAATTATAAACTGGGTGGTTCAAGCTCTGAATGCTGATTGGCTGACAGCCGTGGTATATAAGGGATATGACAAAACACGTATTTGTACTGCTCTAATTACCTTGGTAACCAGTTTATAATAGTAATAAGTCACCTCGGGGGTTTGTGGTATATGGCCAATGTACCACGGCTAAGGGGCTAAGGGCTGTGTCCAGGTACTCCACGTTGCGTCGTGCGTAAGAACAGCCCTTAGCCGTGGTATATTGGCCATATACCACACCCCCTCAGGCATTATTGCTTAATTATAGGGTGTCCACCCACTCTGCCCAGTGTGGGTGAAACACACTTTGGTGATGAAATTTCACTTCCTTATGTTATAAAATAAATTTTACCAAGACAAATCTGATTATTCGCGGGTCGCAAAAAGCAAAATTAGCATGACTCGAGCTGAATTAATTGTTAAAGGCTTTGAAAATAAAAAAGCTTGGTATACGCTCTGTGCTCTGTTGACATTTAATAGAGACGCTTGTTTTTGTGCGAAATCTCAAAATCGACATCCATCTTACCTCTATATTGTTTTATGTCCTGTGGATTCGAGAAGAAAGATGACGAGTTCGCGCGGAAAGTGAGCCTGTCAGGTAGCTAGTAGCCTCAGAATCCAGCCTACACTCTTAAAAAAAGGGTTCCAAAATGATTCTTTGGCTGTCCCCATAAGAGAACCAAAAGGGTTCTTCAAATGGTTCTCCTATGGGGACAGCGGAAGATGCCTTTTAAGTTCTAGATAGCACCTTTTTTACTAAGAGTGTAGCTGACACGATGCAGTTTTGCTGATTTTTAACCATTGTCCTGGCCTCCATTGATTTAGTCACCCTAATTCTGCCCATTTACAAGGATAAAAACTCCAAAAAAAATTGAACGGATTATGATAAGAGACATGAGGTTTGCACCATTGGGTTTCTTAAAGAAGTATCTACACAGTTAACATATCATTTTACACAGTTAACATATCATTTTACCCATTAGTCAAAAGCAAGGGCGCAACTTGGTTTTAGAAGTGGGGGGGGGGGGGGGGGTATAATTTTTTTTTTTTAAACACTCCGACCGCTCGGAGGCATCCGCATGGTCCTAAAGCACACCGTTGCCTCGTTTGGTATCACATTCCAATGATAAAACTACAATTTCAGAATGTGCGGGGGACCTTTTCACCCCCGTCCCCAGTGAAAGTTGCGCCCCTGGTCAAAATATGTGTTTTGATTGGACACTCCATTAATTATTCTCTCCTCGTTTGTCTTTCACGTATCCACGTGAGTTTGTATCTTCCTGATATCCAATAAGAAGGGACTTGCATCGCGCAAAGCATCTCCAATAGAACCAAGTTGGGTACACAGATGCTCGTTCACTCACGCGAGCGGTATGGGCGAAATGACTGAATAACATGTTTGTGTAAATGTATTTTGCTAAGCTCACGCACGCAATGTGTCCAGTGGGGTTTGCATGTAACTCTACAATAAAAGGTCTCCCTAGGAGAAAAATAATTGGTTATAGGCCTAACGGTTATTCCTTGAAAACCAGAGTTCAAATCCCTCTCTCATCACTGGGCCCGAGACATGAGTGCACACTGCACACCCATGCCCTTATGATTCCACTAGAGGTTAGAAGGGTTTCTGATTCTGACAGCTCAGCGGTGCCCTGGCAGTATGGAGCGTTGGAGCAGTGACCGAACATAAAGATCTGGTAGTAAAAGTCATCCATGCGTTTAAGCTTCCACAAACTTTGCTGAATAATTCACAGAGAGCAACATTATCAGTATGTCAGACTACAGGAACATCTGGAGGGAACCACATCATCTACAATAACCCTTGTTTAACATGCGTAGCCTACAGATTACAATTAAAAGTACTGTCCTCAAAAATACAGTAACAGTATGCATAATTTGGTTAAAAATAATCAAAAGAGCCATCTTAAACCTGATTGGACTAATTTGTGAATGATCTGAGTATTACAGATGCCCTGGAGGAAAACCTAGGCCTAGCTATGGACCAGGCCATCTCATCTCTGACCCGGATCCTGTTGACAGCCTCTCCTCAGTGACACTCCGACTGGAGAGTAGAGAGTACCCTACACTACACGCCTCTGAGGTAATGGAGACAGAAAGCCTCTATCTCTCTCTGCCCACAGGCTGGCTGAAGGGTTAATACTGGTTTGAACTGGTTTAAATATCACTATCATAGCTCGGAACTCGGATCTCGCCCACCACTAACCTCCGCTATAAGCTGTGACCCAATTGAACATCATGGCGATGACAAGTGTGCGACTTTGATTTGCGAGGACTGTGCGAGGGCAGCTGAGAAGTTCCTGAGTCTCCTTGTGGCGTATTTCTGTATAATGTCTTTAACAGTCCAGAGAGAGAGAGTGAGAGACAGAGAGAGAGAGAGCAGGAGAGAGAGAGAGAGAGACAGAGACAGATCCTGACCAAATACAGGTGTGTGTGTGTGTGTGTGTGTGTGTGTGTGTGTGTGTGTGTGTGTGTGTGTGTGTGTGTGTGTGTGTGTGTGTGTGTGTGTGTGTGTGTGTGTGTGTGTGTGTGTGTGTGTGTGTGTGTGTGTGTGTGTGTGTGTGTGGCTTTAGAAAAAGGGAGATACAGAAAGACATGTCTACCCAAAGAGGAGGGTCTATGTGGTCACTGCACGACAGCGGAGGTAGAGACAGAGATGCACTTTTTCCTCTACTGTGAGAAATACTCCCAAATAAGAGAATCCTTTTTCAAGAAAATATCTCAAACAATTCCCAACTTCTGTGCATTTACTAATGACATAAAGCTGGGAATTATTCTGCGTGAGGGAGGAACCGCAAATATTACTGCCGATATGTATATGATTGCCATAGCCTGAGGGACATCCCATGACCATTAATTCACTGAAGTATTTACATTGTATATAACATCCAAGTAATACATAATGTAATCATCATCCATGTACATTTAGTTGTTTATTTATTAGACATTCTTTCTTTGTCTTTTTATAATCTTATTTTTCTTTAATTACATTTATCGAGCGAATATTACAGAATACAACAGCAGTAGTGTTGTACCTGTATCCATGATTATATGTACTATTATTATTACTACTGAAATGAACTGGATTTCATTATCCTCATTGCATTGCACTGTATTTACTGAAATGCTGTTTACACTATACTGCTTTGGCAATATCTACAAATGGAATTTCATGCCAATTAAGGAATCTGAATTTGAATTCAAGAGAGGGAGAGAAGAAGAAAGCAGAGAGAGAGGGAAAGAGAATGAGAGAGAGAAGGAGAGAGCGAGACAGAGAGAGAGAGAGAGGAGAGAGAGCAGAGGGAGAAGGAGAGAGAGAGAGGAGAGAGAGCTGAGAGAGAGAGAGCGAGAGAGAGCGAGAGAGAAGCCTGCAACAGGAAGAGATAGAGCTTGACCCTTATATAAAAGTTGGACATTAACTCTATGAAAGGATGTGTGAAATACTTCAAAAGGAGCTTTCCCTTTAGAAGTAAACGCCATATTCAAGACTATAGGCTATGTCTGTCGAAGGCTATACTAAAGGCCATATGTCTGTTAGTAAAAATGACAGGAAAACTGCTATTGATTCTCCTAGAGAGAGAGAGCTGAGAGAGAGAGAGGGAGAGAGAGAGAGAGAGAGAGAGAGAGAGAGAGAGAGAGAGAGAGAGAGAGAGAGAGAGAGAGAGAGAGAGAGAGAGAGAGAGAGAGAGAGAGAGAGAAGGAGAAAGCAGAGAGAGAGGGAAAGAGAACGAGAGAGAGAAGGAGAAAGCGAGACAGAGAGAGAGAGAGAGGAGAGAGAGCAGAGGGAGAAGGAGAGAGAGAGAGGAGAGAGAGAGAGAGAGAGAGAGAGAGAGAGAGAGAGAGCACTATCACCATTCTCCTGTTTATTCTCCAACAACATCTTGTTACTGAGGCTAAATTACTGCAGCTAACTCAAATACTGTAAACGGTACGGAGAACCAATTTACCACTGAGAAAACAGCCGACACCGCATTCTAGCAAGACCAACACAGAGATGAAAGCACTTACAGTATACTTTAACAGGCCTCATTTATCATCTGTTTGAATGCAAAAAGGGACGGACCAAGGACATCAGGCACGTTACACAAGCCATCCATCAACCTGGCAGGGAGGCTCAGCAGCAGGTCTGTCTGTCCCAGGACATGACTGAGGGTTCCTATAGCAGCCCATTACCATCCTCCACCAGCACCATACCTGCATCTTCCAGCCAGGTAACATCCCCCATCCCCCATACTCTGTTAGGAGCCACCGAGGATAACGTGTAGACAGCCTGCATCCTGTCTCCACATCCTTGTTATTAAGGACATCTCCAATTACACCCGGGGGTGTCTTCCCGTCCCCCATCACACCGCTACCTACAACTACATCCCCCCAGGTGGAACATCTCTATGCCTAGGGTGGACAGAGGATTAGGGTGGATAGAGGAATAGGGTGGACAGAGGATTAGGGTGGACAGAGGATTAGGGTGGATAGAGGAATAGGGTGGACAGAGGATTAGGGTGGACAGAGGAATAGGGTGGATAGAGGATTAGGGTGGATAGAGGAATAGGGTGGATAGAGGAATAGGGTGGATAGAGGAATAGGGTGGATAGAGGAATAGGGTGAATAGAGGAAAAGGGTGGATAAAGGAATAGGGTGGATAGAGGATTTGGGTGAATAGAGGAATAGGGTGGATAGAGGAATAGAGTGGATAGAGAAATAGGGTGGATAGAGGAATAGGGTGGATAGAGGAATAGGGTGAATAGAGGAATAGGGTGGATAGAGGAATAGGGTGGATAGAGGAATAGGGTGGATAGAGGAATAGGGTGGATAGAGGAATAGGGTGGATAGAGTAATAGGGTGGATAGAGGAATAGGGTGGATAGAGGAATAGGGTGAATAGAGGAATAGGGTGGATAGAGGAATAGGGTGGATAGAGGAATAGAGTGGATAGAGAAATAGGGTGGATAGAGGAATAGGGTGAATAGAGAAATAGGGTGAATAGAGAAATAGGGTGGATAGAGGAATAGGGTGAATCGAGGATTAGGGTGGATAGAGGAATAGGGTGAATAGAGAAATAGGGTGGATAGAGGAATAGGGTGAATCGAGGATTAGGGTGGATAGAGGAATAGGGTGAATAGAGAAATAGGGTGGATAGAGGAATAGGGTGGATAGAGGAATAGGGTGGATAGAGGAATAGGGTGGATAGAGAAATAGGGTGGATAGAGGAATAGGGTGGATAGAGGAATAGGGTGGATAGAGGAATAGGGTGGATAGAGAAATAGGGTGGATAGAGGAATAGGGTGGATAGTTTAATAGGGTGGATAGAGAAATAGGGTGGATAGAGGAATAGGGTGGATAGAGGAATAGGGTGGATAGAGAAATAGGGTGGATAGAGGAATAGGGTGAATAGAGGAATAGGGTGACAGTCCATTTCTCAACCGTGTCAGGGTATACGTGGTCAATCCATCACACAGCAGGGTGGGTCGGACCGTAGATCTATCCATCAATGATACAGAGGTAATGCAATGTTAATACACATTTTAATGGTGCACACATTAAGTTGCACGGACGGGTGTATTAAATAGACACACAATTAATATTTTCTGAGTGAATTTATACATGGCTGTTACAGTAAGTGCACATCAGTAAATTCAATCAATATAAAACATTTTGATCGTAGCTATAAAATCTTGCTGCATTTATTGATTCAATCATGTACACTAACCTAAATAGAATGCTATTACACTCCTCTCATCGTTCATTTGAAATACTTGCATTCCTGAAAGAACACTCAAAAATGAAACAAGGTCTCCACACATTTGTGTTTCTCAGTCATGATTTCCAAACGGAATATTCATCTCGAGCATGTGAGCAGCTCTTCCCAGCTCTAGCAGGCTATGATTTGGGTTGAGAGCGTGGCGGCCAGCCCATACATCCACCCCCCAGGCCCAGGCATCAGCCTAGTGCTGCAGAGCACAGCCAGCCCACAGAAAAACACAGTGTGCATCCCAAATGCCACCATATTCCCTACATAGTGCACTACTTTTGACCAGGGCCACATGATAACATACACATTATGCACACACACGTACACATGGATTTTGTGGTAGTAGAGTAGTGGCCTGAAGGCAGACACTTAATGTGTTGTGTATTCTGTTATGAATGTATTGTAATGTTTTTAAAATTGTATAACTGCCTTAATTTTGCTGGACCCCAGGAAGAGTAGCTTCTGCCTTGGCAGGAACTAATGGGGATCCATAATAAATACACATACAAATACAAAATGAGTGCACTATAAAGGGAATAGGGGACATTTGGGACGCATCCACAGTTTACTGGAGGACCTTTCATCTCAAAAACGAATTAGTCATCCTCTATAGTTTTGCCGATGGCCTCCCAACAAAAGCATGCAGAGCCCCAACTCACAAGCCACACAATTACCAACTCACAAGCCACACTGAATTAAACCCACTTATCCTCTTATTCTGATCACATATCAGTTCATATACTCCTCTTATTCTGATCACATATCAGTTCATATACTCCTCTATTCTGATCACATATCAGTTCATATACTCCTCTATTCTGATCACATATCAGTTCATATACTCCTCTTATTCTGATCACATATCAGTTCATATACTCCTCTATTCTGATCACATATCAGTTCATATACTCCTCTATTCTGATCACATATCAGTTCATATACTCCTCTTATTCTGATCACATATCAGTTCATATACTCCTCTATTCTGATCACATATCAGTTCATATACTCCTCTATTCTGATCACATATCAGTTCATATCCTCCTCTATTCTGATCACACACAGCATATGCATCAGTTCATAAGTAAGGTCGTCGTCAGTGATGTTGTGCTAGGGATTTCAACTAGTGGCACAGATTGGCAAGAAGGGATTTTTCAATTTTTTTCCTTCTATGTATCTGTGTCCTTATCTAACCGTTGACACAGATGAAACCTCAAGGAAAAATAGTTTAAAAAATAATAATAAAAGAGAAAACACTGTGAATGCCTTATAGCATAGGGATCCATAATGGGTGATAACTAGGTCTATGCTACAGTAGGAGGGCAAGAAGATCTCATTGTTTCCCTTTGAAATTCAATGTATTTTGGATGAACGTCTATTTTTGACGCATTAATTCCGCTTGTTTACAGGGTTAATTCCAAGTGCTTACAGGGTTAAAACAGAAACAACTCAAAGGTTAACAGTTTAGGCATTAATTCCGAGTGGTTAAGGTTAGGGCTATGGTTTGGGGAAGGCTTAAAAATATATATATAAAAAATGACTCGCTATTACCATCAAGTATCATCAAGTATTCTCACGGCTTGCTAGATCATTGTGAACTTCAGTGGCTCAGTTGTCTGAGCAGCGAGCTTCGGCTCCGAGCATCACATGCTCGTGCCCAGTGCTGGTCAATCATTTTCCTTTTTTTGTTGTGAGCGCTGAGCAAGGCATATATCGACGTTCTCAGGACCTTTTCAAACATCCAAAATCAAAGTTTATTTGTAGTGATCAGGCTGAGGAGGTACCCTCTGGTCGTCAACAGTCCTTTTTCTCTGACCACCAGATTTGAGTGGCACTCATGCATGGCATAAATGGGTACAGAGATGTTCCGCAAAGTGATCTGAGCCAACCTGACAGGACTACGACCACAGTATGAGCTCACAGAGGGGAGCAGCCTAGCAGGAGGGAGCAGGGGGAAGCAGCCTAGCAGGAAGGAGCAGGAGGGAGCAGCCTAGCAGGAGGGAGCAGGAGGGAGCAGTCTAGCAGGAGGGAGTAGGAGGGAGCAGCCTAGCAGGAGGGAGTAGGCGGGAACAGCCTAGCAGGAGGGAGCAGGGGGGAGCAGCCTAGCAGGAGGGAGTAGGTAGAAGCAACCTAGCAGGAGGGAGCAGCCGAGCAGAAGGGAGCAGCCTAGCAGGAGGGAGTAGGCGGGAGCAGCCGAGCAGGAGGGAGCAGAAGGGAGCAGCCTAGCAGGGGGGTGTAGGAGGGAGCTACCTAGCAGGAAAGAGTAGGAGGGAGCAGCCTAGCAGGAGGGAGCAGATGGGAGCAGCCTAGCAGGAGGGAGTAGGAGGGAGCAGCCTAGCAGGAGGGAGTAGGAGGGAGCAGCCTAGCAGGAGGGAACATTTACATTTACATTTAAGCAGCCTAGCAGGAGGGAGCAGGCAGGAACAGGAGGGAGCAGCCTAGCAGGAGGGAGCAGACGGGAGCAGCCTAGCAGGAGGGAGTAGGCAGGGAGCAGCCTAGCAGGAGGGTGCAGAAGGGAGCAGCCTAGCAGGAGGGAGTAGGAGGGAGCAGCCTAGCAGGAGGGAGTAGGAGGGAGCAGCCTAGCAGGAGGGAGCAGAAGGGAGCAGCCTAGCAGGAGGGAGCAGCCTAGCAGGAGGGAGTAGGAGGGAGCAGCCTAGCAGGAGGGAGCAGCCTATCAGGAGGGAGCAGAAGGGAGCAGCCTAGCAGGAGGGAGTAGGAGGGAGCGGCCTAGCAGGAGGGAGCAGAAGGGAGCAGCCTAGCAGGAGGGAGCAGCCTAGCAGGAGGGAGCAGAAGGGAGCAGCCTAGCAGGAGGGAGCAGCCTAGCATGAGGGAGTAGGAGGGAGCAGCCTAGCAGGAGGGAAGCAGAAGGGAGCAGCCTAGCAGGAGGGAGTAGGAGGGAGCAGCCCAGCAGGAGGGAGCAGCCTAGCAGGAGGGAGTAGGAGGGAGCAGCCTAGCAGGGGGGAGGAGGAGGGAGCAGCCTAGCAGGAGGGAGCAGCCTAGCAGGAGGGGACAGGAGGGAGCAGCCTAGCAGGAGGGAGCAGAAGGGAGCAGCCTAGCAGGAGGGAGCAGCCTAGCAGGAGGGAACAGGAGGGAGCAGCCTAGCAGGAGGGAGCAGCCGAGCAGAAGGGAGCAGCCTAGCAGGAGGGAGTAGGCGGGAGCAGCCGAGCAGGAGGGAGCAGAAGGGAGCAGCCTAGCAGGGGGGAGTAGGAGGGAGCAGCCTAGCAGGAAAGAGTAGAAGGGAGCAGCCTAGCAGGAGGGAGCAGGTGGGAGCAGCCTAGCAGGAGGGAGCAGAAGGGAGCAGCCTAGCAGGAGGGAGTAGGAGGGAGCTACCTAGCAGGAAAGAGTAGGAGGGAGCAGCCTAGCAGGAGGGAGCAGATGGGAGCAGCCTAGCAGGAGGGAGTAGGAGGGAGCAGCCTAGCAGGAGGGAGTAGGAGGGAGCAGCCTAGCAGGAGGGAACATTTACATTTACATTTAAGCAGCCTAGCAGGAGGGAGCAGGCAGGAACAGGAGGGAGCAGCCTAGCAGGAGGGAGCAGACGGGAGCAGCCTAGCAGGAGGGAGTAGGCAGGGAGCAGCCTAGCAGGAGGGTGCAGAAGGGAGCAGCCTAGCAGGAGGGAGTAGGAGGGAGCAGCCTAGCAGGAGGGAGTAGGAGGGAGCAGCCTAGCAGGAGGGAGCAGAAGGGAGCAGCCTAGCAGGAGGGAGCAGCCTAGCAGGAGGGAGTAGGAGGGAGCAGCCTAGCAGGAGGGAGCAGCCTATCAGGAGGGAGCAGAAGGGAGCAGCCTAGCAGGAGGGAGTAGGAGGGAGCGGCCTAGCAGGAGGGAGCAGAAGGGAGCAGCCTAGCAGGAGGGAGCAGCCTAGCAGGAGGGAGCAGAAGGGAGCAGCCTAGCAGGAGGGAGCAGCCTAGCATGAGGGAGTAGGAGGGAGCAGCCTAGCAGGAGGGAAGCAGAAGGGAGCAGCCTAGCAGGAGGGAGTAGGAGGGAGCAGCCCAGCAGGAGGGAGCAGCCTAGCAGGAGGGAGTAGGAGGGAGCAGCCTAGCAGGGGGGAGGAGGAGGGAGCAGCCTAGCAGGAGGGAGCAGCCTAGCAGGAGGGGACAGGAGGGAGCAGCCTAGCAGGAGGGAGCAGAAGGGAGCAGCCTAGCAGGAGGGAGCAGCCTAGCAGGAGGGAACAGGAGGGAGCAGCCTAGCAGGAGGGAGCAGCCGAGCAGAAGGGAGCAGCCTAGCAGGAGGGAGTAGGCGGGAGCAGCCGAGCAGGAGGGAGCAGAAGGGAGCAGCCTAGCAGGGGGGAGTAGGAGGGAGCAGCCTAGCAGGAAAGAGTAGAAGGGAGCAGCCTAGCAGGAGGGAGCAGGTGGGAGCAGCCTAGCAGGAGGGAGCAGAAGGGAGCAGCCTAGCAGGAGGGAGTAGGAGGGAGCAGCCTAGCAGGAGGGAGCAGAAGGGAGCAGCCTAGCAGGAGGGAGCAGCCTAGCAGGAGGGAGCAGAAGGGAGCAGCCTAGCAGGAGGGAGCAGCCTAGCATGAGGGAGTAGGAGGGAGCAGCCTAGCAGGAGGGAAGCAGAAGGGAGCAGCCTAGCAGGAGGGAGTAGGAGGGAGCAGCCCAGCAGGAGGGAGCAGCCTAGCAGGAGGGAGTAGGAGGGAGCAGCCTAGCAGGGGGGAGGAGGAGGGAGCAGCCTAGCAGGAGGGAGCAGCCTAGCAGGAGGGGACAGGAGGGAGCAGCCTAGCAGGAGGGAGCAGAAGGGAGCAGCCTAGCAGGAGGGAGCAGCCTAGCAGGAGGGAACAGGAGGGAGCAGCCTAGCAGGAGGGAGCAGCCGAGCAGAAGGGAGCAGCCTAGCAGGAGGGAGTAGGAGGTAGCAGCCTAGCAGGAAAGAGTAGGAGGGAGCAGCCTAGCAGGAGGGAGCAGATGGAAGCAGCCTAGCAGGGGGGAGTAGGAGGGAGCAGCCTAGCAGGAAAGAGTAGGAGGGAGCAGCCTAGCAGGAGGGAGCAGATGGGAGCAGCCTAGCAGGAGGGAGCAGAAGGGAGCAGCCTAGCAGGAGGGAGTAGGAGGGAGCAGCCTAGCAGGAGAGACTAGGCGGGAGCAGCCTAGCAGGAGGGAGTAGGAGGGAGCAGCCTAGCAGGAGGGAGCAGAAGGGAGCAGCCTAGCAGGAGGGGGCAGCCTAGCAGGAGGGAGTAGGAGGGAGCAGCCTAGCAGGAGGGAACAGGACGGAGCAGCCTAGCAGGAGGGAGTAGGAGGGAGCAGCCTAGCAGGAGGGAGTAGGAGGGAGCAGCCTAGCAGGAGAGACTAGGCGGGAGCAGCCTAGCAGGAGGGAGTAGGAGGGAGCAGCCTAGCAGGAGGGAGCAGAAGGGAGCAGCCTAGCAGGAGGGGGCAGCCTAGCAGGAGGGAGTAGGAGGGAGCAGCCTAGCAGGAGGGAACAGGACGGAGCAGCCTAGCAGGAGGGAGTAGGAGGGAGCAGCCTAGCAGGAGGGAGCAGGCTAGCAGGAGGGAACAGGAGGGAGAAGCCTAGCAGGAGGGGACAGCCTAGCAGGAGGGGGCAGCCTAGCAGGAGGGAACAGGAGGGAGCAGGAGACTAGGGCAAGTGTATTCCCTCCAGCAACCTCTGACTATTGAGCAGAATATGGAGCAACGAGAGAGACCACTCCCAAACAGATGCACTAAAATCCACATAGCAACAGCAGCACACCCCCCCACCCCCACCCCTCCCCCACCCCCCACCCCCCCCCCTGTGAACAAAGCACAACCCCAAAACCTCTGGCCTCCATAGATGGATCTGTCTGAAGGTAGGGAAAACACTATACATGGACAAGACAAGGCTGTGGGAGCCTCCATGCACATGTTAGTCTACATTAACATCCATTGCAATATTGGGTTCCTTTTCCACAGTGGATCAGGTCCCTGTAATCCTGACCAAATGTGTGAAATTGAACCTGCATGCATGGCATAGCACTGCATACAGATGGTGGTATGTATTTAGTACAATCTGACAGGGGTGTGTTCTGTTCCAAATGGAGCTCATGGTTTCTACTCCTTGAATATACCAACCTCTTGATTTAGGAATATAACATGTGCAAAACGTAGAAATGTGGTAATTATTCTGTAATAATAACAGTAACTAGGAATCTGTAGCCTAATAATTATCTTGTGGAGAATCATACAGTCCTCTTTTGTTCAGGGAGTATCATTTATTAATATCAAACACAAAAACAGATTTTCAAATATATTTAAGGTTATAGTCAAATAGAATGCCACATTTTACTCAAATGACAGGCATAATTTTCTCCACCCATATAGGAAGTATTATTCATACAGTCATGGATCATATTTTTTCTCTGTATTCTGGTTATGGTGTTATGGTCCTGACTCCTGACACAGGAGGATGTGGGTCAAAGTGGGTCAACAAGAAGCGCATTACCACAGAAACTCAACACACAAACAGTACGCACTACATATAGTATCATATTGCACTTGGCTTTTCTATTCCTGTTGTACTATGTATTTTCTTTCTCAAATAATAAATAATGTAAATGTGTTCAAATCCTTCTTGGGGGGGCTCCGTATGCATTATATGCCACTGCATTGTCGCTTATTGATCCCATGTGTATTTGCGGTTACTAAATAAACGAAACACTTTACTCACCAGGAATTCCTCCTGCAGCCTTCAAACTTCGCCCCAGGTCCAAGCTTTTGAATAGTCCACGGCTCTAAAACAAACATACACTCCTCCGTTTGTTAGCTTTGCGCATTAGGTCAGTGTTTTGGCTCTGTGACTGTTTGAACGTCTTGGAAATGGAATAGGCTGCATTAGTTGACGGGTTTTTGGGATGATTTGCAACGCCGATCCTATCAGAGGTTGCGGGAGGCGTGTTCAATACCGACTGGGACGGTCCCAATAGGCTGCGCACCTCGATATTAGGAATCCATTCAATTGAGGGAGACAGACAACACACTTTCGCTAATCCCTTATTCCTCCATAAAAGTAATGCTGCTGTCGTCTTTGAAGTGCAAACAATACTTTTCTTTAAAAAATATAGGCCAATCAATATTTTTGTGTCCATCTTGTTGGAAACATCCGAACTGGAGTGTAGGCTATTCTTCCTTGCAGCCCACATGATGTCAATTTCAGTTTAAATTGTGTTTTAGTATTGATTAAAAAAAAATTGATGACGACTCATTATTTTGTAGAGCAAATCAATCAAATCAAATGTATTTGCCATATGCTTCATAAACAATATAGAAACAATTATAACATGAGGAATAAATCCACAATGAGTAACGATTATAACACGAGGAATAAATCCACAATGAGTAAGGATAACTTAGCTATGTACTGAGTCGATGTGCAGGGGTACGAGGTAATTGAGGTAGATACACTATATTACCAAAAGTATGTGACACCTGCTTGTCGAACAACTCATTCCAAAATCATGGGCATTCATATAGAGTTGGTCCCCCCTTTGCTGCTATAACAGCCTCCACTCTTCTGGGAAGGCTTTCCACTAGATGTTAGAACATTGCTGCAAGGATTTGATTCCATTCAGCAACAAGAGCATTAGTGAGGTCGGGCACTGATGTTGGGCGATTAGGCCTGGCTCGCAGTCGGCGTTCCAATTCATCCCAAAGGTGTTCAATGGGATTGAGGTCAGGGCTCTGTGCAGGCCAGTCAAGTTCTTCCACACCGATCTCGACAAACCATTTCTGTACGGACCTCGCTTGTGCCCGGGGGCATTGTCATGCTGAAACAGGAAAGGACCTTCCCCAAACTGTTGCCACAAAGTTGGAAGCACAGAATCGTCTAGAATGTAATTGTATGCTGTAGCGTTAAGATTTCCCTTCACTGGAACTTAGGGGCCTAGCCTGAACCATGAAAAACTGCCCCAGACCATTATTCCTCCTCCACCTAACGTTCTACTGTCAGTGTTTGTCTACAGAGATTGCATGGCTGTGTACTCGATTTTATACACCTGTCAGCAACGGGTGTGGCTGAAATAGCCGAATCCACATACTTTTGTATATATAGTGTATGTACATATATTGTAGGTAGGGGTAAATTGACTAGGCAACAGGATAGATAATAAACAGTAGCAACAGCGTATGTGATGAGTCCAAAGAGTTAGTGCAAAGAGGGTCAATGCAGATAATCCTGGTAGCTATTTGGTTTACTATATATAGTCTTATGGATTGGGGGTAGAAGCTGTTCAGGGTCCTGTTGGTTCCAGACTTGGTGCATCGGTACTGCTTGCCGTGCGGTAGCAAAGAGAACAGTCTGTGACTTGAGTGGCTGGAGTCATTGACAATTCTTAGGGCCTTCCTCTGACACCCCCTGGCATAGAGGTCCTGGATGGCAGGGAGCTCAGCGCCAGTGATGTACTGGGCCGTACGCACTACCCTCTGTAGCGCCTTGCAGTCGGATGCCAAACAGTTGCCATACCAAGCGGTGACGCAGCCAGTCAAGATGCTCTCAATGGTGCAGCTATATAACTTTTTGAGGATCTGAGGGCCCATGCTGAATCTTTTCAACCTCCTGTGGGGGAAGAGGCACTGACGTGCCCTCTTCACAACTGTGTTGGTGTGTGTGGACCATGTTAATTATTTAGTGATGTGGAACTTGAAGCTCTCGACCCGCTCCACTACAGCCCTGTTGATGTGGATGGGGGCGTGCCCGGCTCTCCGTTTCCTGTAGTTCACGATCAGCCCCCTCCACTGGTCGAACTTTAATAGGAGGGGGCGCAAACAAACAAAACATGACTCATGCTTATAAGACTACTAGCAGGGTAGGCTAATACTTATTTTTTTACAGTGTGTGTGTGTGTGTGTGTGTGTGTGTGTGTGTGTGTGTGTGTGTGAAGGCAGCTGTGTGTGTGTCAGGGTTGGGGTCAATTCGAATTGAAGGCAGTCAATTCAGGAAGTGATTTAAATGTATAATTGAACAAATCTAATAATTTACTTCCTGAATTGACTGACTTAAATTCCAATTGACCACAACACTGGTGCGCGTGTGTGTGTGTGTGTGATAACTGTTGAACGACAGGTAGGCCTATGTTACATTTGATGACACTTCAGTCACAACAAATCACAGTACCAACATGTAATAACACTGTAGCCCTGTATGCTTATGGTCTCTCACTGACTCTCTAACAGATTTACCACAGAGACATAATGGAGGTATGATCTATGTGCTGATTATTTATTTTAAAGATCTCTGCTTCCTTTGCTGAAACCAAAGGGGAGGGTTGTTTGCTCTTGATAAATTAAATAAATCAAGCACACTTAAAACGGTCTGCCTAAAGTTACACTTTAAAAGGAATGTGCCCGGGTTCTATTTTATGTCTGGATGTTGAGTTTGATTTGTGTTGTGCGGATCTGAGAGTCAGAGGAACGGAACTGCTTGTGTATGAAAGTCATGTTATTTGGTGGAAGCGTTGACAGATAGATGTCTGGTGCATTGTCCCATGAGGAGGGAAGGGATCCGTTTCTCTGGTGCTTCTTGTGATCTTGGTCTGTTCTTAACTCTCAGGCTTATTGTACTGAATAGAGTGCTGTTGTTATTTGTAAATGTTGGGATTCAGCTGTTAGACAGCCTACCTCAAAAGTGTTCATCTCAACTATTTGTTAACCTTGTATAAGGGCAACTATTATGTAATTAATCTTTTTTTTTTTTTTACATGAATTAATCATTATATTTCCAATCACGGCTTCAATGTTTTTTCAAATGTGATATTACGCACCTCATGTTCAGGGCCGGCGGCAGAACGAATCAGTTGGACTGGACTTTGATTTCCATAGGGGGGCACGTCTTTCCAAGGGACCTCTTATGTGTTCACGCGCTTGTGCGTTCACAATTTGTTATGGGTGTTATGGTAATCACTATAGACAGCTCATGAGTTTCAATTTTGGGGAAGCTTACAATTTATCCTACCATTTCTACCGATCTGTGTGCCAGTTATTCTTATTTTTATATGCGCATTTTCGTCGAACAGTATCATTTCAATAATAACATTTTCGTTTATCAAAATCATTGTCACATGGTTAATCATAAAAATCTTAATTAAACATTATACAATCTAAAAGTTAAAATTCAACTAAAGCGAGAGCACCAGCCTCTGCCATATGGACACATTGCTAGCCTACACTGTGATCCATTGGCGGTTAAAGAAATGAGCGCATGGAACTCAGAGATAGCCTATAGGCCAATGCAGCAGTAGACCTATAACTTCCATCATCGACTAAGTAAAATACATAGGCCTAAAGTCGATGAAAATATCCTGATGAAAATTCCAGTTCTTTCGAATTAACATTAATCTCTCTACTCCGCCTGTCTACCTAGAGTTTCCTGCACCAGTGAGCTCGGGACAGACAGCTGTTATGTTTACCTTTCCACTGGATATATGGGATCATCAGATCATGATACTGTATGTTTCTCTTTCACACCGAGGCTTGGCGATTATCGAGGCCGGAAGAGTGTTGGAAAGATTTTTAAAATACTGTGAAGAACTATTATTATTCGCAAAGGATGTAAAAAAAAAAAAAGACTTTGTTGACTTACTGTGTGAGGTGAAGAAAAAAATGAATGAGAAGCTCATCTTATTAGTGGTGGACGTGTTGACTTAAGACAATCAGAAATCCCAAATGGGCACTTTCCTACACATGCACGCAGCAGGCCAGGTAGGCCTACTTCTATGCATGCTCAGGCGCGCGCGCTCCCTCTGTATGTTCCTATAGAGAAACCAGACACATGCTCATTGCTCACGTGGAGCACTCCAAACAAAAGACAATGAAAACATTGACAGAACTCATAAATTATGGCTATGAAATAAACCAAAACTTGTTTCTCGCAAGTGTAGCAGGTTGTGAACGCTGAAAACAAAGTTTCCACTCCGATAATGAGAACTATAGGCTAAATGACTAATTAATCCATGCATTTACAGAAATTCATGTAACCAAATCAAATCAAAATGTATTGGTCACATACACGTGTTTAGCAGATGTTATTGCGGCTGTATGACTAGGATTAATGGTACATTTACTAGGCCTACTGGTGACATATAATGTAATGGGGAATTGATAAAAAAATATACAAAGGGCAAACAATTCACACAATGAATGCATAAGAATTGGCGGGAGACAGCTGAGAGCATTTTGGAGAGCTGAGTGCATGTATTCTGGAGAGAGATGCGTCATATTTTCGCCACACAGCCCTCCCCTTCTTCTTGTTCCAACATGTTAAATTATACTCAAGACACATTATCAAGACACATATTTTAGATGCTTTTCACTGACAGCCGCAACTCAATCAGCTAGGCCTATTGCCACACACGCTGCCCAAATTGCGGGCTTCCCAAATAGGCATAGCCTATACACTTGTGATTTGAAACAATCCACAGCAAACATTTTTAAAGAAGCTAATGATCCTCTGTGGATAAGTCATGCACTCTGGTGAAGTATTTTTAATGATTTTATTTAAACAGGAGTAATTATATAATTTTGGCACAACATCGATTTACCTTGGGGAAGCCAGCATCCGAACAGTACAATACAGCCAACTTTCCTTTCCAATTCGCAAGAGATCCGTTTATAATGATGAGATGCTCATGTCTCCGCCCTAACAATGGGAGTCGTTGTCCCAAAGGCGGGAAGGCAAGCTAGAAGCTTAGGTCTACATAATATGCCCATAAAAAACGCATTTGGCATTTCCTGGACAGATTTATGCGAAAGTGAGCCCTCTCGCTTCGCCTCTCCCTCTCCGCTAGAACTATCACCGGAGAAAGAGTCAGAGCGAGCCAAACAGCGCCCCTCTGTCTTACTATATGTAGAACATGTATCTATCATGTCTGGCCAGAAATAGTATGACATGCCATACTCTTTTTGTCCAGACAGCATCAGATACATAGTCTACACATACTGAGACAGAGGGGCGCTGTTTCGCTCGATCGGATGCTTTATCTGAGATTAATGTGTCTTTCTTTCGGCGCGCGACTTGGTCAAATAAATTATCAATATTTCAATATTTTATTTGGACGGGCAAGGAGGTATGGTTCCATGTACAGAGTTCAAGCATGACTGGATTCCACATGCAGTTAAGTTATACAAAAACAACAGCCATTTGCCATAATTACAACCTCCTCCTCACCAAGGATCAGGTGTCTTCTAATGGTGGAGTGAGGATGTGAGATGGCCCATCCTCAAGATAAGGATTATTTCACTTCAGGATAAAAGAGAGAAGAGAGAGAGAGGGCGGTAGATAGCAAAGGGGGGGGGGGGGGGGGGGGGGGGTTGTTGTATGAAAAAGGGGTACCTGAGGAATGGAAGCTGAGAGCGAGATGACAATAGGTTGACATATTGGCACTGAAAAACATAAAGGGTTGAAAAAGAGAGCGAGCGAGAAAGAGATAGAGAGGGAGAGAGAAAGAGAGCGAGGGAGAGAGAGAAAGAGAGAGTGTGCAACACACACTCCTATGGCCTAATCACGTCACTCAGCCTGACGTGTCATAACTAGAGTTATCTGTGATGGTGTGTGTACAGAATTCCTACAGAAAACCCATTGCAAGTACAGCTCAGGCAGACCATCAAAGCATATCCATATTTTAATGTTGCTTCTGTCTATTTTTAGGCATTGTATTAAAGTTCCATTAACTAGTTATTTTTCCCACCACCGACTATGCTTGACCATATCTTGTTCATTCCATTTTTCTGAAAAATAACAATATGGTAGTGTTATAGGCCTACCTCTTCCTTCTGACAGGGGATGCTGCCTGCAATGCAGTCTGGGATATCACATCCTTTAACGTTATCAGAGTTGGGCCTGTCAATCAGGAGAGACAATGGGGACAGTGAAGAGGACAAGTCTGCAGACAGAGGCCCATTCATATAGTGGGGAACATCAACGCTGCAGTCATACAGAGGAGACAGGAGAGAGGCCAGGGCTCAGGTCTACCCCTCCACTGCAAGACAAGACCTGAGAGCATTTTCTGGATGTCCAATATAGGCATTTACACCCATTATTTATCAGTATATCAAACACAAGAGCTGGGCTCATCCCATCTCACCCGCCTGTTTGAAATGCACTTTGGAAACGTCTGCATGATAAAGCAAAACTGAAGCTTTTCCTCTAGAACTCTCTGGTATTTGTCATGTGGATATACAGTGAGCAAAATCTGACCACAAATATAGCTGGGATTAAAACCCTGGATAGCAGAAATGATTAACACTGTACTGTATCTATTTGTGACAGTCTTTTAAGGGGAATGGAAACACTTTAGGAAGTAAATCGAAATCTCTCTCCTGCCAGTGATGCAACAACGCCAATATGGCGATTTACAGTTAGCTGGCGTTGTAAATCCTAGTGTTTCCATTCCCCTTAAAGAGCCATTGAAGTGACCTTTACTGTACCTTCTGTTTGCTTTTCACACCTTTCTTATACATTTAAACCCAACTAAATCTCCTTTAGCCCAGAGGGGTGTGTTACTGTGTGAATGACGAGTCTGTAAGTGTTTTGTCCACACATCAGAGCAGAGCTGTAGAGACAAGGCCCTGGGCAGGGGAAGCCACTGCCAACATCCTTGGCCTCCTCTGTCAGCACCTCAGACAGGGTAGCATGTTCGGACTAAATGCAACAATATGTATCCTCAACAGGGTTGGGGAGTAAGTGAATACATGTAATCTTATTACAAAAAATTGTCAACTGTAATCAGTTACAGGTACTTTTGAAAAATTAGATGATTCTTTTACTTTTAGATTTGTGTGTATTGTTAGATATTACTGCACTGTTGGAGCTAGGAACTCAAGCATTTCGCTACACCCGCAATAACATCTGCTATTAATATACTTATTATATATACTCCACCAGTGGCGGCTCCTGAAAAAATTCTCAGGGGGGGCAATTTTTCTGATGATTTAGGTGACCTACACACATTTTAAAAAAGATATGTCCAGCAACAACATGAAGACAGGGGCAGCATATAAGTCAATACCAGAAGCATTTATTGACTGATCTCAAAAGTGTTGGCTTACCAGGGTTGGTGGAGGCCTCAGTTTCATCTTTGCCTCGCAAAGCTAACTCAAACACTCCGCAAAACTTCACACACTGGATTAGCCGGCTGAGGATGTGGCGGTTCTTGCTAATGTCATAGTAAATATATTTGTTATAGTGAATATGGAATATGATATGTTGAGTAAAATGTTGTGCTAAGATCTATTTAGGTCAGGAGCTGGTTATAAGTTCTGTTCCTATCCAATAACAATGGACAAAAGGGTCCTATCTTGTCAGCCTTGTCAGCAGGTGGCCAAGGACAACACCCACGCCATAGGCCTCTCAGTTCTTCCAACTCACGAGTTCTTGCTCTGAGGACACACACACACACACACACAAACACACACACACACACATCATCACTGTTAAACACACACACACACACACACACACACACACACACACACACACACACACACACACATCATCACTGTTAAACACACACACACACACACACACACACAAATCCCCTCTCTTAGGCTGAACATTTGAAGACAGAGAACCCAACTCAGAGCCAATGCAACAGTGACAGTAGCCTGGAGGGGACCTCGCCCAACTCATCAGGACCAATCAGAAGATCAGAACTACTAGATTCAACCTACTTCATTTATTGCATAAAATGTCTGCACACAATGTTTAGGGGCTCTCTTCAGATAATAATAATAATAATAATAATATGCCATTTAGCAGACGCTTTTATCCAAAGCGACTTACAGTCATGCGTGCATACATTTTTGTGTATGGGTGGTCCCGGGGATCGAACCCACTACCTTGGCGTTACAAGCGCCGTGCTCTACCAGCTGAGCTACAGAAAGTGGATACTCATGGATGCGCATCGCAATTGTAAAATGTCAACACAATTGGAGACACCACGTCATTTTTGGAGACATGTTATTGACAGTAAACTATTGTAGATGCGACTGCTAACTAAATAAAACATTTTAGCTGGCTAGCTAATCATCTTAGCTAAATGTGGGGCAAACAATTCAGTTATTTACCGTTAATTTGAGGGATTGGGGTGAAAGAAATCGAGTTACATAGTGATACTTTACGATATACTGTATTGACAATATCGCAATATTTTAGCGCTAGTTGGCTGTACCTGCACCAAAACACCATTATTGTTCCTTCATAGCTTGTTCTCAATCTTTTCACATTGGGAGCCAATTTGTTTTCAGCACTTTTATTTCCATGACTGATCAAAACTCGTTCTCATGGCTTTCTGATCCCTCTGCAACAGACATATGGTGCGCAATAAAATCACAGTATCGAATCGCAATACGTATAGAATCATGAGACTCGCAATGCATATATCTTATCGTGAGGTTCCTGGCAATTCCCAGCCCAAGTTCATTTGCCACAACAAATCTCTTCGCTAGCAAACGCGATGTCTTCTCCAAAACGGCAATGTGTCTCCAGCAATGTTTACTTTTTTGACGTTCTATGGCATCTCCACTTTCCAAGCATATATGACCACATGTAATATTTTGGTAAGTGATGCAAATAGTGAACTATGTAGGGCCAGGATGTAAAATATATGTAGCTGCAGCAATTTCTCTTATCTGATATGGTAAGTAATGGGGCTTAATGTATAGCTCCCTAAGAGTTTGACGAACGGGTCCGTGCACGCGATTCCAGATATCTTTACCTCTGAATAAACTGCCTTTATTATACCATATCCACCCTGTCCAAAGTCTCTACTTGGTCTCAGTTCTCCAGTAAACTTGTGATTATCAACACTAACCTCATCGTTGTGGCGGCGGACAGCTAGCCTGTATCCCTCATCCAGTTGAGTGGCAATGTTATTTTTTCGTTCGTACCAATTTTTGGAAAATCCTCGGGTGTAGGACTTTCCGCCTTTAGTAGAAACCTGTTGAATTATTAAATTTGGTCTGGGAGGTCCTAATTGTTTCGTTGCCAATTTATCTTCATTTGTTCGCCGACAAAAAGGAACTTCTTTCAAAGACACAATCCGCTCTTTTCTTAGTTACGTTCATGGTTACGTTACGTATGACGAAAGCGCGTAAGTGCAAGCCCTCAGACACCCATAGAGATTGTATTGAAAGCTCTGAAATTTGAAAAAAATAGATTTTACATGGGAGTCTATGACAGACTTCTGGGCGATTTTCAACCTGACTGAAATCGCCCCAAAAGGGGGGGGAGCCATTTGAAGCACGACTTTAGCCTGATTGGACATTACAACACTGATAACTACTGTTGCCGTGATATAATTGATTAGAAAAAAAATCCCTTCCTTTTCCCGTTTGGCAGTGCGTCGCCCATATCGCCCTATTGAACACACCGCCCCTGTACTCCACCATAATTTGCAAATAAATTCATTAAAAATCCTACAATGTGATTTTCTGGATTTTTTTTTTCTCATTTTGTCTGTCATAGTTGACGTGTACCTATGATGAAAATTACAGGCCTCTCTCATCTTTTTAAGTGGGAGAACTTGCACAATTGGTGGCTGACTAAATACTTTTTTCCCCCACTGTATGTCTGACATACTGAGAACAATCTACAGAAGCTCATAAAAATAACATTAGTGGAAACCGTTATTAACAATCTAATCTGTAAATAGAGATTCCAGATATTTACGTCTGTGAATTAGAGGATATATAATTCAGACACCCAGAAAGGTCGCTGGTTCGAATACCCGAACTGACAAGGTGAAAACTATGTCGATGTGCCCTTGAGCAAGGCACTTAACCCACATTTTCTCCAGGGGTGCCGTACTACTATGGCTGACCCTGTAAAATGACACATTTCACTGCACCTATCCGGGGGCAGTGCAAATAGTCTGGGTAACCACGATTAGCTGTTCAGGAGTCTTATGGCTTGGGGGTAGAAGCTGTTGAGAAGCCTTTTGGACCTATACATACACATACATATACACATATACACATATACACATACATATATACATATATATATATATACACACATACATACACACATACATACATACATACATACACATACTTTAAAAATATATATATTCCCCTTCATTACTTTCCAACCCCACCACCCTTTCCCTACTTCCTGGATGGCAGGAAGCTTGACCCCAGTGATGTACTGGGCCGTACGCACTACCCTCTGTAGTGCCTTGCGGTCGGAGGCCGAGCAGTTGCCATACCAGGCGGTGATGCAACCAGTCAGGATGCTCTCGATGGTGCAGCTGTATAACTTTTTCAGGATCTGAGGACCCATGCCAAATCTTTTCAGTCTCCTGAGGGGGAATAGGCTTTGTCGTGCCCTCTTCACGACTGTCTTGGTGTGTTTGGACCATGATAGTTTGTTGGTGATGTGGACACCAAGGAACTTGAAGCTCTCAACTTGTTCCACTACATACACATACATATACACACATATATATACATATATATATATATATATATATATATATATATATATATATATATATATATATACACACACACACATATATATATATATACATACATATGTATACATATATATATATGTATATATATATATATATATATACATATATATATATATATATATATATATGTATATATATATATATGTATATGTATATATATATATATATGTATATATATATATATATATATATATATATATATATATACATATATATATACATATATATATATATACATATATATATATATACATATATATATATATATACACATACACATACTTGAAAAAAATATATTCCCCTTTATTACTTTCCAACCCCACCACCCTTTCCCTACTTGGAGTAAACTAGTGAACAACAATGCTTAGGCCTCTACTTCCAGCTTATACTTACTATATACATTTTATGGACACAGTCAATTTTACAATAATTACATTTTGTTTGTTCTTTCTCCCTAACTTCTTCTACCCTCAACCTTTCCAATCATTTTCATGATGTCCATCCGGTTTGCTTCTATATGCCATATATTTCTAACTGTGCTCTTTCACAAAAGCTCTCAACCTACAACCAATATACTTATTATGGACACAGTATGCTTACTTTATTAGTTATCTTGTTATTATTTGTTGTTAGTTGTTATTAGTCCCATCCTTCAACTCCATTCAACACCTCCCATCTATCTCTTAACACCATCCATATAGGATTTCTATTTGCCATATCTTTTTCAACCGTACTGTGATGTTTTACAAAAGTTCTGAACCTTTCTATTCTCATTGTTTCTACAGATTGTGAATTGAAAACAAACATTTTTGCTAAAAGTATTATTATATTATTGATCGATTGACTATGACTTTTCAGATCACCCAGTAATGCTATCTGCAAGGTTAGCTCCAGGTCAATATTGCAATCCTTTTGCCATTCCTGGACCTGTGTCCAAAAACAAGCTACAAATGGACAGTACCAAAACAAATGATCTAATGATTCTGTCTCTTTGCAGCAAAATCTGCAGAGCTGGGAAGATTGTATCCCCCATATAAATAACATTCTATTTATAGCAATAATTTTATATAATAATTTAAATTGAAAGATTCTAAGTTTTGAATCCGGTGTCGTTTTGTGTATCAGTTCATAAACACTATGCCATGGGATCGGTACGTCAAAAATCTCTTCCAAACTATTTTGCAATCTATAAAGGACGGCTGTCAATCCTTTGGTCCTTAAATGAAACTGGTATACTTTTTTATTTATCACAGTTTTCCTTAACCAATTATGTTCTTTAATGCAAGGCTGACAGACAAGTTCCTTACTTTCTCCCCCTTCCACTTTCCTCTTCCATTTTTGCGGTAAGGCTGCAATTATTTGGTTGTAATTTTGGGTAGAGCAGACATTTCCATATGTTTTTGTTAGCTGCATGTGCGACATAACTCCAACAGTCCTACCGATGATATCATTTACGAAGATTATACCTTTTTTAAACATTTTGTCAAAAAAAAAAGTTTTTTTGTCAATTAGTATATTGCATTATTTGTTCTGTAGTTTCTGGAGGATTCAATTGAAATTGCAACCAACTTTCTATGGCTTGTTTTAGAAATAGTGATATTTGGGAGATTATTTCCTTTTCAAATAACTGAAAGTGAGAGGTTGTAATCTGAATAAAGGGAAAAAGGCCATTCTTGAACATTGGGTGAGACAATCTTACTAATTTGCTAGAGAACCAGTTCGGATTTAAGTATAACTTTTTTATGACTGAAGCTTTTAGTGATAGGTCTAATGCTTTAATATTTAATAATTTCTGTCCTCCGAATTCATATTCATTATATAAATAGGCCCGTTTAATTTTGTCTGGCTTGCCGTTCCAAATAAAATTGAATATTTTTTTCTCATATAATTTAAAAAACTGTTCGCTAGGCGTAGGCAAGACCATAAGCAAATGGGTAAACTGGGATAATACTAAAGAGTTAATCAGGGTGATTTTTCCACAAATTGACAGGTATTTACCTTTCCATGGTAGCAAGATCTTTTCTATTTTTGCTAACTTTCTATTATTATGTAAATGTATTGAAGTGAGATCCTTTATTTCCTTTGGGATATGTATTCCAAGTATATCCACATCACCATCAGACCATTTTATTGGTATACTACATGGTAATGTAAAAATTGTATTTTTTAGTGATCCAATACGTAATATAGTACATTTGTCATAATTTGGTTGTAATCCAGAAAGGTTAGAAAATGTATCTAGATCCTCTATGAGGCTGTGGAGGGATTCTAGTTGTGGATTTAAAAGAAAACATGAATCATCAGCGTACAACGACACCTTTGTTTTTAAGCCCTGGATTTCTAATTCCATTATATTATTGTTGGATCTGATTTTAATAGCTAACATCTCGATGGCCACAATAAATAGATATGCCGATAGTGGACAAACTTGTTTCACTCCTCTTGACAGTTTAAAACTTTCTGAGAAATAGCCATTATTTACTTTTTTACACCTAGGGTTACTATACATGATTTTGACCCATTTTATAAGAGATTCTCCAAAATTGAAATGCTCCAGGCATTTATATATAAACCCCAGTCGTACTTTATCAAATTCCTTTTCGAAGTCTGCTATGAATAGCAGGCCTGGTTTCCCAGATTTTCCATAGTGTTCTATTGTTTCCAATACTTGCCTTATATTATCTCCAATGTATCTTCCATGTAAAAAACCTGTTTGATTAGAATGAATAATATCCGACAATACCTTTTTAATTCTATGCGCTATACATTTTGCTAGAATTTTTGCATCACAACACTGAAGTGTAAGGGGCCTCAAATTTTTTTAATGGACTGGATCTTTATATTTTCCACTTGTATCCTGTTTCAGTAATAATGAGATCAGACCTTCTTCTTGAGTGTCAGATAATCTACCATTTACATAGGAGTGGTTAAAACATGCTAATAACGGTCCTCTTAGTATATAGCCCACATGGCCCTCAGCCTGCATCGCCTGGATCCCTCCACTTCACTCTGGAACCTTCTCACCACAGGGACTACTAATGATGATGGGCGCTGCCCAGGACTCATCACCAGAGAAACGTTCACTCCAGCGGTGTACAAGATGCGCTTTGAGACGGGCCAATACTGGGAGAGACCTCTTTCTACCCATATGTCGAGATAGTCTTCACCATAACGGACCACAGTCAGAAGTTCCATGTTCCTCTGCTCTGCAGCCACTTCTCCTACAGTACCTACCGGGGGAGCTAGAGAGTCTGTCACTCATCCCCTCTCACCATCTCTCACCTGGGCCACGTTCAGTTGTCAAACGTTGTCTAATCTCGGTTATCCCAGAACTAAAGTATTGCGTAATTGCCAGATGTTCGATTAAGTTCCGGGTCCATATGGGTTAAGGGAAGAGATCGGAACCGGAACGAAGAGCTCCACCCTTCTCTCTTTGCAAGTTACAGGAAAGTCTATGGTTCAAATGCCCCCCCTTCCAAAATTCGAAGATGATAACGCCTGTGAAATCATGATTTGTCCAAAGCACCGGAACTAATGCTACTCATTATCTCACGCATCCCATTGTATGATGACCGTCTCAAAACTGTTCGCTGCTCTGGCACCCCAATGGTGGAACAAGCTCCCTCACGATGCCAGGACAGCGGAGTCACTCACCACCTTCCGGAGACACTTGAAACCCCACCTCTTTAAGGAATACCTGGGATAGGATAAAGTAATCCTTCTTACCCTTACCCCCCCCCCCCAAAAAAAAAAAAAAAGATTTGTAAAGTGTTTGTCCCACTGGCTATCATAAGGTGAATGCACCAATTTGTAAGTCGCTCTGGATAAGAGCGTCTGCTAAATGACGAAAATGAAAATGTAAAATGTAGTATATCAAAAAAGGTTTGGTATACCTCGACTGGTATGCCATCCAACTCTGGAGTTTTCCCAGGTTATCTTAGTATCCTTGGGCACGGGGACTATCGTGGTCTGCTTGAAACATGTTGGTATTACAGACTCAGTCAGGGACATGTTGAAAATGTCGGTGAAGACACTTGCCAGGTGGTCAGCACATGATCGGAGTACACGTCCTGGTAATCCGTCTGGCCCTGCGGCCTTGTGAATGTTGACCTGCTTAAAAGTCTTACTCACATTGGCTACAGAGAGCGTGATCACATAGTCATCTGGAACAGCTGGTGCTCTCATGCATGCTTCAGTGTTGCTTGCCTCGAAGCGAGCATAGAAGTGGTTTAGCTCGTCTGGTAGGCTTGTGTCACTGGGAAGCTCGCGGCTGTACTTCCCTTTGTAGTCTGTAATAGTTTTCAAGCCCTGCCACATCCGACGAGCGTCAGAGCCGGTGTAGTACGATTCAATCTTAGTCCTGTATTGACTCTTTGCCTGTTTGATGGTTCGTCGGAGGGCATAGCGGGATTTCTTATAAGCGTCCGGGTTAGAGTCCCGCTCCTTGAAAGAGGCAGCTCTATCCTATAGCTCAGTGCGGATGTTGCCTGTAATCCATGGCTTCTGGTTGGGGTATGTACGTACGGTCACTGTGGGGATGACGTCATCGATGCACTTATTGATGACGCCAGTGACTGATGTGGTGTACTCCTCAATGCTATCTGAAGAATCTCGGAACATGTTCCAGTGTGTGCTAGCAAAACAGTCCTGTAGCTTAGCATCTGCGTCATCTGACCACTTTTTTATTAACCGAGTCACTGGTGCTTCCTGCTTTAGTTTTTGCTTATAAGCAGGAATCAGGAGGATAGCGTTATGGTCAGATTTGCCAAATGGAGGGCGAGGGAGAGCTTTGTATGCGTCTCTGTGTGTGGAGTAAAGGTGGTCTAGAGTTTTTTTTCCTCTGGTTGCACATTTAACATGCTGGTAGAAATTAGGTAGAACGGACATCTTCTAAAACATGGGGGAGATAAACAGAGACAGAAAGATGACGTGAGACAGAGTTACTGTTTCAGTCACAATGCTTGTTGATGGATATCAACATAAAAATTATCATTCATAATAAATACAGTGAGGGAAAAAAGTATTTGATCCCCTGCTGATTTTGTACGTTTGCCCACTGACAAAGACATGATCAGTCTATCATTTTAATTGTAGGTTTATTTGAACAGTGAGAGACAGAATAACAACAACAAAATCCAGAAAAACGCATGTCAAAAATGTTATAAATTGATTTGCATTTTAATGAGGGAAATAGGTATTTGACCCCTCTGCAAAACATGACTTAGTACTTGGTGGCAAAACCCTTGTTGGTAATCACAGAGGTCAGACGTTTCTTGTAGTTGGCCACCAGGTTTGCACACATCTCAGGAGGGATTTTGTTCCACTCCTCTTTGCAGATCTTCTCCAAGTCATTAAGGTTTCGAGGCTGACGTTTGGCAACTCGAACCTTCAGCTCCCTCCACAGATTTTCTATGGGATTAAGGTCTGGAGACTGGTTAGGCCACTCCAGGACCTTAATGTGCTTCTTCTTGAGCCACTCCTTTGTTGCCTTGGCCGTGTGTTTTGGGTCATTGTCATGCTGGAATACCCATCCACGACCCATTTTCAATGCCCTGGCTGAGGGAAGGAGGTTCTCACCCAAGATTTGACGGTACATGGCCCCGTCCATCGTCCCTTTGATGCGGTGAAGTTGTCCTGTCCCCTTAGCAGAAAAACACCCCCAAAGCATAATGTTTCCACCTCCGTGTTTGATGGTGGGGATGGTGTTCTTGGGGTCATAGGCAGCATTCCTCCTCCTCCAAACACGGCGAGCTGAGTTGAAGCCAAAGAGCTTGATTTCACCCAGTTCTCCTCTGAATCATTCAGATGTTCATTGGCAAACTTCAGACAGCTCTGTATATGTGCTTTCTTGAGCAGGGGGACCTTGCGGGCGCTGCAGGATTTCAGTCCTTCACGGCGTAGTGTGTTACCAATTGTTTTCTTGGTGACTATGGTCCCAGCTGCCTTGAGATCATTGACAAGATCCTCATGTGTAGTTCTGGGCTGATTCCTCACCATTCTCATGATCATTGGAACTCCACGAGGTGAGATCTTGCATGGAGCCCCAGGCCGAGGGAGATTGACAGTTATTTTGTGTTTCTTCCATTTGCGAATATCCGCACCAACTGTTGTCACCTTCTAACCAAGCTGCTTGGCGATGGTCTTGTAGCCCATTCCAGCCTTGTGTAGGTCTACAATCTTGTCCCTGACATCCTTGGAGAGCTCTTTGGTCTTAGCCATGGTGGAGAGTTTGGAATCTGATTGATTGATTGCTTCTGTGGACAGGTGTCTTTTATACAGGTAACAAGCTGAGATTAGGAGCACTCCCTTTAAGAGTGTGCTCCTAATCTCAGCTCGTTACCTGTATAAAAGACACCTGGGAGCCAGAAATCTTTCTGATTGAGAGGGGGTCAAATACTTATTTCCCTCATTAAAATGCAAATCAATTTATAACATTTTTGACATGCATTTTTCTAGATTTTGTTGTTGTTATTCTGTCTCTCACTGTTCAAATAAACCTACTATTAAAATTAAATACTGATAATTTCTTTGTCAGTGGGAAAACGTACAAAATTAGCAGGGGATCAAATACTATTTTCCCCTCACTGTACTTCATAATAACAGACAATACATATTATTGAATTAATTGAAAATTCCCCAAACTGCACAAGGACAAGAGGCTGAGAACAACTAGTGAGAGTATTGACATCTCTGACATGAGACCAATAAGCAACCTCGGACTGTTGATAATTGGACATCTCAGCTCAGTCAACCTGAACGACTAAATACAGGTCTTCAAGTAACTGCTCTGACAGGTTTCAGCTTATGTTCTGTGGAGGCTTGACAGCATGTTGAGGAGTTTCCCTCTGTAGGGTCTTAGTTATTGCACCTGGACATTCCTGGACTCTCCCGTCAACTGTCCTTTAGACTTAGAAAGTAAATCACAGTCCACAGACGCTGAGATGTGACAGTCCGGCTTTCCATCGTGACATAGCTACTTTACGTGGCTCTGAGACCACCATCTATGGGGAATGGACAGTCCAGAACGCGCACCTCCCCACAATTTCCGACCAACGTGTCTCCGGTATGCATCCTCTACTCATTTGAATGTGTTGACAGTTAGAGAAATTGCTTGAGTTGTGCTGAGAATTCAAAAAGTATAAATGCCAATGGTCCAATATTCTAGAACACTGCTATGCGTACACATACACATTTGGTACTCTGATAGACCCTTAACAGACTTATGGGTCAACAGACTTTTATGGGTTAACAGGGTCTCTGTACAATACACATTGAGAGGAAGATGTTGGAGTAAACAGGCCAGGAGCCACTTAAAGTTGAATTAAAGGGTTGGCTTTGATGGGATACTATGAGGAAGAGAAGAAAAATTTGGCAGCCTCAAGATATGATCTATCAACACATTTCTTCAAAAAAGATGCCGGCCACATTTGGAACCTCATTCATACTATATAAAAGATGGACTGCCAAGACCATCTGCAATACAGTATTCAGGAAAGCTGAGAGCAACTCATCTTTTCTTGTTTCTCAGTTTACCGCCTTCTTTTCAGTCATCAACTCCTCCTCCTGTTTCGCAACTCTTCCCCCTCAGGAGATTGAAAAGGTTTGGCAGACGCACCATTGAGAGCATATTGACTGGCTGCATCACTGCTTGGTATAGCAACAGCACTGCCTTCGATCGCATGACGTTAAAGAGGGTGGTGCAGACAGCCCAGTACATCACTGGGGCCGAGCTCCCTGCCATCCAGGACCTCTATATCAGGAAGGCCTGAAAAATCGTTAAAGACTCCAGCCACCCAAGCCATAGACTGTTCTCTCTGATTCCGCATGGCAAGCGATACCGGTGCATCAAGTCTGACACCATCAGGCTCCTGAACAGCTTCTATCACCAAGCCATAATACTGCTAAATAGATAACAAAATGGCTACCTGGACTATCTGAGTTGTATCTTATTATGCGCCGTATCTATGCACACTCACAGGACTCTACACACTCACTGACACTCCAACACACACACACACACACACACACACATTTATACTAAATCTACACACACACATCCACAACCATTCACATACAGTCATCATATACGCTGCTGCTACTCTGTTTATCATATATCCTGATGCCTAGTCCCCTGACCCCTATACATATCTAGCTACCTCTATCACTCCAGTATCGCTGCACATTGGAAATATGGTATTGGAACTGACCCTGGAAATAGCTGACTTACTTTCTCCTGTTCTTCTTATTTCTATTTCTCATGTGTTTTTGTTTTACTTGATTTTATAGTACTACTGATATTGATTACCGCATTGTTTGGAAAGAGCTTGCAAAAAAGACATTTCACTGTATTTGTGCGCGTGACATTAAAACTTGTTTCAACCTATACAGTGCATTCGGAAAGTATTCAGACCCCTTCCCTTTTTCCACATTTTGTAACGTTACAGCCTTATTCTAAAATGTATTAAATAAAACATTTTCCTCACCAATTTACACACAATACCCCATAATGACAAAGCAAAAACAGGTTTTTAGAAATGTTTGCTAATTTAAAAAAAAAGAAAGAAAAAGAAATACCTTATTTACATAAGTATTCAGACCCTTTGCGATGAGACTCGAAATTTAGCACAGGTGCATCCTGTTTCCATTGATTATCCTTGAGATGTTTCTACAACTTGATTGGAGTCCACCTGTGGTAAATTCAATTGATTGGACATTATTTGGAAAGGCACACACCTGTCTATATAAAGTCCAACAGTTGATAGTGCATGTCAGAGCAAAATCCAAGCCATGAGGTCGAAGGAATTGTCTGTAGAGCTCCGAGACAGGATTGTGTCGAGGCACAGACCTGGGGAATTGTACCAAAACATTTCTGCAGCATTGACGGTCCCCAAGAACACAGTGGCCTCCATCATTCTTAAATGGAAGACGTTTGGAACCACCAAGACTCTTCCTAGAGCTGGCTGCCCGGCCAAACTGAGCAATCGGGGGAGAAGGGCCTTTGTCAGGGAGGTGACCAAGAACCCAATGGTCACTCTGACAGAGGTCCAGAGTTCCTCTGTGGAGATGGGAGAACCTTCCAGAAGGACAACCATCTCTGCAGCACTCCACCAATCAGGCCTTTATTGTAGAGTGGCCAGACGGAAGCCACTCCTCAGTAAAAGGCACATGACAGCCCGCTTGGAGTTTGCCAAAAGGCACTTAAAGGGCTCTCAGACCATGAGAAACAACATTCTCTGGTCTGATGAAACCAAGATTGAACTCTTTGGCCTGAATGCCAAGCGTCACGTCTGGAGGAAACCTGGCACCATCCCTAAAGTGAAGCATGGTGGTGGCAGCATCATGCTGTGAGGATGTTTTTCAGCGGCAGGGACTGGGAGACTAGTCAGGATCGATGGAAAGATGAACGGAGCAAAGAACAGAGAGATCCTTAATGAAAACCTGCTCCAGAGCGCTCAGGACCTCAGACTGGGGTAAAGGTTCACCTTCCAACAGGACAACGACCCTAAGCACACAGACAAGACAATGCAGGAGTGGCTTCGGGACAAGTCTCTGAATGTCTTTGAGTGGCCCAGCCAGAGCCCGGACTTGAACCCGATCAAACATCTCTGGAAAGACCTGAAAATAGCTGTGCAGCGACGCTCCTCATCCAACCTGACAGAGGTTGAGAGGATCTGCAGAGAAGAATGGGAGAAACTCCCCAAATACAGGTGTGCCAAGCTTGTAGCGTCATACCCAAGAAGACTCAAGGCTGTAATCGCTGCCAAAGGTGTTTCAACAAAGTACTGAGTAAAGGGTCTGAATACTTATGTAAATGTGATATTTCATTTTTTTTCATTTTTAATAAATTAGCCAAAATGTCTAAAAACCTGTTTTTGCTTTGTCATTATGGGGGTATTGTGTGTAGATTGGTGAGGGGGAAAAACAATTCAACCCATTTTAGAATATGACTAACTTAACAAAATGTGGAAAAAGTCAAGGGTTCTGAATACTTTCTGAATGCACTGTAGCTTAGTCTTTAAAAGTCACCCTTATTAGTAGAGAGAGAGATAGAGAGTTCCCTGTGATCTACGGTTGAGTTGCTACTGTCTCTCTTTCCACACCTAAAGCCACAGCCACCTACTCAGCTCTGAATGGAGCCCCAGTAGCATAACCAGTCTTTGGGTAAACAGGAGGAGTGAGATCACAGCAGGGTCTCTGGCATCATAGGGCCTCTCCTGCTGGGAGTGATGGGATGTGGAAAGCAGATCACAGGGCTGGTCTGAGGAGTCTTGAGTTCAGTGTTTTCACTACACTATAGGGGAAGAGGGCCTCCACTCTTCCAAGGCAAGGGCCTGACCTGCCATTACAACCCCAGACATGAAGGGGTGTCTGTGGGGTTGGCTGGAGGGCCGTGACCCTCACAGCAGGCTCAGCAGGAACCTCCAAGCCCTGGGCCTCAGATCTGAGAGGGCATAATGACTAACCCAGTCAACATGTGTTGACGCCTGGCAGGGGATGAGGCTGGTGACACATGATGAGAGGACCTGTAGAACCAAATCAAACATGCCAGCCTAGCCAATCAGTATCACTGATGTTGAGAGCCAAATCAATGACAACATGGCGGTTCCAATACTTCCCATACGCATGTACATAAATCATCAATCTTTGAGCATGACCACTTCATGACATACTGTACTTGAAATATGAACACTGATTCATAGGAAATCTTACAAACATCACAATCACATATAGTACCTTTGCATCAATGCACAACAGTATAATGGGTCTTTAGGACATACATTGAATGAAAAATATAGGATAAAGTCAAGGAGTCTAACCTGTTTATACTGAACAAAAATATAAATTCAACATGCAACAAAGATTTTACTGAGTTACAGTTCATATTGTTCACAGATACCTTAAAAAAAAAATGGGCCACAGGATCTTGTCACAGTATCTCTGTGCATTCAAATTGTCATCGACAGGCCTTTCGTAAGAGTCTCTCAGGGGTCTGGCCTTTCGTAAGTGTCTCTCAGGGGTCTGGCCTTTTGTAAGAATCTCTCTGGGGTCTGGCCAAGGCTTTCGTAAGAGTCTCTCTGGGGTCTTTCTCAGGGGTCTGGCCTTTTGTAAGAGTTTCTCTGGGGTCTGGCCTTTTGTAAGAGTCTCTCTGGGGTCTGGCCAGGCCTTTTGTAAGAGTCTCTCTGGGGTCTGGCCAGGCCTTTTGTAAGAGTCTCTCTGGGGTCTGGCCAGGCCTTTCGTAAGAGTCTCTCTGGGGTCTGGCCTTTTGTAAGAGTCTCTCTGGGGTCTGGCCAGGCCTTTTGTAAGAGTCTCTCTGGGGTCTGGCCTTTCGTAAGAGTCTCTCAGGGGTCTGGCCTTTTGTAAGTTTCTCTGAGGTCTGGCCAGGCCTTTCGTAAGAGTCTCTCTGGGGTCTTTCTCAGGGGTCTGGCCTTTTGTAAGAGTTTCTCTGGGGTCTGGCCTTTTGTAAGAGTCTCTCTGGGGTCTGGCCAGGCCTTTTGTAAGAGTCTCTCTGGGGTCTGGCCAGGCCTTTCATAAGAGTCTCTCAGGGGTCTGGCCTTTTGTAAGAGTCTCTCTGGGGTCTGGCCAGGCCTTTCGTAAGAGTCTCTCTGGGGTCTGGCCTTTTGTAAGAGTCTCTCTGGGGTCTGGCCAGGCCTTTTGTAAGAGTCTCTCTGGGGTCTGGCCTTTCGTAAGAGTCTCTCAGGGGTCTGGCCTTTTGTAAGAGTTTCTCTGAGGTCTGGCCAGGCCTTTCGTAAGAGTCTCTCTGGGGTCTGGCCTTTTGTAAGAGTCTCTCTGGGGTCTGGCCAGGCCTTTTGTAAGAGTCTCTCTGGGGTCTGGCCAGGCCTTTCGTAAGAGTCTCTCTGGGGTCTGGCCTTTCGTAAGAGTCTCTCTGGGGTCTGGCCTTTGATGCTCAGCTTAACCCCGTATCAAGGGACTAAGAGTTCCGTATCAAGGGGCTAAGATCTCTGTATCAAGGGGCTAAGATCTCTGTATCAAGGGGCTAAGATCTCTGTATCAAGGGGCTAAGATCTCTGTATCAAGGGGCTAAGATCTCTGTATCAAGGGGCTAAGATCTCTGTATCAAGGGGCTAAGATCTCTGTATCAAGGGGCTAAGATCTCCGTATCAAGGGGCTAAGATCTCCGTATCAAGGGGCTAAGATCTCCGTATCAAGGGGCTAAGATCTCTGTATCAAGGGGCTAAGATCCCTATAGCAGAACAAAGTGCTGGGATCTCTCCCTCTGAAACGCCGTCAGCCAATTAGCACAGTGAACTCTGCCCTCACATCGGAATGTTAAACCCTGATTGGCCGTCACCGTCTAAACATACAGTACCAGGACAAAGAATTGTATTAGGTAACCTAAACCCACCACCACCAACCAATACTGTGACTGTAAGATCAGGTCAACTAGGGGCCTGGGGATCAAACAAACATATTGTTGAATATTGGTAAATTATCAGATTTGCTATTAAACATGAGAAAGAGGTAAGCGATATCTCCTTTTAGAGGCCGGGAGGGGGGGTTAAAAGAGGTGTGGATTTATGTGTTGTCACGCCCTGACGTATGGAACTCTTGTTGGTTTAGTCAGGGTGTGGGAATCTATGTGAAGTTTTCTATGTTTAGGATCTAGATTCATATTTCTATGTTTGGCCGGGTGTGATTCCCAATCAGAGGCAACTGTCGATTGGGGATCATACTTAAGTAGCCTGTTTGCCTACTATGTTTGTGGGATCTTGTTCCTGTGTTTGGCTTGTATTGTGTATAGCCTTGGACTTCACGTTACGTTGGTTTGTTGTTTTGTCGTGAGTGTTTATTCGTTTAATAAACATGTTCGCATACCACGCTGCACCTTGGTCTGACACGCTGCACCTTGGTCTTCCCAGTCCAGTATGGCCCGTCCCTGCTCCTCGCATCAAACCAGTGGTGCGTGTCGCCAGCCCGGTACGCACCGTACCTGCTCCCCGCACCAAACCAGTGGTGCGTGTTCCCAGTCCAGTACGGCCCGTCCCTGCTCCTCGCACCAGACTAGTGGTGCGTGTCGCCAGCCCGGTACGCGCCGTACCTGCTCCCCGCACCAAACCAGTGGTGCGTGTCGCCAGCCCGGTACGCCCCGTACCTGCTCCTCGCACCAGACCTGTGGTGCGTGTTCCCAGTCCAGCCCGGCCCGTGCCCGTTCCACCGGTGCCTGGTTCAGCACCGGTCAGCGGTTCCACTCCGGAGCCAGAGCAGTCCACTCCACCGGTGTCCAATCCAGCTCCGGTCAGCGGCTCCACTCCGGAGCCAGAGCAGTCCGCTCCACCGGTGCCCAATCCATCCCCGGTCAGCGGATCCATTCCGGAGATAGAGCATTCCGCTCCACCGGTTTCCAGTCCAGCTCCGGTCAGCGGTTCCACTCCGGAGCCAGAGCAGTCCGCTCCACCGGGGTCCAGTTCAACTCCGGTCAGCGGCTCCAGTCCAGACCTAGACGTCAGCCCCTCTCCAGGTTCGGGGTCTCCAACACCAGGGTCCAGACAGGGCTTGGTGCATCGTGGGAGGAAGGAGAGGGGAAGCATCGCGCCGAGGTCCAGACCAGACCAGGGGCGCAACGGGGAGGCTGAGGGGAAGAGGTCGTCACGCCCGGAGCCGGATCCGCCTCTGAGGCGGAATGCCCACCCGGACCCTACCCTGTTATGTCAGGTTTGTGCGGTCGGAGTCCGCACCTTTGGGGGGGGGGGGGGGGGGTGTACTGTCACGCCCTGACGTATGGAACTCTTGTTGGTTTAGTCAGGGTGTGGGAATCTGTGATGTTTTCTATGTGTAGGATCTAGCTTCGTATTTCTATGTTTGGCCGGGTGTGATTGCCAATCAGAGGCAGCTGTCGCTCGTTGTCTCTGATTGGGGATCATACTTAAGTAGCCCAGTTGCCTACTATGTTTGTGGGATCTTGTTCCTGTGTTTGGCTTGTATTGTGTATAGTCTTGGACTTCACGTTACGTTGGTTTGTTGTTTTGTCGTGAGTGTTTATTCATTTAATAAACATGTTCGCATACCACGCTGCACCTTGGTCTGACCCGTCTCTCAACGTTCGTGACATGTGTATACCACTGGGCAATCAAGCATAGCAGGAAGTCTTGACCGTGCTTAGTTGATTATTGGCATTTTGGCTCAACCATTTAATTACAATAGCATTATGGGATAGGCCTAACTGTAATTATAAATGTGGTTTGGTTTCCTAATTAATTGCCCAGACCACTTCAATGGGCCTTCAATCACTACGGCGACAACAATGAGAAACACTATTGATAGAAGTCACATGACCAAATACCAAATTAATGCTTTTCCATTTTCAATCCATCAATTTGTTTTTTAATAACTTAAGTATACTCTAAAAAGGTCAAATAGGGGATCCTATATTTGTCCTGTTTCACACATGTACAAGTGTGTGGCGTGAAATGGACGTGTTTTTTTCATATCCCACTCCCCTTGAGACACCCTCAGAGTGGGGTCACAGCCAGGGATCAGCCACTATTGAACCTGGAGTAATTAGGGTTAAGTGCCTTGCTCAAGGGCAGATTGACAGATGTTTCACCTAGTCGGCTCAGGTATTCAAACTATCAACCTTTCAGTTACCGGCCCAACGCTCTAACCGCTAGGCTACCTGCCGCCCATTCAAATGAACACTGTGCTTCAGCACTAGATAACTTAAGAAATGGATCAAGTTTAATTCAATAGAAGATCAGATAAAGAGAATTGTTAGGGCCTAGTAAAGCAGGGATTGTGGTCCATGTCAGGCGTTACTTAACATCTCTCTGTCAATAGCATTCACTTAAGATGTATTCCAGTGCCTCAGAATGGCATGATCAAGCAAGTGTTTTAAAATCGGAGCAAGCAATACATTTTGGCAACCTCCTCTAACCACTGACAGTAAATGACTGAGGCACAAAGCAGCAGCCATCGGGGGCCACTGAAGGGAGTGTACTGGGGGGGGGGGTGATGACTCCGAGAGGGCGGAAAGTGACAGGCTCCACGCCTAATAAAGCCAGAACAAAGAGAGAAGCAGCCAGAGCACACGCACAGTCAACGGCTGTCCAATGGGGCGACAGTCAACGGCTGTCCAATGGGGCGACAGTCAACGGCTGTCCAATGGGGCGTCAGTCAACGGCTGTCCAATGGGGCGACAGTCAACGGCTGTCCAATGGGGCGACAGTCAACGGCTGTCCAATGGGGCGACAGTCAACGGCTGTCCAATGGGGCGTCTTCTGTGAAGCCAAAACACCCAGACAGTGACACACACACTTTCACTGGTCTCGGACAACAGAAACCCATCCCCCACATATCACACGCACGTATGCACACACCACACACACTCTCTCTCTCTCTCTCTGACCTGTATTGTTCTTAGATCATGTTTACCAATGGTTAGGTAAAAGTCTGGCTTGAAGAAAAAACATCAGACTAGGGTAGAAATGAGAAGTTTGCCCAAGGGCCTAATTTCAGGAAGTGAATGTCTTGTTTTGACAGTCCCTTCAACACCCTCCTTCATGGTACACGCAAGGGCTTGGTGCAGGTGGGGCCCCTACTGGCTACACGCTCACTGGATAGGGATGTTATGGGAGCTGTGATGAGAGACGGGCCGATCCATCACAACCAACCATGCTAATCAATCGCACAACGTCTTCGCTGCAAGCCGAGCTGAGCACCACTCCTGAGAAAATAAAGCAAACAGAAGAGCTTCTGATAATGGCCCTCCAGCTCCCATTAACACTATCACAAGAAATACAGATCCCCTCTCCGATATTTGGGGTATCGTTCATTGTACCATATGAACCTTGTACCCAGCTAGCACATAATGTTCTGAGAACCATATGTTTCTTAGAGCTTGGTGAGAGTGTGGTTGTCCTATGGTTATTTTGCATTCAACCTTCCCACAACTTTCTAAGAATGGTGCAGGATAGTTGCTTGGCTTTGGAACATTCTCGGAGCTGTGAGGGGAACGGCACCTCCTTACCTTCAGGCTCTGATCAGACCCTACACCCAAACGAGGGCACTACGTTCATCCACCTCTGGCCTGCTAGCTCCCCTATCTCTACGGAAGCACAGTTCCCGCTCAGCCCAGTCAAAGCTATTCGCTGCTCTGGCACCCCAATGGTGGAACAAGCTCCCCCACGACGCCAGGACAGCGGAGTCACTGACCACCTTCCGGAGACACTTGAAACCTTACCTCTTTAAGGAATACCTGGAATAGTATAAAGTAATCCTTCTTCCCTCACACCCCATTAAAAAAAGAAGAAAAAAAAAGAAGAAGTGGTTGTCCCACTGGCTATCATAAGTTGAATGCACCAATTTGTATGTCGCTCTGGATAATTATTATTATATTATTATTATTATAAGAGCGTCTGCTAAATGATGTAAATGTAATTTAAGGAACTGACAAAATACAAATCTTGATACTTCATTACTTTAACAGAATGTTTTCTAAAAGTTCAAACATGGTTACATTTCATTTACATTTTGGTAATGTTCTAGGAATGTTCTCCAATTAGTTTGACATTGTGAATGCTCTCCAATAGTTCAGAGAACGTTAAGAAACAACATATTTCTGTTGGAATTTCATTACTTCAGCATAACGTCTCCTACAGGGTTCCTCGTGGTTCTATTTAATAAAGTAATGTTCTCAAATTGTTCTGAGAATGTTAAAAGGATACTTCAGGGTTCTACTTCCCCAGAGTCAGATGAACTCGTGGATGCCATTTGTATGTCTCTATGTCCAGTATGAAGGAAGTTAAGAGGTCGTTTTGCGAGCCAATGCTAACTACCATTAACTGGAAGTCTGTGATAACTCCTTGCATGCTAGCAGTTATCATAGACTTCCAGTCATTGCGCTAACGCTAGTTAGCTAACACTAGTTAGCAACTTCCTTCAAACTGCATTCAGAGACATAAAAATAGTCTCCACGAGTTCATCTGACTCTGGGGAAGTAGATAAAGAGCCTCATTGCCAAAATCCAGAAGTATGCCTTTAAGTGTGATCTTAATGAGTGCTTGTTTCCTTTGAAATGGGGTCTGTTTGAATAGACTAAAATGAACAGCTTTGTATGAGTTTTAAAAACATGGCATGTTAGCTCAATCCTGGTGGCGCAGTGGACTAATTCCATGGATAGAGAACAGAAGATTGTTGGTTTGAATTTCACTGATGCTGTGCCACAATAAAAAAATAAATGTGTTTGCATGATTTATGCCTAAACAAATGAATGTGTGCTTGGAGTTCAAAACAGTGAAAACAACTATTAAAAACTATTGATAACAACTACTAAGCTAGCAGTGTTAATAAAAGGGTCATTGAAACGTTCTCAGAACGTAATTGAATTACCTTCAAACAACCTATAATTTTCCATCTCAGAACGTTAATAAAACCTCCCAGGAATACTTTCTCAGAACCTCCGTGCAACCTAAAAATGTACGCTCCGACCAGACACGCCTCTATGGGTTTCTTCACGGTACCCAAACCAAAAACAGATTTAATGCGTCGCTCAGTTATGTATAGAGCCATGTCATTGCGGAATGCTCTGCCACCAGAGGTTACTCAGGCAAAAAGCAGGTTTAGCTTTAAAAAAAACATTTTATCACAGCACCTCTCCTCTTTCTAAATATCTAATTTAACTGTATATGAATAGTGTGTAAATAGTATTTTTGAGAATGACACAAATATTAATTTTCACAAAGTCTGCTGCCTCAGTTTTTATGATGGCAATTTGCATATACTCCAGAATGTTATGAAGAGTGATCAGATGAATTGCAATTAATTGCAAAGTCCCTCTTTGCCATGAAAATGAACTTATTCCCCAAAAAACATTTCCACTGCATTTCAGCCCTGCCACATAAGGACCAGCTAACATCATGTCAGTGATTCTCTCGTTAACACAGGTGAGAGTGTTGACGAGGACAAGGCTGGAAGCTTTAAAAGGAGGGTGGTGCTTGAAATCATTGTTCTTCCTCTGTTAACCATGGTTACCTGCAAGGAAACACGTGCCGTCATCATTGCTTTGCACAAAAAGTGCTTCACAGGCAAGGATATTGCTGCTAGTAAGATTGCACCTAAATCAACCGTTTATCGGATCATCAAGAACTTCAAGGAGAGAGGTTCAATTGTTGTGAAGAAGGCTTCAGGGCATCCAAGAAAGTCCAGCAAGCGCCCGGACCGTCTCCTAAAGTTGATTCAGCTGCGGGATCGAGGCACCACCAGTGCAGAGCTTGCTCAGGAATGGCAGCAGGCAGGTGTGAGTGCATCTGCACGCACAGTGAGGCGAAGACCTTTGGAGGATGGCCTGGTGTCAAGAAGGGCAGCAAGGAAGCCACTTCTCTCCAACAAAAACATCAGGGACAGACTGATATTCTGCAAAAGGTACAGGGATTGGACTGCTGAAAAATATCTAAAAACACTGAAGCAGCAAACTTTGTGAAGACCAATACTTGTGTCATTCTCAAAACTTTTGACCACGACTGTATATATTATTTTATTTAGAATTTAAAGTAATATCTTGTTGTTCTTGTCTATTACTGTTCTGTACTTTGTCATGTATTTGTACATTTTATGTGGACCCCAGGAAGACTAGCTGTGCAGTAGCTAATGGGGACCCTAATAAACTAAACTCAACAGGCAACATTTTCACTTCCGTTCTCAGAATGTTTAAAAAACGTTCAGTTTTCATTCCCAGAACCATTGGGAAACCAAAACTTCCAAGGAACCAAATGTGCTAGCTGGGTAAGGTGAAGATTCCGCACATATGAATTGCCCTTTTACAATTCCTCACAAAACTAATAAGGTTAGTTTGAAATAATCTTTTAGCATTTGCCATTTCAATGGAGCCAGGCAGTCACGGTCATCAAGCTCTGTGAAAACAAGGAACAACCAACATTTTATAGCAGTTCATAGGAATTATTATTACTTGGTCATAAATAGCACAACATTACGTGGTTTCTTGACATATTCATTAAATATCAATAAAACATGATAAGAAGGTTATTTTCCTAGAAGGTCAACCTTATTATGTTGCTGACAGGGAAAGTCAAAATATCCTTTATCTCTCACAACTTTATGGCAATGATAATTTTTGCACATAACTGACCAGACATTTGCATGCATTCGGAAAGTATTCAGACCCCTTTACTTTTTCCACATTTTGTTACGTTACAGGCTTATTCTGAAATCTACACACAATACCCCATAATGACAAAGCAAAAACAGGTTTAGAAATGTTTGCTAAAATAAATACAAATAAAACTGAAATACCTTATTTACATAAGTATTCAGACCCTTTGCTATGAGACTCAAAATTAAGCTCAGGTGCATCCTGTTTCCATTGATCATCCTTGAGATGTTTCTACAACTTGGAGTCCACCTGTGGTAAATTCAATTGATTGGACATGATTTGGAAAGGCACACACCTGTCTATATAAGGTCCCACAGTTGACAGTGCATGTCAGACAACACCAAGCTATGAGGTCGAAGGAATTTTCTGTAGAGCTCCGAGACAGGATTGTGTCGAGGCACAGATCTGGGGAAGGGTATCAAAACATTTCTGCAGCATTGAAGGTCCCCAAGAACACAGTAGCCTCAATCATTCTTAAATGGAAGAAATTTGGAACCACCAAGACTCTTCCTAGAGCTGGCCACCCGGCCAAACTGAGCAATCGGGGGAGAAGGGCCTTGGTCAGTGAGGTAAACAAGAACCCAAAGGTCACACTGACAGACCTCCAGAGTTAATCTGTGGCAATGGGAGAACCTTCCAGAAGGACAACCATCTCTGCAGCACTCCACCAATCAGGCCTATATGCTAGAGTGGCCAGACGGAAGCCACTCCTCAGTAAAAGGCACATGACAGCCCGCTTGGAGTTTGCCAAAAGGCACCTAAAGGACTCTCAGACCATGAGAAACAACAGTCTCTGGTCTGATGAAACCAAGATTGAACTCTTTGGACTTAATGCCAAGCGTCACATCTGGAGGAAACCTGGCACCATCCCTACGGTGAAGCATGGTGATGGCAGCATCATGCTGTGGGGATGTTTTTCAGCGGCAGGGACTGCGAGACTCGTCAGGACCGAGGGAAAGATGAACGAAGCAAAGTACAGAGAGATCCTTGATGAAAACCTGCTCCAGAGCGCTCAGGACCTCAGACTGGGGCGAAGGTTCACCTTCCAACAGGACAACGACCCTAAGCACACAGCCAAGACAATGCAGGAGTGCCTTCGGGACAGGTCTCTGAATGTCCTTAATTGGCAGAGCCAGAGCCCGGACTTGAATCTCTGGAGAGACCTGAAAATAGCTGTGCAGCAATGCTCCCCATCCAACCTGACAGAGCTTGAGAGGATCTGCAGAGAGGAATGGGAGAAACTCCCCAAATACAGGTGTGCCAAGCTTGTAGCATCATACCCAAGAAGACTCTAGGCTGTAATCGCTGTCAAAGCTTCTTCAACAAAGTACTGAGTAAAGGGTCTGAATACTTATGTAAATGTGATATCAGTTGTTTTTATTTTATAAATTTGCCAAAATTTATAAAAACATGTTTTTGCTTTGTCATTATGGGGTATTGTGTGTATATTGATTAGGGAAATCAAGTTAATACATTTTAGAATAAGGCTGTAACTTAACAAAATGTGGAAAAAGGAAAAGGGTATCAATACTTTCCGAATGCACTGTATTTATGTAAAAAAATGTCACATGCCATCTTAGTGCTTGTTTGTCAGATATCCAGTTCTATGATCAGATGTGATAGGACCTCTTAAAAACACGAGGTAGAAACAGGGCCAGTACACAGCTTGGTATTGTGTGTGAGCCTCACATGCTAGGGTCTATATAAGGGTTGTCATGTGCACCATGTTGCCGTATGACCAAAGACATTGGTCTTCTGCAATGTCACTGATAAATGTAGTCTCTAGATTTAAAGAGATAATACATCTGGTAAATGTAGTCTCTAGATTTGAAGAGATAATACATCTGGTAAATGTAGTCTCTAGATTTAAAGAGATAATACGTCTGGTAAATGTAGTCTCTAGATTTAAAGAGATAATACATCTGGTAAATGTGGTCTCTAGATTTAAAGAGATAATACGTCTGGTAAATGTAGTCTCTCGATTTAAAGAGATAATACATCTAATAAATGTAGTCTCTCGATTTAAAGAGAATCTAATCTGGTAAATGTAGCACTGTAATGTCATTAAGGCATGTTGTTGTGTAAAGCAACATATACAGAAATGTAAATCTTTACAAATTCACGTTATTTCCATTTTATTTTAGACATTTTATATAAAGTTATGTTATATAAAAATACAAGAAACAATATTTAGTACAATTCTAGTGCAAAATATATCTTATTTGTGACATACTGTGGATCAAGTATTCATAAATTGGCTTTGACAGAGCTAAGCGCCAGTCTCTCAAAGTTCTCCCTAATCCAAGGGGAATGGGGCATGCTATTCCTGCCTGTGTCCAGTCAGTCACTGTCTCATTCCTGGTCCATGTGTGCACTGCCGTGCTGTGGAATCCCAAACAGGGATGCCAGGACCATGAATAATCCAGGGAATGTTCTGAAGAACATTTAAAGTCTCCCGGTTCCAGCCTCTCATTCGGCATGCTCCCTATATAAAGTTTAAGATTGTGACAGGGCAGGGGCTGGGTGAGGGAACAGTCTCATGCTCTCTAAAGTAGTTTAAGCCTCTGGCAGCAGCTGGGTGAGGGAACAGTAGTGTAGGGCAGGGGCTGGGTGAGGGAACAGTAGTGTAGGGCAGGGGTTGGGTGAGGGAACAGTAGTGTAGGGCAGGGGTTGGGTGAGGGAACAGTAGTGTAGGGCAGGGGCTGGGTGAGGGAACAGTAGTGTAGGGCAGGGGCTGGGTGAGGGAACATTAGTGTAGGGCAGGGGTTGGGTGAGGGAACATTAGTGTAGAGCAGGGGCTGGGTGAGGGAACAGTAGTGTAGGGCAGGGGCTGGGTGAGGGAACAGTAGTGTAGGGCAGGGGCTGGGTGAGGGAACATTAGTGTAGGGCAGGGGTTGGGTGAGGGAACATTAGTGTAGAGCAGGGGCTGGGTGAGGGAACATTAGTGTAGGGCAGGGGTTGGGTGAGGGAACATTAGTGTAGGGCAGGGGCTGGGTGAGGGAACAGTAGTGTAGGGCAGGGGTTGGGTAAGGGAACAGACTCATGTCCCCTACAGTAGTTTAGGGCTCTGGCAGGGCAGGAGCTGGGTGAGGGAACAGTTACTGGGCCTCCATCTTTGAATAAGCAGTGGATATTAGACAGACTTATGATGGGCAAAATGGAACAAACCATTATCCTCCTTGAACCCTTCTGGCTGACTCCTCTTCTCTGCTAGCCAACTCCACTAGCCAGCAAGCTACAGTAACTCTCTGCATCTACAGTAACACTCTGCATCTACAGTAACACTCTGCATCTACAGTAACACTCTGCATCTGCAGTCCAATGCTCTGCATCTGCATCCACTTCTGTAGATCCACTGACCATTGTTATTGGTCCTCTGGCCAATTCTATTGGTTCCATGGATGATTTTCTCCAGTTCCATTGGCTTATGTAGATGCAACCAGTGTCATCAGTGTTCATTGGTAAACCAAGCGTCAGTCATTATGACACTGCTGTAGTCCTTTGTGATTGATCGATCGATCCATGTGACATCTTTATCACAGATTACCATCACACTTGTAACAACACACATCCTCCATGTTCAGAGGAACATGTTGGTCTGGTACAGTCTGGTCCCCTCTATAGGGACCTGTTCTGAGAGACAGTGGTGTCACAGTAGGACCAGCCTGGTCAGCCTCAGGCCCAGAGCGGACAGTAACGTCAGCCAGCAGCAGCCCCACGTCGTCCTAACAGGGGTCTGGGACGGGGCTGAGCTGTAGGCCTGCCGCCTCATGGCAAACACAGCGTTGGTGTGGTTGGTAGGGACCTCCACGTTGCAGATCATACCCTCACAGCATGACACACACTCCTTTTCAGGAGAACAAGGAGAGGGAGAGGAGAGAGGGGAGAGGGAGAGAAGAGAGGAGCGAGGAGAGAAGAGAGGAGAGAGGGAGAGAAGAGAGGAGCGAGGGAGAGAAGAGAGGAGAGAGGGAGAGAAGAGAGGAGAGAGGGAGAGAAGAGAGGAGCGAGGGAGAGAAGAGAGGAGCGAGGAGAGAAGAGAGGAGAGAGGAGAGAGGGAGAGAAGAGAGGAGAGAGGAGAGAGGGAGAGAAGAGAGGAGAGAGGAGAGAGGGAGAGAAGAGAGGAGCGAGGAGAGAAGAGAGGAGAGAGGAGAGAGGAGAGAAGAGAGGAGAGAGGAGAGAGGGAGAGAAGAGAGGGAGAGAAGAGAGGGAGAGAAGAGAGGAGAGAGGGAGAGGAGAGAGGGAGAGAAGAGATGAGAGAGGGAGAGAAGAGGAGAGAGGAGAGAGAAGAGGAGAGAGGGAGAGAAGAGAGGAGAGAGGGAGAGAAGAGAGGAGAGAGGGAGAGAAGAGAGGAGAGAGGGAGAGAAGCGAGGAGAGAGGAGAGAGGGAGAGAAGAGAGGGAGAGAAGAGAGAGGAGAGAGGAGAGAGGGAGAGAAGAGAGGAGAGAGTGGAGGAGTGAGTGACAACAAATTCAAAACCCAAGGGCAGCAGTAATGGCAAAGACTTTTTAGATGATTCTACAAATGAGCCTGAGTAGATAATGGTTGGTGATGTACTGTGTGTGTGTGGATGGGTTTAGGTGATGTACTGTGTGTGTGTGGATGGGTTTAGGTGATTTACTGTGTGTGTGGATGGGTTTAGGTAATTTACTGTGTGTGTGGATGAGTTTAGGTGTATGGACTTACAGTGTGACCCATGTCCCTGTGGTGTCTACAGCCAGACGCATGACACTCCTCACGAGCAGCACACTTCTTGGTCACAAACTTGGTCTTGCCGTGACTGGTGAAGTGGTGCACTGTCATACAGAACTGTGTATCTGAGGATGACCAAGAAATATACATTAGTCAACTGGCTTGCTGGTTTTGTCATGCATTGGCTAGAACTGCATAATCATCAGCTATTATAACAGTGTAACAGCAATAATAACAATGGTTATTAAGTACTGGTTAGCCCCATCAGTAATGTCAATGAAAACAATAAAGAAATTGATAATATATGACATTATCTACGTGTAACAACAGAGGGAACTCACTCTGTGGACACCACTTGTCCTCAGCCCAGCGGTTGCAGCTGTAGTCGTCTGCAGCTCTCTCACAGGTGAAGCACTTGAAGCTTTTAGGGAATGGAGTGGCTGCAAAGACATGTTTTCACTCAAATTCCTCCTGTTCAAACGTTTCTTTTGATGGATATAAATGTTACTTCAGGTATAAAAAGTTGACGTCATTGTTGAAGAAATGACATAATTTCAACCAGGAAGCAGAAAAGCACCTTCCACAGGAGGTTTGACATTATAGAAGTTGATGCGATCAGCTTTAACCTGGTCACATATGGCCACCAGTGCCAGGAGATGGACAGCGGTAGTGAGGTGTAGAGCCATGGAGAATGACATCTTCACAGTCTCTCTAGCAGTAACCTTCAACACAGACACAGAAAGGATCAGGATGGCTGTGTACATGCAAAACAGACATATCACATTTACATAAGTATTCAGACCCTTTACTCAGTACTTTGTTGAAGAACCTTTGGCAGCGATTACAGCCTCAAGTCTTCTTGGGTATGAAGCTACAAGCTTGGCACACCTGTATTTGGGGAGTTTCACCCATTCTTCTCTGCAGATCCTCTCAAGCTCTGTCAGGTTGGATGGGGAGCGTCGCTGCACAGCTATTTTCAGGTTTCTCCAGAGATGTTCGATCGAGTTCATATCCGGGCTCCGGCTGGGCCACTCAAGGACATTCAGAGACTTGTCCCGAAGCCACTCCTGCGTTGTCTTGGCTGTGTGCTTAGGGTCGTTGTCCTGTTGGAAGGTGAACCATCGCCTATGTCTGAGGTCCTGAGTGCTCTGGAGCAGGTTTTCATCAAGGATCTCTCTGTACTTTGCTCCGTTCATCTTTGCCTCGATCCTGACTAGTCTCCCAGTCTCTGCCGCTGAAATTCATCCCCACAGCATGATGCTGCCACCACCACGCTTCACCGTAGGGATGGTGCCAGCTTTCCAGAAGTGACGCTTGGCATTCAGGCCAAAGTGTTCAATCTTCATTTCATCAGACCAGAGAATGTTGTTTCTCATGGTCTGAGAGTCCTTTAGGTGCCTTTTGGCAAACTCCAAGCGGGCTGTCATGTGCCTTTTACTGAAGAGTGGCTTCCGTCTGGCCACTCTACCATAAAGGCCTGATTGGTGGAGTGCTGCAGAGATGGTTGTCCTTCTGGAAGGTTCTCCCATCTCCACAGAGGAACTCTAGAGCTCTGTCAGAGTGACCATCGGGTTCTTGGTCACCTCCCTGACCAAGGCCCTTCTCCCCTGATTGCTCAGTTTGGCCAGGTGGCCTACTCTATGAAGAGTCTTGGTGGTTCCAAACTTCTGCCATTTAAGAATGATTGAGGCTACTGTGTTCTTGGGGACCTTCAATGCTGAGAGATCATGAGTCACGGCTCAGAGAGCACACTGGCTCACTGGGATCCCAAGGAGTCCATAGAGGTGCTAAAGAGACTGATCCCTCCCTGTAAAGCTGATATTTGAGCAGGCAATGTAGAGTAGCATACTGGCCCTTAGGGACCTCTAGGGCCACTTATGAGAGGAGCCAAGAGAGATCGACGGCTGCTCTTTTGGGACCTTTTGATAAACAGAGCAAACAGGCTGAATCTTGGCTGAACATGTTGTTAAATGTTGTTAATATCACATTATTATTATCACATTTGTCATCAAGCATCATTAATGTAGTGGTAGTTTTAAGTGACAAAGGCAGGCAAAACAGAAGAGTGGAGAGGCCTGAACACAAAGCAGCTTCAGCTGAACAGGAGCCATGTGTCACGTTAAATACCTCAGAGAGAAAGTCTAGCAGCAGATTATTGTGATTCTGATAGCATTACGTTCAAATCCCTCCAATTTGTCATCTTAGATCAAAGAGACAAATATTTTAGAGCCAGAAGTGTCTGCAGGCAGTTGGGTGCAGGATGAACCCCAAGGCACATGATTCAAATATCCAATAAGTTGATTAAATCAACCAGGCGGAATAAGAAGATTCTACAATGTCTCGAAGTCGCTATCTTTAGGCTCTATCTCATCTCCATGTCCTCAGTCCCAGTCTAGAAATTCACTCTCACAGGAGAAAGGCTGAGTCGGAGTTGAAAAAACACACCTTTTGGCATTTCCAAATCACAAGCGGTTGATTCATCACTCGGAAATTGTTACTTAAAAACATTATGGAACTATATCGCAATGACATTAGAGTTCGAAAATGCTGACAGTCCGTCATGTATTATTTGTTAAGTAATTAAGGCAATGAAAAACAAGAACACAAAGCTACTTTCCCCAGAGGCGATACTCATTGAGTTTTCAGATGACACCCATTTCCTCCTCCTGCCTGGTGCAATAGAGGCTGGTGTTGATTCAATCACTTCCTGTGTCTGGGCCGACACCTCAATAACAAATAGACCCAAGTCACCCAACCACTATTACCATTTTATAACCATTCTACAACACACTGACAGTTTCTTTCAGATTAGCATAGAGACACAGACTCAACTGCACTGACAAGTCTTAGGATGTTTAATTTTTCAGCCAAATTTGTAACGATTAGCTAGGTAAAGTAGCATTCCCATAAACAAGAAAGACATGCATAGCATTGACTCACATCATCTAAATGTAATCATTTTTTAGAGGGTGATTGCACAACCAAGAACACGGACTGATTAGATAAGAAGTAAGTGTAATCCCTCCTTTAGTAAAATAAACTGTTCACTACGCCCGGCGGTGAATATAGCACCTTATCTGTCAATGTGGATTTTCACACCAAAATGACATGCTAATTAAAAGATGAACAGTAGCCTTACCTTAAGTTCAAATCAAGTGAAACCTTATCCACAGAGAAAAGGTAAGAGCCTTGTTTAACCGATCTTTCCGGTCAGGGTGTGTGACAAGATAGACCCCTGGTTTACTAGAAGCACTAGAAGTAATTTCATGCCCTGTCACCCCCTCCTTAAATCAGAGTTCCAAGAGGTCAGCAACCCCCAACTTCCTGACACTGCAGCAATGTGATTGGATGACAGGTTGGGGGAACCATGGGAACAGTCACTATCTATCAGGAGAGTGTCAGCTAGTCTGCCTGCCAGCCCACCTCATTACCAATCACACACACACACACACACACACACACACACACACACACACACAGAGGGAGGGGAAAACTCCAAAATACCCCTTATCTAGTGAGTTTGTCCATCAAGCAGCTAAAGGCAGCCCAGATAAAACATGTGCCTGGGAGAGAGAGATTAGTCATATCATGTCACAAGTCATTTCCACCTTTACAAAGCTAAGCCAGGTGGGAGCATGGGAAGAGTTTACAGGCTAGTGCATCGATGTACCTTTTACTGAGTCACAATCTCTAGTATTGAACAGTTAGGTCACAGGAGGCCACAACAGACTTATCAGTTCAGTAATGAGGCACCGTCTCCAAACATCTTAGCATACCGGTAAGTAACTAATCTGCTACACACTCCCCATTATCAAACACTGAGTGGAAACAGTATAATTGATAAGACTGAGTTTGTGCTCTTTTGAAATGACTAGGTTATCTCTGGTTTCAGTACTAACTACAAAACATCACCTTCCTTGAACCCCATTCCCCTCTTCCTCTATTCCCCTCTTCCTCGAATCCCCTCTTCCTTGAATCCCCTCTTCCTCTATTCCCTTCTTCCTCTATTCCCCTCTTCCTCGATTCCCTTCTTCCTCTATTCCCCTCTTCCTCTATTCCCCTCTTCCTCTATTCCCCTCTTCCTCTATTCCTTTAGGAAATCAGCAGGTCTTTCCCATGAAGGTCACTGGGATCAGTGTAGGGATCCAGTTCCCATGCTGAGGAAGGAAAGGAGTCGGGAAGGGGCACAATCACTTCTAAGCTTATTCTCTGCAGGGTTCCAGACATTTTTAAGAGGGGTTTTAACCACTTCCAGAGTTCTGAGTTCCGGAGTTCCGGTGAAGATCAGCGATGTCTGGAAAACACATTCCATTGGAGCGGTGCACCTGACTGGCTTGCTCAGTTAACCAACCAGCACCTAGCTCTGATAACACAGTATATGTGAGGAGAACACAGCACAGCAGCCTATTTTTCTGCAGCTTTTAATTTAAGCCCCTCGGCTTTGCTTCACTGAGTCAGGTTGAAAATTGCCCCTGTGCATGCAAACTGCTAAGGATTTTTATTCTCCATGTGGGTTACCATGAGAAGCTCATTTCGTATTTAAGGCGGTCGGCTTTCTGGTGAATTCCTCAGTGAATGGTCACGGTCACACTAAAATCTTTGCAGTATGTTGAGTGTTGACCCAGGAGATTTGCATGCAATAACTTTTTTACAATTATATAGTATAGATTTTTTTTTATATCTGTGTCCATATTGTCCATCTATTGACTTTTTTCACAACTGCCACCAGTTTGAAACCAAAACACTGACAACAAATACATATTGACATAGTAAAAAAAATAAGTGTGTAAAAAAATAAGGATATTTCATGCGGAAACCCTCATATTAAACACCAATGGTATTCACTAAGTTGTTGGTTTATATTTAGGATAATGTTTTACAGCTTTGTCATTCTATTGTTTATTTTAAAATCATCTTATTTAATTATTTCATATATTTTACATGTGATAAGGCCACACAGAGGGCCAGAGATAATTACAGACACCTGTGATAATCTGAAATACCCAAAAGGGCCACTATATGTCTTGTGATAGATTACATAAAATCCCTTAAAGCTGTAATATGTAACTTTTTGGGGCACCTGACCAAATTCACATAGAAATGTGTGTTACAGATCTGTCATTCTCATTGAATGCAAGGCTAAGAAGTTAATCTGTTCTAGGTGTGCTATTTCTATGCTTCCCGTTTTTAAGTTTAGTTTTTGTGTCTTTTACTTTCGGTTTTGTACACCAGCTTCAAACAGCTGAAAATACAATATTCTTGGTTATGGAAAATATATTTCACAGTGGTTTAGATGGTATAATAAATTCTCTACACTATCCTTGCTTGTTTTGTCACATAAACAAAAATGTGGCGAACTATTCGAATTTTAGCAACCAGGAAATGGCAGAGCGATTTTAAAGTCTCACTGCCTCCTTCTCACAAATGATCCCAAAAATATACAAATTAAATAAAGTTGGTTCAACACAGTGGCGGGTCATTTTGACCCTAGGACAACGGGAGGGTAAAAAAAAAAATCAAAGTTCTGGTAGTTTACTGGCAAACTTCGAAAGTTTCCAGTAATATACCCTCCCTTTGCAACCCTAGATATGACCATTAAATTAAAGTAATGTAAATCATAGGCAATATATCCCAACTGTGACATCTCCTATAAGTCATTTTAAATGGTTGATAGCGTAGGGGCAAGGGAAGGGAGAGTGCAATGAGGAAATGATCAAAGCCGTCACCCACTAACGACTCCTACTAGTGCCCCACAGCTCCCTCAAGGCTGACACACCAAACTCAGGGGAGATTTCACAACACACAGCGTTGTTAAAATGCCTCACGTCAGGGAAGTTTACCGCATCTTCTGAAGAAGAGGCATTCAGTGCAATATGTCATTTAGGCATATGTCTAAGTGAACAGAAAATTCCCCAAATCCCCCAACATCAAGACAATGTAACACAAAAAAATTTGACTCACTCTCTATACATTTGTAAGATTTTTGTTAGATAAAAAATAAACAGTTGAGGTTTCCTTGATACCTGACTAACTTTGTTTACTTTTCCAGTAATAAACATATGATCCCACCATAAATGACTCTTCTATTTATTGTGTGTAACCGTTAAGGTGGTAGACGGCCTCATGCATTTTTCAGTTTTATTGGTTCTCACAGACTAAAAAGACACTTCACTGTAAATAACCATACCCGGCACCCCATAAATACCATTACCACCTAGGTTAAGCCTGGAGGTTTCCAGGACTGTCAAACAAATATGGTGCTCGGTTTACTTGAAATATGGTGCCTGGTTTACTTGAAATATGGTGCTTGATTTACCTGAAATTGGTGCCTGGTTTATTATAAACAGTTTACTTGGTTTACTTGAAATACGGTTATTGGTTTACTTGAAATATGGTTCTCGGTTTACTTGAAATATGGTTCTCGGTTTAATTGAAATATGGTGCCTGGTTTACTTTAAATATGGTGCTTTAAATATGGTGCTTTAACCTCTTAAAGATCAAACCCTTCAATTGTCGCCCAAAATGACATACCCAAATCTAACTGCCTGTAGCTCAGGACCTGAAGCAAGGATATGAATATTCTTGATACCATTTGAAAGGAAACACTTTGACGTTTGTGGAAATGTGAAATTAATGTTGGAGAATATAACACATTAGATCTGGTAAAAGATAATACAAACCAAAAAACATGTGTTTTCCAAAGTTGTCTTTTTTCAATCATCTTTCAAATGCAAGAGAAAGGCCACAATATAATATTGCAGTTTAGGCGCAATTTTGATTTGTGTGTGCAAAGTTTCAGATTGATCCAGTGAAGCATTACAATACTGGACTATTTTGTATCAAGTCTGCCCAAATGTGCCGAATTGGTCAATTGATACATTTTCTATACTACAGAGAACATACAAAAATCATATGGTAATACAAAATGTAAATTTACACACTCCCAGGAATGTCATACATGATGAAACATTACCTTATACACTAACTTTCACACATCTAGATGGCCGGGCGGGGTGGGTGTGGAGCCAGAGACAGCAAGGGTTCAATGGATTTTATCAAACAAAACTATGCTACATTTTATCTCTGGGACCCTCAGGATGACAAATCAGAGCAAGATTACTGAATGTAAGTACAGTGGGGAAAAAAAGGATTTAGTCAGCCACCAATTGTGCAAGTTCTCCCACTTAAAAAGACGAGAGAGGCCTGTAATTTTCATCATAGGTACACGTCAACTATGACAGACATATTGAGGAAAAAAAATCCAGAAAATCACATTGTAGGATTTTTAATGAATTTATTTGCAAATTATGGTGGAAAATAAGTATTTGGTCAATAACAAAAGTTTCTCAATACTTTGTTATATACCCTTTGTTGGCAATGACACAGGTCAAACGTTTTCTGTAAGTCTTCACAGGGTTTCACACACTGTTGCTGGTATTTTGGCCCATTCCTCCATGCATATCTCCTCTAGAGCAGTGATGTTTTGGGGCTGTCGCTGGGCAACACGGACTTTCAACTCCCTCCAAAGATTTTCTATGGGGTTGAGATCTGGCGACTGGCTAGGCCACTCCAGGACCTTGAAATGCTTCTTACGAAGCCACTCCTTCGTTGCCCGGGCGGTGTGTTTGGGATCATTGTCATGCTGAAAGACCCAGCTACATTTAATCTTCAATGCCCTTGCTGATGGAAGGAGGTTTTCACTCAAAATCTCACGATACATGGCCCCATTCATTCTTTCCTTTACACGGATCAGTCGTCCTGGTCCCTTTGCAGAAAAACAGCCCCAAAGCATGATGTTTCCACCCCCATGCTTCACAGTAGGTATGGTGTTCTTTGGATGCAACTCAGCATTCTTTGTCCTCCAAACACGACGAGTTGAGTTTTTACCAAAAAGTTTCATCTGACCATATGACATTCTCCCAATCCTCTTCTGGATCATCCAAATGCACTCTAGCAAACTTCAGATGGGCCTTGACATGTACTGGCTTAAGCAGGGTGACACGTCTGGCACTGCAGGATTTGGGTCCCTGGTGGCGTAGTGTGTTACTGATGGTAGGCTTTGTTACTTTGGTCCCAGCTCTCTGCAGGTCATTCACTAGGTCCCCCCGTGTGGTTCTGGGATTTTTGCTCACCGTTCTTGTGATCATTTTGACCCCACAGGGTGAGATCTTGCGTGGTGCCCCAGATCGAGGGAGATTATCAGTGGTCTTGTATGTCTTCCATTTCCTAATAATTGCTCCCACAGTTGATTTATTCAAACCAAGCTGCTTACCTATTGCAGATTCAGTCTTCCCAGCCTGGTGCAGGTCTACAATTTTGTTTCTGGTGTCCTTTGACAGCTCTTTGGTCTTGGCCATAGTGGAGTTTGGAGTGTGACTGTTTGAGGTTGTGGACAGGTGTCTTTTATACTGATAACAAGTTCAAACAGTTGCCATTAATACAGGTAACGAGGGGAGGACAGAGGAGCCTCTTAAAGAAGAAGTTACAGGTCTGTGAGAGCCAGAAATCTTGCTTGTTTGTAGGTGACCAAATACTTATTTTCCACCATAATTTGCAAATAAATTCATTAAAAATCCTACAATGTGATTTTCTGGAATTTTTTTTCTCAATTTGTCTGTCATAGTTGACGTGTACCTATGATGAAAATTACAGGCCTCTCTCATCTTTTTAAGTGGGAGAACTTGCACAATTGGTGGCTGACTAAATACTTTTTTTCCCCACTGTACATTATTTACCTTCAGAGGTGAATGTATTAAACCAGTTGCCATGATAAGTTTTCTGTTGTTGTGCACTCTCCTCAAACAATAGCATAGTATGTTTTCACTGTAATAGCTACTGTAAATTAAGTCCATGGAGAATAAGAGCACCTCCTCCCAACTGCAAACTGCACTGAGGCTAGGAAACACTGTCACCACCGATAAATCTACAATAATCGAGAATTTCAACAAGCATTTTGCTACGGCTGGCCATGCTTTCCACCTGGCTACCACTACCCTGGCCACCAGCTCTGCACCCTCCGCTGCAACTTTCCCATGACGGTTTACTTGAAATATGGTGCTGTCACGCCCTGACTCTAGGACTCATATTTGTTGAGTCAGGGTGTGTATTTTCTGTGTCGTGTTGTGCTATGTTTATTGTCTATGGTTAGATCTAGTATTTATAGATCTATGTTGGCCTGTGTGGTTCCTAATCAGAGGCAGCTGTTGCTCGTTGTCTCTGATTGGGGACCATACTTAGGCAGCCTTTTGGCACCTGTTAGTTGTGGGATCTTGTTCCGTGTAAGGTATGTTGTGTGTATGCTACCTTGGACTTCACGTTTCGTTTGTTGTTTTGTCGTGTGTTCAGTACGTAAATAAATATGAATGCATATCACGCTGCGCCTTGGTCCTTCTCGTTCGTAAACGATCGTGACAGAAGATCCCACCAAAATAGGACCAAGCAGCGTGTTCAGGAGCAAACGCCGGGAATTAAACAGGAGGTTACGTTAGTAGATGTCCTCCTCGGTTGGGGGAGAATCACGGAGGAGGAGGCCGTCCGTTACCGGAGGGCGATGAATGAGGATGCCCAGGTAGGAGAGGAGAAACGGCGCCAACAGTGCCGACGACGGAGACCCGAGAGGCAACCCCAATAAAACAATTTTGGGGGGGGGGCACACACGGTGTAGACGGCGAGGCAGCAGGAGGCAGCGACAGGGCGAATCTGCAGGTTAGGAGAGGAGGCCACCAGGTTACGGGGGCTATTGGTCCAGAGGGAGCAGGAGTTATTTGGTCAGAGGGAGGAGCTACAGGAGGCTATAAGGGAGAAGGAGAGTGTAGAGGCACGGCGAGAGGAGCTGGTTAGGCAGCAGAAGGATCGGGGGTTTATAAGGGAACCCAGTCCCGCTCCTCGCACCAAGCAAGTGGTGTGTGTCGCCAGTCCGGTCCGGCCCGTTCCTGATCCCCGCACTAAGCCAGTGGTGCGTGTTCCCAGTACGGCCCGACCCATTCCTGCTTCCCGCACAAGCCCAGTGGTGTGTGTTCCCAGTACGGTCTGGCCCGTTCCTGCTCCCTGCACTAAGCCAGTGGTGTGTGTTCCCAGTACGGTCCGGCCCGTTCCTGCTCCCTGCACTAAGCCAGTGGTGCGTGTTTCCAGTACGGCCCAACCCGTTCCTGCTCCTCGCACTAAGCCAGTGGTGTGTGTATGTTACCTTGGACTTCACGTTTCGTTTGTTGTTTTGTCGTGTGTTCAGTACGTAAATAAATATGAATGCATATCACGCTGCGCCTTGGTCCTTCTCGTTCGTAAACGATCGTGACAGGTGCTTTGGTTTACTTGAAATATGGTGCTTCTTTCCTTGAAATATGGTGCTTGTTAACTTTAAATAGCTGCTCGGTTTACTTTAAACATGATGCTTGGTTTACTTGAAATATGTTTTTTAGTTTACTTGAAATATGGTGCTTTAAATATGGTGCTGGTTTACTTTAAATATGGTGCTTGTTTACTTTAAATATGATGCTGGTTTACCTTAAATATGGTGCCTGGTTTACTTTAAATATGGTGCCTGGTTTACTTTAAATATGGTGCTTTGTTTACTTGAAATATGGTTATTGGTTTACTTGAAATATGGTTATCGGTTTACTTGAAATTTGGTGCTTGGTTTACATGAAATATGTTGCCTGGTTTACTTTAAATAGCTGCTTGGTTTACTTTAAACACGATGCTTGGTTTACTTTAAAGATGGTGCTAGGTTTACTTTAAATATGGTCCCAGGTTTACTTTAAATATGGTGCTTTAAATATGGTGATGGGTTTACTTTAAATATGGTGTTTGGTTTACTTTAAATATGGTGCTTTAAATATGGTGCTAGGTTTACTTTAAATATGGTGCTAGGTTTACTTTAAATATGGTGCTTGGTTTACTTTAAATATGGTGCTGGTTTACTTTAAATATGGTGCTAGGTTTACTTTAAATATGGTGCTTGGTTTACTTTAAATATGGTGCTTGGTTTACTTTAAATATGGTGCTAGGTTTACTTTAAATATGGTGCTAGGTTTACTTTAAATATGGTGCTTGGTTTACTTTAAATATGGTGCTGGTTTACTTTAAATATGGTGCTAGGTTTACTTTAAATATGGTGCTTGGTTTACTTTAAATATGGTGCTTGGTTTACTTTAAATATGGTGCTAGGTTTACTTTAAATATGGTGCTAGGTTTACTTTAAATATGGTGCTTGGTTTACTTTAAATATGGTGCTTGGTTTACTTTAAATATGGTGCTGGTTTACTTTAAATATGGTGCTAGGTTTACTTTAAATATGGTGCTTGGTTTACTTTAAATATGGTGCTTGGTTTACTTTAAATATGGTGCTAGGTTTACTTTAAATATGGTGCTAGGTTTACTTTAAATATGGTGCTTGGTTTACTTTAAATATGGTGCTGGTTTACTTTAAATATGGTGCTAGGTTTACTTTAAATATGGTGCTTGGTTTACTTTAAATACAGTGGGGAAAAAAGTATTTAGTCAGCCACCAATTGTGCAAGTTCTCCCACTTAAAAAGATGAGAGAGGCCTGTAATTTTCATCATAGGTACACGTCAACTATGACAGACAAAATGAGAAAAATAATTCCAGAAAATCACATTGTAGGATTTTTTATGAATTTATTTGCAAATTATGGTGGAAAATAAGTATTTGGTCAATAACAAAAGTTTCTCAATACTTTGTTATATACCCTTTGTTGGCAATGACACAGGTCAAACGTTTTCTGTAAGTCTTCACAAGGTTTTCACACACTGTTGCTGGTATTTTGGCCCATTCCTCCATGCAGATCTCCTCTAGAGCAGTGATGTTTTGGGGCTGTCGCTGGGCAACACGGACTTTCAACTCCCTCCAAATATTTTCTATGGGGTTGAGATCTGGAGACTGGCTAGGCCACTCCAGGACCTTGAAATGCTTCTTACGAAGCCACTCCTTCGTTGCCCGGGCGGTGTGTTTGGGATCATTGTCATGCTGAAAGACCCAGCCACGTTTCATCTTCAATGCCCTTGCTGATGGAAGGAGGTTTTCACTCAAAATCTCACGATACATGGCCCCATTCATTCTTTCCTTTACATGGATCAGTCGTCCTGGTCCCTTTGCAGAAAAACAGCCCCAAAGCATGATGTTTCCACCCCCATGCTTCACAGTAGGTATGGTGTTCTTTGGATGCAACTCAGCATTCTTTGTCCTCCAAACACGACGAGTTGAGTTTTTACCAAAAAGTTATATTTTGGTTTCATCTGACCATATGACATTCTCCCAATCCTCTTCTGGATCATCCAAATGCACTCTAGCAAACTTCAGATGGGCCTGGACATGTACTGGCTTAAGCAGGGGGACACATCTGGCACTGCAGGATTTGAGTCCCTGGCGGTGTAGTGTGTTACTGATGGTAGGCTTTGTTACTGTGGTCCCAGCTCTCTGCAGGTCATTCACTAGGTCCCCCCGTGTGGTTCTGGGATTTTTGCTCACCGTTCTTGTGATCATTTTGACCCCACGGGGTGAGATCTTGCGTGGAGCCCCAGATCGAGGGAGATTATCAGTGGTCTTGTATGTCTTCCATTTCCTAATAATTGCTCCCACAGTTGATTTCTTCAAACCAAGCTGCTTACCTATTGCAGATTCAGTCTTCCCAGCCTGGTGCAGGTCTACAATTTTGTTTCTGGTGTCCTTTGACAGCTCTTTGGTCTTGGCCATAATGGAGTTTGGAGTGTGACTGCTTGAGGTTGTGGACAGGTGTCTTTTATACTGATAACAAGTTCAAACAGGTGCCATTAATACAGAGGAGCCTCTTAAAGAAGAAGTTACAGGTCTGTGAGAGCCAGAATTATTGCTTGTTTGTAGGTGACCAAATACTTATTTTCCACCACAATTTGCAAATAAATTCATTAAAAATCCTACAATGTGATTTTCTGGAGAAAAAAAATCTCAATTTGTCTGTCATAGTTGACGTGTACCTATGATGAAAATTACAGGCCTCTCTCATCTTTTTAAGTGGGAGAACTTGCACAATTGGTAGCTGACTAAATACTTTTTTCCCCCACTGTATGGTGCTAGGTTTACTTTAAATATGGTGCTTGGTTTACTTTTCAGTCATGGTGGCCTCCACAGTTTGACATCAAGCAGAGGCCTTAAATTAGATGTTGCATGAGAGGGGACAGTAGAGGGAGAGAGATATTTTCACACCACTGCACAGATATGGTAGTGTACTGTATACCACTAGCAGAGGAGGCTGGTGGGAGGAGCTATAGGAAGACGGGCTCATTGTAATGGCTGGAATGGAATAAATGGTACAGCGTCAAACATATGGTTTCCATATGTTTGATACCGTTCCATTCACTCCTTTCCAGCCATTACAATGAGCCCGTCTGTCACGGTTTCGGCCGAGGCTGCCTCTCTTCCTTGCTCGGGCAGGCTTCGGCGTTCGTCGTCTCCGGAATAGTAGCTGCCACCGTTGCATGTTTCTATGTTCGTTTGCTTTTGTCTGATTGTTGTTACACCTGTTATCGTTTAGTGTCATTAGTGTCCTATAAGTTCTCGTTGTGTTTGTCAAGTGTTGTGTGTGATTGTTTTACTGTCGTGCGGTAGGCTAGTATTCTACTGTTTGCTCGGTTGAGCTATTCTCCATAGTGGTTGGAGTGTTTTGTCGCACCTGTTAGTGCGCCCGTTTGTTTTCGCCTACGTGCGGAGTTCTCGCCTCAGGGCATTTATTCGTGCTTGTGTTTTGTGCATCTACTAAAGTCTTTTGGACTAACGTTCTGCGTCCTGCGCCTGATTCCACCACCACACCCACCTACAGCTACACTGACAGAATCACACACCCGCTCGAATGGAATCAGCAGGAGCCGCAGCCGCACAGGAGACGTTGGAGGACAGAGTCCGGGAGCAGAATGACCAGATCCTGCGGATGGGGTCCGCCCTGCAGGAGGTGATCACCACCCTCCAACGCTGGGAGACCCGAGGGACACCCCCAACGCCATCTTCCCTGCCCTCACCATCGGCGAGTCAGCCCCTTCCCGCTCCGGAACCCAGAGGAGTTCGACTCTCGCTCCCGAGGGCCTACGATGGGACCGCTGCCGGGTGTCAGGGCTTCCTTCTCCAGGTGGAGCTTTACCTGGCCACCGTGCACCCGGCGCCCTCGGGACACGAGAGCGTGTCCGCCCTGATCTCCTGCCTTTCCGGCAAAGCGTTAGAGTGGGCCAACGCTGAGTGGAGGAGAATAGACGCTACTACCATCACGTACGCCGAGTTCTCCCGCCGCTTCAGGGCGGTGTTTGACCATCCCCCGGAGGAGAAAGCGGCGGGGGAGCGTCTGTTCTGCCTCCGGCAGGGGAGGAGGAGTGCCCAGGAGTTCGCGTTGGAATTCCGGACTCTAGCGGCGGATGCAGGGTGGAATGAGCGGGCCCTCATTGATCACTACCGCTGTAGTCTACGTGAGGACGTCCGTAGGGAGCTGGCCTGTCGGGACACCAGCCTCTCGTTCGACCAGTTAGTCGACATGTCCATCAGGCTGGATACCCTGCTAGCTACCCGCGGACGTCCCGAGGGGGGTCCGTCCATTTCACCCACCAGCGCCTCCGAGCCGTGCCCCATGGAGCTCGGGGGTGCTGGCGCTAGAGAGAGGAGGGGTCGGAGTACGAGGGGGTCCATCTCCTGCACCAACTGTGGTCGGGGAGGACACACCGCGGCTAGGTGCTGGGGATGGCCTCCTCGGGGAGAAGACGACAGGCCCCGCACTGGGGAGCCCTTCCAGGTGAGTAGGCGCCCCACTCACCCAGAGCTCTCTGTTGCACACTTCTGTATACCTGTGCGTTTTCCACAGGTCGCACCTCATTCCCAGCATAAGGCGCTGGTAGATTCAGGCGCGGCTGGGAATTTTGTTGATAAGAGATTTTGTTTAGCCTTAGGGATTCCCCTTCTCCCTGTTGACGTCCCCTTCCCCGTTCATGCCCTAGATAGCCGTCCGTTGGGTGCGGGCTTGATCAGGGAGGTCACGGCGCCACTTAGGATGTATACGCAGGGGGGTCATCAGGAGATGATCCAGCTATTTCTGATCGACTCGCCTGCGTATCCGGTGGTGCTGGGCATGCCCTGGTTGAGTACCCATAACCCGTCTATTTCGTGGCAGGAGAGGGCTCTGATGGAGTGGTCTGCCCAGTGTGTGATACGATGTTTAGGCGTTTCCGTAGGGGCTACCTCGGTGGAGAGTCCAAACCAGGTGCCCGCATTGCACGTTCCCCCTGAGTATGGGGATTTGGCTATTGTGTTCAGTAAGTCGAGGGCGACGCAGTTGCCTCCCCATAGGCAGGGAGATTGTGCGATAGACCTCCAGGCAGGAGCTGCGCTCCCACGGAGCCATGTGTATCCTCTGTCTCAGGAGGAGAAGAGAGCTATGGAGACTTACATAGACGAATCTCTGAGACAAGGATACATACGGCCCTCCACTTCCCCTGCGTCCTCGAGTTTCTTTTTTGTGAAGAAAAAGGATGGTGGGTTACGCCCGTGCATTGATTACCGGGGTCTCAATCAGATCACGGTGAAGTACAGTTATCCACTCCCGCTGATTGCGACCATGACGGAGTCATTGCACGGGGCGCGTTTCTTCACTAAATTAGATCTCAGGAGCGCATACAACTTAGTGCGCATTAGGGGGGGGCGATGAATGGAAGACAGCCTTTAGTACCACCTCGGGCCATTACGAGTATCTTGTCATGCCATACGGGTTGATGAACGCTCCTTCAGTTTTCCAATCATTCGTGGATGAGATCTTCAGGGACATGCAGGGGCAGGGGGTGGTCGTGTACATAGATGACATTCTCGTGTACTCGCCTACCCGAGTCGAGCATGTGGCCCTGGTGTGCCGAGTGTTGCGGAGGCTGTTGGAGCACGACCTGTATGTCAAGGCAGAGAAGTGTCTGTTTTTCCAGGAGTCGGTCTCCTTTTTGGGTTATCAGTTGTCTGCGTCAGGGGTGAAGATGGAGGTAGACCGGGTGTCAGCCGTGCGTAATTGGCAAACGCCAACCACTGTGAAGGAGGTGCAGCAGTTTTTGGGGTTTGCGAATTACTACCGGAGGTTTATCCGGGGTTTTGGACAGGTGGCAGCTCCCATAACGTCTCTTTTGAAGGGGGGTCCGGTGCGTCTGCAGTGGTCAGCCGAGGCGGACAGGGCGTTTGGGAGGCTGAAGGACCTGTTTACCTCGGCCCCGGTGCTGGCGCATCCGGATCCCTCTTTACCATTTCAGGTAGAGGTGGACGCGTCAGAGGCCGGTATAGGAGCCGTGCTTTCGCAACAGTCCGGCGCGCCACCTAAACTCCGCCCCTGTGCTTTTCATTCCAAGAAGCTCAGTCCGGCGGAGCGAAATTATGACGTAGGGGACAGGGAGCTGTTAGCCGTGGTACAGGCCCTAAAGGTGTGGAGGCACTGGCTTGAGGGGGCTCAACACCCTTTCCTCATTTTGACGGACCACCGTAACCTGGAGTACATCCGGGCAGCGAGGAGACTGAACCCTCGCCAGGCGAGGTGGAATATGTTTTTGACCCGGTTCACATTTAAGATCACGTACATCCCTGGGTCACAGAACGGTAAGGCAGACGCACTGTCTCGGCGGTATGACACGGAGGAGAGGTCCGTGGAGCCCACTCCCATACTGCCGGAGTCTTGTCTGGTGGCACCGGTAGTGTGGGTGGTCGATGCTGAACTCGAGCGGGCGTTACGCACCGACCCTAGTCCACCTCAATGCCCGGAGGGTCGGAAGTACGTTCCGCTCGAGGTTCGGGATCGATTGATCTATTGGGCTCACACGTCACCCTCCTCTGGACACCCTGGTATCGGCCGGACAGTGCACTGTCTTAGTGCCAAGTACTGGTGGCCCACGTTGGCGAGGGATGTGAGGGTTTATGTTTCCTCCTGCTCGGTGTGCGCCCAGTGTAAGGCGCCTAGACATCTGCCTAGGGGTAAGTTACTACCCCTGCCCGTTCCACAACGACCATGGTCTCACCTCTCGGTGGATTTCCTCACTGACCTTCCTCCTTCACAGGGGAATAGCACTATACTGGTCGTTGTGGACCGGTTTTCTAAGGCCTGTCGTTTGCTCCCTATGCCGGGCCTTCCTACTGCCCTGCAAACCGCCGAAGCACTATTCACCCATGTGTTCCGGCACTACGGGGTACCCGAGGATATTGTGTCTGATCGAGGTCCCCAATTTACCTCCAGAGTCTGGAGAGCTTTTATGGAGCGGTTGGGGGTCTCGGTGAGCCTCACCTCGGGTTACCACCCGGAGAGTAATGGGCAGGTGGAACGTGTGAACTTGGATGTGGGTAGGTTTCTTAGAACATACTGCCAGGACCGGCCGGAGGAGTGGGCAAGGTACGTTCCCTGGGCCAAAATGGCCCAGAATTCCCTACGCCATTCCTCCACTAACCTAACCCCTTTCCAATGTGTGTTGGGTTACCAGCCGGTTCTGGCACCTTGGCAGCAGAGCCAGATCGAGGCTCCTGCGGTGGATGAGTGGGTGCGGCGCTCGGAGGAGACATGGAACGCTGCACACGTCCACCTGCAGCGGGCCCTCCGTCGTCAAAAGGCGAGCGCCGATCTCCACCGCAGTGAGGGACCGGTGTACGCACCTGGTGATCGAGTCTGGCTCTCTACCAGAAACCTGCCCCTCCGCCTGCCCTGTCGGAAACTGGGTCGGCGGTTTGTAGGGCCATTTAAAGTCCTGAGAAGATTGAACGAGGTGTGTTACAAATTACAACTACCTGTTGAGTATAAAAGTATTAACCCCTCGTTCCATGTGTCTCTTCTCAGGCCGGTGGTAGCTGGCCCACTCCAAGAAAGTGAGATCAGGGAGACTCCTCCGCCCCCATTGGACATCGAGGGGGCACCGGCGTACTCCGTGCGGTCCATCTTGGATTCGAGACGTCGGATGGGGGGTCTCCAATATCTAGTGGAGTGGGAGGGGTACGGCCCGGAGGAACGGTGCTGGGTGCCGAGGAGAGACATTTTGGACCCGTCTCTCCTGACGGAATTCCATCGTGGGCACCCGACGCACCCTGCTCCGCGTCCTCCTGGTCGTCCCCGAGGCCGGAGTCGGCGCACGTCTGGAGCCGCGCGTCAAGGGGGGGGGTACTGTCACGGTTTCGGCCGAGGCTGCCTCTCTTCCTTGCTCGGGCAGGCTTCGGCGTTCGTCTTCTCCGGAATAGTAGCTGCCACCGTTGCATGTTTCTATGTTCGTTTGCTTTTGTCTGATTGTTGTTACACCTGTTATCGTTTAGTGTCATTAGTGTCCTATAAGTTCTCGTTGTGTTTGTCAAGTGTTGTGTGTGATTGTTTTACTGTCGTGCGGTAGGCTAGTATTCTACTGTTTGCTCGGTTGAGCTATTCTCCATAGTGGTTGGAGTGTTTGTCGCACCTGTTTAGTGCGCCCGTTTGTTTTCGCCTACGTGCGGAGTTCTCGCCTCAGGGCATTTATTCGTGCTTGTGTTTTGTGCATCTACTAAAGTCTTTTGGACTAACGTTCTGCGTCCTGCGCCTGATTCCACCACCACACCCACCTACAGCTACACTGACACCGTCCTCCTATAGCTCCTCCCACCAGCCTCCTCTGACCACTAGGCAGGAACACTTGGCAAGAAACTGATTCTTCAACTATAAACAAAAAGATCATTAAATGTGGGTAAACGTCCCATAAGGCTGCATATAAAGCACTGGAGGAGTCCAGCCCAGACAACACAGTGTTACACTTATGTGGCGAAATCAGTGATACTACGGACTATGGCAAACGTTAAACAGAGATGATAAATACTTGGTATCATTCTGTGAGAAGCTAACCATGCAAACTAAACAGGCCACCTAAACATCATGGTGTGGTTTGTCCTGAGGGGAACAGCATTTTCACTTCAGTTCAGACTTAATAGACCAGTACGACTGGATTTTATATAAGGTTCACAATACACATGACTCTAGACTCAATTAAATAATACTGTTTGACTTCTAAGAACGAAGTGTCCGCTTTGATCGATTTTGATGTGACTGTTTCATAACGGTCTGCCAGTGCCTTTAATCAGTCATGAAGCTTCCTGGGTTGGATGAACTGTTAGTGTAATAGCCTGTGCCGAGACACCAACCACCAGATGTTTTCCGGTTTTCAGGGGAAATGGAAAGAGAGCCTGTGACGCGACTTCCGCTTTGGACATTAACAACGCGACACTCCATCTTAACTCATCCTCCACATTTACTGGATTGGTTGAACAGTGCTGAAGAGAACTTCCTCCGACAGTTTATTTTCAGCCATTTTCTGTATAGTGTTACACGCTACCAGTTTGGAAAGCCCTGGGCCAATCCAAATGACAGATTTATAGCTTTGTTTTTGGCAGCCGGGTATTGGACTCTACAGTAGGTAACGGTAAAAAAACGTACAGAGGTAGAGAGACGGGGAGTCGCCTCATGACAGGGACTGTATGTAAGTGGACAGGCCCGTCACTAGTGTCAGCATGGCTTGACAGCGTGACAATGCTCAGTGATGCCCTCAAGGGTTGTGGGTACCTCAATGGACATGGAATACAATGTGTGTCCCTATTTTTAGCTGCCGCGGACTGAGGGGGAGGAAATGGGAGAAAGGCTTGAGTCATGGATTCAGAGGCGTTGTAGAATAGGATGTTGGTGGGGTAACAAGCTGCTGATTCAGGGACAGTTCTGCCTTCTGTTTATTTGAACAACCTATACAACAGTTATATTTTCTTAGTCTCTTTTCAGTTGTGACATCACCCACTGCCTGCCTTGTGACAAGAGACAACGAAATGGCAGGAAAGTGGAATGGAAGGAGTATGTGTGTGTGTGTGTGTGTGTGGGGCGGGGTTATTGTCTGTAAAGAAGGGTGTTATATGAGCCGTTCCCACAGAAACACCTGGCCATGCTGACATCACTGTAGGCAGGTGAGCAAACAGCCCTGAGAGGTTCTGGCTGCATCAGGCACAGATGGCAGGCAGAGAGAGAGAGCTTCCCTCAGCACCCTCCTGACCTGGCATGAGAAACCATCATGCCTATAGAGAGAAACCATCGCTGAGAAGTGCTGCCGACAAGAATGTGCTGCTATTAGAAGCCCCTATTAGGAAGTACAGAAAGGGGCTCAGGTTACTGTGTGTGTGTGTGTGTGTGTGTGTGTGTGTGTGTGTGTGTGTGTGTGTGTGTGTGTGTGTGTGTGTGTGTGTGTGTGTGTGTGTGCGTGCGTGCGTGTATGTGTGTGTGTGTGCGTGCGTGTATGGAACGCAGCAGGGCCCGTTGAGCCTGTTGCGAAGACTCAAAGAGATGCCACAGAGGAATCATCTTCAATAAAATCCCCACTGGAGGCCTTACTATACTTCAGAGGGAAATTAGCTCTCTCCTTCTCTGTCTCTGTGCATGTTTTCTCTCCCTGTATCACTTCCCTGGAAGGCATTCCAATAATGCAATAGTTATAACAGTCGACCTATAGGATACAATCACAAACAAGTAAAAACATTTAGCAGAATGCCCAGGAGGACAACAGAGAAGAGGAGAAGAGTGAGGAACATTAAGGTAAGGAGCATGCCAACATACAAATAACAGAATTACCTGAGATATCCTGATACAGGGTTAGCACACTCTGCCAACCCTGATGTTCTAGCAGTGTCTGAATCCTGGCTCAGGAAGGCCACCAAAAATTCTGAAATTTCCATCCCCAACTATAACATTTTCCGTCTAGGTAGAACTGCCAAAGGGGGTGGAGTTGCAATCTACTGTAGAGATAGCCTGCAGAGCTCCATCATACTATCCAGGTCTGTGCCCAAACAGTTTGAGCTTCTACTTCTAAAAATCCACCTTTCCAGAAATAAGTCTCTCACTGTTGCCGCTTGCTACAGACCCCCCTCAGCCCCCAGCTGTGCCCTGGACACCATATGTGAATTGATTGCCCCCCATTTATCCTCAGAGTTTGTACTGCTTGGTGACCTAAATTGGGATATGCTTAATACCCCAGCCATCCTACAATCCAAGCTAGATGCCCTCAACCTCACGCAAATTATCAACGAACCTACCAGGTACAACCCTAAATCCGTAAACATGGGTACCCTCATAGATATCATCCTGACTAACATACCCTCTAAATACACCTCAGCTGTCTTCAACCAGGATCTCAGCGATCACTGCCTTATTGCCTGCGTCCGTAACGGGTCCGCGGTCAAACGACCACCCCTCATCACTGTCAAACGCTCCCTAAAACACTTTAGCGAGGAGGCCTTCCTAATTGACCTGGCCCAGGTATCCTGGATGGATATAGATCTCATTCCGTCAGTAGAGGATGCCTGGTTGTTCCTTAAAAGTAATTTCCTCTCAATCTTAAATAAACATGCCCCATTCAAAAAATACAGAACTAAGAACCGATATAGCCCCTGGTTCTCCTCAGACTTGACTGCCCTTGACCAGCACAAAAACATCCTGTGGCGTACAGCATTAGCATCAAATAGCCCCCGCGATATGCAACTTTTCAGGGAAGTTAGGAACCAATATACACAAGCAGTCAGGAAAGCAAAGGCTAACTTTTTCAAACAGAAATTTGCATCCTGTAGCACTAACTCCAAAAAGTTTTGGGACACTGTAAAGTCCATGGAGAATAAGAGCACTTCCTCCCAGCTGCCCACTGCACTGAGGCTAGGAAACACTATCACCACCGATAAATCTACAATAATCGAGAATTTCAACAAGCATTTTGCTACAGCTGGCCATGCTTTCCATCTGGCTACCACTAACCCGGCCACCAACTCTGCACCCTCTGCTGCAACTTGCCCATGCCCCCCCCGCTTCTCCTTCACACAAATTCAGACAGCTGATGTTTTGAAAGCGCTGCAAAATCTGGACCCCTACAAATCAGCTGGGCTAGACAATCTGGACCCTTTCTTTCTAAAACTAGCCGCCGAAATTGTCACAACCCCTATTACTAGTCTGTTCAACCTCTCTTTCATAACGTCTGAGATCCCCAGAGATTGGAAAGCTGCCGCGGTCATCCCCCTCTTCAAAGGGGGTGACACTCTAGATCCAAACTGCTACAGACCTATATCCATCCTGCCCTGCCTTTCGAAAGTATTCGAAAGCCAAGTTAACAAACAGATCATCGACCATTTCGAATACCACCGTACCTTCTCCGCTATGCAATCCGGTTTCCGAGCTGGTCACGGGTGCACTTCAGCCACGCTCAAGGTCCTAAACGATATTATAACCGCGATTGATAATAGACAGTACTGTGCAGCCGTCTTCATCGACCTGGCCAAGGCTTTCGACTCTGTCAACCACCGCATTCTTATTGGCAGACTAAATAGCCTTGGTTTCTCAAATGACTGCCTCGCCTGGTTCACCAACTACTTCTCAGATAGAGTTCAGTGTGTCAAATCGGAGGGCCTGTTGTCTGGACCTATGGCAGTCTCTATGGGGGTGCCACAGGGTTCAATTCTTGGGCCGACACTTTTCTCCGTGTATATCAATGATGTCGCTCTTGCTGCTGGTGACTCTCAGATCCACCTCTACGCAGACGACACCATTTTGTATACATCTGGCCCTTCATTGGACACTGTGTTAACAAACCTCCAAACGAGCTTCAATGCCATACAACAATCCTTCAGTAGCCTTCAACTGCTCTTAAACACTAGTAAAACTAAATGCATGCTTTTCAATCGAACGCTGCTAGCACCCGCCCAGCCGACTAGAATCACCACTCTCGACGGGTCTGACCTAGAGTATGTGGACAACTACAAATATCTAGGTGTCTGGTTAGACTGTAAACTCAACTTCCAGACTCACATAAAGAATCTCCAATCCAAAGTTAAATCTAGAATCGGCTTCCTATTTCGCAACAAAGCCTCCTTCACTCATGCTGCCAAACATGCCCTCGTAAAACTGACTATCCTACCGATCCTTGACTTCGGCGATGTCATTTACAAAATAGCCTCCAACACTCTACTCAGCAAATTGGATGTAGTCTATCACAGTGCCATCCGTTTTGTCTCCAAAGCCCCATACACTACCCACCACTGTAACCTGTACGCTCTTGTTGGCTGGTCCTCACTACATGTTCGTCGTCAAACCCACTGGCTCCAGGCCATCTATAAATCACTGCTAGGCAAATCCCCGCCTTATCTTAGCTCATTGGTCACCATAGCAGCACCCACCGTAGTCTGCGCTCCAGCAGGTATATCTCTCTGGTCATTCCCAAAGCCAACACCTCCTTTGGCCGCCATTCCTTCCAGTTCTCTGCTGCCAATGACTGGAACGAATTGCAAAAATCTCTGAAGCTGGAGACTCTTATCTCCCTCAATAACTTTAAGCATCAGTTGTCAGAGCACCTTACCGATCACTGCACCTGTACACAGCCCATCTGAAATTAGCCCACCCAACTACCTCATCCCTATATTGTTATTTATTTTGCTCTTTTGCACCCCAGTATCTCTATTTGCACATAATCTCTTGCACATCTAGCATTCCAGTGTTAATACTATTGTAATTATTCTGCACTATAGCCTATTTATTGCCTTACCTCCATAACTTGCTACATTTGCACACACTGTATATATATTTTCTGTTGTATTTCTGACTTTATGTTTTTTTTTACCCCATATGTAACTCTGTGTTGTTTTTATTGCACTACTTTGCTTTATCTTGGCCAGGTCGCAGTTGTAAATGGGAACCTGTTCTCAAATGGCTTACCTGGTTAAATAAAGGTAGTAAAAAAAAAAAAAAAAAAAAAAAAATCTTCAGTCAGAATGTTTCTCTCAGTCTTCAGTCTTCTTTTACAGAAAAAAAGAGAAGGAGAGGTGGTGAGAAAAGTATCCCCAGTGTTCTCCCGACACCGTCTGCTCTAAACAAAACCAAGTTCCCGAGTGTGGTTTTAAACATCTCCCTGTCTCAGCTATCGTCCTCTCCCACGTAGACGCTTCACTGTGGATCATCCACCAACACAGGAAGTGACTGCTCTTTCACAAACCCCTCGGGCCTAAACCCCTATAAAACCCAAGGGTCCTTTTCTTCAGGCTTTACTGCTCTGTTGTGTGTGGGTCTTTCTAACTCTCCTCTGATCAACACCAGCACAGGGGGTTGTAAAGCACTCAGGCTCCATAGACAACCCTCTGATCAACACCAGGGTCTTAGAGATGGCCATTATGAGCTACGGGGCCAGAGGTCTCGCCTGCTGTGGATGACCTCCCTTTGGTAGGCCTATAGCCTGGGCTGAACGCTTTTAATAATGACTATTAAGGACCAACTTGCAGAGGGATTGGGTGTATTTTTAAAGCAAGTCCACGAAATTGCATTAAAAATACCTGATCATTATGGAAATCATTGTATATACTGTTGTAACACAAAATCTGTATTTTCCTCATTTGCCAAGTGCTTGTTCTCTAAAGTTTAACCAGCAGATTAGTCGGCAATAAGCAGGTTAAACTATGTTGGTCCACATGACTGGTGTCATTTAGTTAATGTCATGAAGACAGGGGATCATGGTAAACAAAGTCAGTGAAGTGTGACAAAATACTTCTTTAGCGAATAGCTGGGTGCAAAGCAATCCTCTAGCCTCAAAGGCTGCTCAGAAATCTATGGTATGTCTGTGGTCGGTCACTCAAAAACGCTGTTGGGAAGAAAGTTAACTTTCATCGTTATTTTTTCACTTTTTCTCTCTAAATCAGATTATGTCAGTCAAGATCTAATCTATTCAGTTTTCTCTGAGGGCTTTGAAATGCTTATACAACAAACACAGAGCCTATACCAATCCAGGTGGATGGAGTTTATTGCGTTTTTACTGCCTGGTAATGGCCATATAAAAGCTACCCTAAGTGTTCTGCACGGGACTCTTTCCAACACAGTGTTAAAACAACCATCCGATTAGAGTCAACCATTAGCTAGGCATTCTACAGCATGATGTCCATCAGTTTGGACATGTAGTAGGACATTTCTCAACATTGCCTTTCATTGTGGTCCTCTGTAGCTCAGCTGGTAGAGCACGGCGCTTGTAACGCCAAGGTAGTGGGTTCGATCCCCGGGACCACCCATACACAAAAAAAATGTATGCATCCATGACTGTAAGTCGCTTTGGATAAAAGCGTCTGCTAAATGGCATATTATTATTATTATGAAGGCTGATACTAAAACTATGTATTGTATACAATGCATGTTATATAATAAGGCCTGATGGGGTGTTGTATATGGCCAATATACCACAGCTAAGGGAATGTTCTTAAGCACGACACAACACGGAGTGCCTGGATACAGCCCTTAGCTGTGGTATATTGGCTATATACCACAAACCCCCAAGGTGCCTTATTGCTATTATAAACTGGTTACCAACGAAATTAGTAAAAACTGTAAAAAGTATTTTCTGGGTCATACCCGTGGTATATGGTCTAATAAACCACGGCTTTCAGCCAATCAGCACTCAGGGCTCGAACCACCCGGTTTATAATTCCTTACAAGTACTAGTCGGTAGTTTCCTGTACAAAGACTTCTATGTAGGTATCTTGCTCATGCAGTGTTCATGGCCTACATCATACACAGTGTTCATGGCCTACATCAATACACAGTGTTCATGGCCTACATCAATACACAGTGTTCATGGCCTACATCATACACAGTGTTCATGGCCTACATCATACACAGTGTTCATGGCCTACATCATGCACTACATTGTTTTACAATGACAACAAACAAATGAGGTGAAATGAAAAGGCTGGGGGAATCACCTTGGTACTACATTTGTGCGAGTCCATTCATTTAACCTAGAAAATCGCTTATTGGTGTGCCAGAGACACCCCTCTCATTAAACACAGCCCCAGGGGGAACAGGTCGGTGGTACAGTGTCAAACCAACACTTAAAAGTTACCTTGCCTTCCCCCTGGCCATTTCAGGTGGGTACACAGTCATACAGTGGAGGAAGTGAGGTGATGTATTGAGGTAATAAATTGGCGAGGGTAATGTGTGGTTGTTATCTGACCTCATCCTGTCATGCGTCAGTGAGAGGCGAGGGGTGGAGCAGAGCGGAGAAGAGGATCCTGATTGTTTGCCCCTTATATATAGGTTTGTTTTCCTGCGTGCTGAATCTGGGGTCATGCTGGTTCTGAATGACGTTCCAGAAAAAGAGCGGGAAAGAAAACAGCTTTCTAGTGTTAAGTGATTCATTCCGGTTGCATCATGTTAAAGATGATGTCATGTTCTAGATACAGGCCAAACATGGCAGCTTCTAGATGTGCTGCCGACAGTGCAAAAGCTCCATCTTATGTGGAATATATTGGCAATTGAATAATTTGTGTAGCTCTCACAGACATTCTAAAGGGGGATATTGAAGACAGAAATGCAACATTGTTGCATTTCAGTAAGTTGTATTGCATTAGCCTAATAAACATCTAGCAGTCTCATTCAATGGGCAAAGAATAGGAAATGGTTTGAAGATGCATAAAATGAATTTGACTATGACCGAGGATGTGTTTAATTCACTTATCCCTCAAAGTCAACTGAGAAGAGAGCTACTTTTCAGGAGGAGGAGCAAGGGATCCATATAACAGGTTCATCAGTTCAGATGCACGACCAATTATGGCAAAGTTAAACAAACCATACAACTCTATGCTAACAGAATGACCGTTGGTGCTGTCATTCTGTCACCAAACTTTGCATCTCCACTGTCCTTCAAGTAAATGTTCTTCAGTGGAAATTGTTCAAAGTAGTCCTTGTGCATAGAGTTGTATGGTTTGTTTAACTTTGCAATCACTGATTTTTGTTCAACATACATTTTAAAGTGAGTCTCAGCATCACTGTGGAATTGGCCATTTCGCATTTAATTATTTTCTCTGAAATAGTCAGTCAACTTTTCCATGTGCATGTCAGCTGGAGAAAGGTCTAAAGTAACTGCCAATCCAACATGCTTTAGGATTCATTGAGTAATGTGTAGCCTAGCTGATCGTCGAACGGTAGCTTTAACAGCCCAGAGTTGATCAAAATCCAGGAAACAACACTAATCCGCATACTCAAAATCCAGGAAACACAACACTAATCCGCATACTCCAAATCCAGGAAACACAACACTAATCTGCATACTCCAAATCCAGGAAACACAACACTAATCTGCATACTCCAAATCCAGGAAACACAACACTAATCTGCATACTCCAAATCCAGGAAACACAACACTAATCTGCATACTCCAAATCCAGGAAACACAACACTAATCTGCATACTCCAAATCCAGGAAACACAACACTAATCCGCATACTCCAAATCCAGGAAACACAACACTAATCTGCATACTCCAAATCCAGGAAACACAACACTAATCCGCATACTCCAAATCCAGGAAACAACACTAATCTGCATACTCCAAATCCAAGAAACACAACACTAATCTGCATACTCCAAATCCAGGAAACACAACACTAATCTGCATATTCCAAATCCAGGAAACACAACACTAATCTGCATACTCCAAATCCAGGAAACACAACACTAATCTGCATACTCCAAATCCAGGAAACACAACACTAATCTGCATACTTCAAATCCAAGAAACACAACACTAATCTGCATACTGCAAATCCAGGAAACACAACACTAATCTGCATACTCCAAATCCAGGAAACAACACTAATCCACATACTCCAAATCCAGGAAACACAACACTAATCTGCATACTCCAAATCCAGGAAACACAACACTAATCCGCATACTCCAAATCCAGGAAACAACACTAATCTGCATACTCCAAATCCAAGAAACAACATTAATCTGCATACTCCAAATCCAGGAAACACAACACTAATCCGCATACTCCAAATCCAGGAAACAACACTAATCTGCATACTCCAAATCCAAGAAACACAACACTAATCTGCATACTCCAAATCCAGGAAACACAACACTAATCTGCATATTCCAAATCCAGGAAACACAACACTAATCTGCATACTCCAAATCCAGGAAACACAACACTAATCTGCATACTCCAAATCCAGGAAACACAACACTAATCTGCATACTTCAAATCCAAGAAACACAACACTAACCTGCATACTCCAAATCCAGGAAACAACACTAATCTGCATACTAAGAAAAACAAACCTTTGTCCAGTAGCCAAGTTAAAGCTTGTCAAATAGAGTTTATAGAGCTCTTGTTTAAAAAGGGGAAAGTTACTGAAGCCATTTAACATTGTAGACTCTTAAAGTACCCTGATGTCTAGATTAAATATAACTTTAAACTTTTATGCCATTTGCTCCACGACATCAAGGCATCACGACACCATCGCCACCTTTACTCTCCTTCTAAAGACAGTGCTTCGTCCAGAGAACTATCCTTTTCTGGTTCTATACTTGGTCATTACACAGGCGTGAGAGAGACCGGGTCATTACACAGGGGCGAGAGACCAGGGTCAGTTTAATTGACCGCCTGATTCTGCCCCTCCGCATTCCCTTACCGCCCGCCGCTGCTCCTACCCTAGTCCTCAGGTTCCACCCCGATAGGTCCAGGAAAAGGGAGACTCCAAAACAAGGACTGTCTTTGTATCACCCCACTCTGCCAGGAAATTGAAAACGCTTTTGCCGTTGAGGCCACAGAGAGGAGAGGACATGGTCCTAGAAAATCACCTGAGCCATCTCAGGTATCGTCCGTAAAGCACTCTGCAGGTGAAGCCAACTGGTACAAATGGTTGAGCGCTACGGAGGTATCAGTGAAGCAGCCATTAGGGGATGTGTTTGATCTAAGCATCAAATCACTTAAACAGAAGGAATTCAGGCTATGAACGAACGCTTCTCCACCATTGGGGTTGGCTACACAAATGCCAAATGTTGGCTAAGTAAAGTAGCCATACTGTTGACTCTCCAGAAGTGATCCAAATGGGTAATATACCTATAGCCCCCACCAGTGGTACAGTGGGGAAAAAAAGTATTTAGTCAGCCACCAATTGTGCAAGTTCTCCCACTTAAAAAGATGAGAGGCCTGTAATTTTCATCATAGGTACACGTCAACTATGACAGACAAAATTAGATTTTTTTTCTCCAGAAAATCACATTATAGGATTTTTTATGAATTTATTTGCAAATTATGGTGGAAAATAAGTATTTGGTCAATAACAAAAGTTTCTCAATACTTTGTTATATACCCTTTGTTGGCAATGACACAGGTCAAACGTTTTCTGTAAGTCTTCACAAGGTTTTCACACACTGTTGCTGGTATTTTGGCCCATTCCTCCATGCAGATCTCCTCTAGAGCAGTGATGTTTTGGGGCTGTCGCTGGGCAACACGGACTTTCAACTCCCTCCAAATATTTTCTATGGGGTTGAGATCTGGAGACTGGCTAGGCCACTCCAGGACCTTGAAATGCTTCTTACGAAGCCACTCCTTCGTTGCCCGGGCGGTGTGTTTGGGATCATTGTCATGCTGAAAGACCCAGCCACGATTAATCTTCAATGCCCTTGCTGATGGAAGGAGGTTTTCACTCAAAATCTCACGATACATGGCCCCATTCATTCTTTCCTTTACACGGATCAGTCGTCCTGGTCCCTTTGCAGAAAAACAGCCCCAAAGCATGATGTTTCCACCCCCATGCTTCACAGTAGGTATGGTGTTCTTTGGATGCAACTCAGCATTCTTTGTCCTCCAAACACGACGAGTTGAGTTTTTACCAAAAAGTTCTATTTTGGTTTCATCTGACCATATGACATTCTCCCAATCCTCTTCTGGATCATCCAAATGCACTCTAGCAAACTTCAGACGGGCCTGGACATGTACTGGCTTAAGCAGGGGGACACGTCTGGCACTGCAGGATTTGAGTCCCTGGCGGCGTAGTGTGTTACTGATGGTAGGCTTTGTTACTTTGGTCCCAGCTCTCTGCAGGTCATTCACTAGGTCCCCCCGTGTGGTTCTGGGATTTTTGCTCACCGTTCTTGTGATCATTTTGACCCCACGGGTTGAGATCTTGCGTGGAGCTCCAGATCGAGGGAGATTATCAGTGGTCTTGTATGTCTTCCATTTCCTAATAATTGCTCCCACAGTTGATTTCTTCAAACCAAGCTGCTTAACTATTGCAGATTCAGTCTTCCCAGCCTGGTGAAGGTCTTTGGTCTTGGCCATAGTGGAGTTTGGAGTGTGACTGTTTGAGGTTGTGGAAAGGTGTCTTTTATACTGATAAGTTCAAACAGGTGCCATTAATACAGGTAACGAGTGGAGGACAGAGGAGCCTCTTAAAGAAGAAGTTACAGGTCTGTGAGAGCCAGAAATCTTGCTTGTTTGTAGGTGACCAAATACTTATTTTCCACCATAATTTGCAAATAAATTCATTAAAAATCCTACAATGTGATTTTCTGGATTTTGTTTTCTCAATTTGTCTGTCATAGTTGACGTGTACCTATGATGAAAATTACAGGCCTCTCTCATCTTTTTAAGTGGGAGAACTTGCACAATTGGTGGCTGACTGTATGCAATAACACACCTTCTTTAACAGCTTCAACATCACACAAACAGAGCTATTGCGAGATGGAGAAAAAGATTGAGACTAATGCGTATTTGTGCTGTGTCAGACCGTCACTGACAGAGGTCTCTCAAGACTAAGTGGTGATCTGTCTATTGTGCTTTGACAGTTTGATCTGACAGTGATTTCCAGGATCAGGCTTATCCAGCTTAGATTTCAATTGGTTTCAAATGTCCTACTACTCCACCCACCTAGAGTTTGTAGTAGTGCTGGGTCATTCAACCGAAAATGATCGACACCGAACATACCCATCACTTATCGCAGGCATTTTGCTGATATCGTTCCATTACGATAAGCAGCCTATACTAGAGAAATGTGAAGTTTGAAATGAAATAAGTTTGCTAATATAGGTGATTGTTAAATGGGATAATTGATGGTTACAACCATAGTAGTAGATACAAGTAGTAGTAGTTTAAAGGATAATTAAACAAAAACTGTAGTTCACATTGTTATTATCATATCATTCTATTTATTGTTATCGCATCAATTCAAGCAATTTATCGCAATATGGTAGTACAGTTCATGTCATACCATCTACCAGCTACCTATGAAGCACTGCATGAATATGTGAAACCCAGCATATACCGTAGCTATAGCCTGTCTCAAGCTACTTGACCCCATGAACTGTCAACTGGCAAACAAAAAAATTCAGAGGGTTTAAAAGTTTTAAAAAACATCACAAATGTGAATTATAGTATTCTTAAGCTTTGCTTATATAGGTAACCTAAAATGTGCACAGGAGGACAAAGCAGTCTTTCAAACCTCAGATGCTAAGTCTCAATGAAATAGGTGAGCCTGGAACTGCAGGTGGTTTCCCAATACAAGGCACTATATTAAATGGAAAAACATAAGGCTTTTTACAGCTGGGGAGGAAGCTCGTTCAAGGGAATATGACAGTTAAACAGGTAGAGCTGGTATGTGCATTTTGACAATAAACCAATTAGGCTCTATAGCTTTTCAATGTGCCACCTGTAACATGCTCTAAACTGGAGCACTACGTACGCACTTCTCATCTTCTCTTATTGATTTTAGGGGCACTGGCGGTAACAGGCCAACATTTGAATAAAGTTGGTTTTAGAGGCAATGGCTGTAATAGGCCAGCATTTAAATGAAGTCGGTTTTAGGGGGACTGGCGATAACAGGCCAACACTTAAATAAAGCCGGTTTTAGGGGGACATTTAAAAGTCCTGCACAGTCATCCTATTTCCCAAGTAAAAATAGCCTTCGAATGACCAAACCATCACCCATAATATTTTGACGCTATTAAAATGCTCAGAATTGAAGAAATTGTACCTTTTTTCTCATCTCTAACTATCAGGAAACCTGAAAGAACATGCTATATTCATGAGCTCACCTTGACTGGCAGCTTTTAAACACTCTTGTGGTCGTTGCCAGGTAACAAGGTAAACAACAGATGTGGTAAAGGAGTCAATGGAACGCAGACATTCCATTGACCAGATTGGCATGCCTTCAACAAATCTGATCCAACAAAGTGGATATTTGTCAAATCCATCAAGGTCCACAATGTGGTTACTTAAGTCCGATTTTGATATATTTGGCTATTTTCGCTGCATAACATGTAGAAGTTGCCCCTTCGCATGTTTACAAGAAATGACTGCTAAATGCTAACTCCCGTTCATATAAGCTGGTTAGCATAGCTAGCATACAGAAATCGTAGATGGTAGTGAAAGTCGTTTTTAACTGTAATGCAGTTGATTGGTAACGATGACATTAACATGTGTTGGGGTTGACATCCATACCAGCATTATACTCCGATGTTTACCTCAACATAGTGTGAAATACACATAAACAATAACCTAAATGTAGGGTAATTTAGCTCGGGGGCAATGAGGAGACTCGGGATCTTTCCCCCACGGCCCATTCCCCTACGTGTTTCCATGGCAATTCCATTGTTTTGTTCGAGTTCAATTTACCTCTTTACCGCATCTGTGGGCCACATGTCATTGATGACCAGGTAAACAATGGGCCACATGTCATTGATGACCAGGTAAACAATGGGCCACATGTCATTGATGACCAGGTAAACAATGGGCCAAATGTCATTGATGACCAGGTAAACAATGGACCAAATGTCATTGATGACCAGGTAAACAATGGACCACATGTCATTGATGACCAGGTAAACAATGGACCATATGTCATTGATGACCAGGTAAACAATGGACCATATGTCATTGATGACCAGGTAAACAATGGACCACATGTCATTGATGACCAGGTAAACAATGGACCACATGTCATTGATGACCAGGTAAACAATGGACCATATGTCATTGATGACCAGGTAAACAATGGACCAAATGTCATTGATGACCAGGTAAACAATGGACCACATGTCATTGATGACCAGGTAAACAATGGACCACATGTCATTGATGACCAGGTAAACAATGGACCAAATGTCATTGATGACCAGGTAAACAATGGGCCACATGTCATTGATGACCAGGTAAACAATGGACCATATGTCATTGATGACCAGGTAAACAATGGACCAAATGTCATTGATGACCAGGTAAACAATGGACCACATGTCATTGATGACCAGGTAAACAATGGACCACATGTCATTGATGACCAGGTAAACAATGGACCAAATGTCATTAATGACCAGGTAAACAATGGGCCATATGTCATTGATGACCAGGTAAACAATGGGCCACATGTCATTGATGACCAGGTAAACAATGGACCAAATGTCATTGATGACCAGGTAAACAATGGGCCACATGTCATTGATGACCAGGTAAACAATGGACCATATGTCATTGATGACCAGGTAAACAATGGACCAAATGTCATTGATGACCAGGTAAACAATGGACCACATGTCATTGATGACCAGGTAAACAATGGACCACATGTCATTGATGACCAGGTAAACAATGGACCAAATGTCATTAATGACCAGGTAAACAATGGGCCATATGTCATTGATGACCAGGTAAACAATGGGCCACATGTCATTGATGACCAGGTAAACAATGGACCACATGTCATTGATGACCAGGTAAACAATGGACCACATGTCATTCCGAGCCTTATAGTATGCCTCAACCCATTTTCTCTGCAAAATGCTCTCATGGTCAACAGAGCTGATCGTCGACTGTTGGATATCAGACCAACAGCAGCAATACACAATTGCATTTAAATTGTTTTGTAACTAATTACAGAGTACAGTTCACTGATACACTTCTTCACAATAATGAGTAAAGCCTGAGTCACCTTAAAAGCTTAGGCATAAGGGAATGTAGATGAAAACAGCGTACAATAAGTGCACTGGACAATTTATTGATGTCTCTGCATTAGCATTATAAATGACAATATGCTCAATGTTGTATTGATCAGACATTTATTTGATCATTTACAATAGGCCAGCATAGCTGAAATATTGATCAACATGAACAATCATGAGAAATAAAGGTGAGAAATATTAGTGAGACATCATTTGACAGAATAATCAATATTAGAGCCATAAGCCTAATATAGACAGCCTGCCACTCTACCAGTGTGCAGGACCCATTGATTCGTACAATTTGTAACACTCATCTCCCGTCCGAATGCTTGACAAAAACAACGTGAAGTAACAAAGTGTGATGTCGTATCACATAAAAGTGAATTACTTAAATTTTTACAGAGATTGATGGGGAGGGGAGAGGAGGGGGACCCGTGTAGAGCTCTGTGCGGGAATAATGTATTAATCCCCCTCCCGCCCGCTGGCTTTCTGTCTGACTCCCACCAGCTACCGCAAGAACTGGTCCCGAACCCAACAGCAGTCCCGCAATGTTATTTTAGGCGTATGTGATGCTGCTCACTTGCCAGCCATGGTCCCAGCAATTGTGTGCCCTATAGGCAATATAAAAATACGCAAAAAATAATGTAAGAAATAGGTTAAATTACCAGAGATTCTCACATGGCCCATTATATTAGGCCACTGATATTACTGGGCTATATCAACAAATAGGCTAGACGTAGTTTGAAGAGAGCCGAGTTGGAGAGACTTGCACTTTCTCTTGAGCTACGCTTATTAGCCTGCCTTTTCTAGGCAATGTAGTAAACTATAGCCTAATCATTTTTAGGAAGTACATTTCCTTGGAAACATAACTGCCCTGTGGTTCTCCCCCCAGCAAAGGCAGCCTACTCTATCTCATTAGACCACACATATACTAGGCACACTTGATCTTGCACGCCCAACTAGGAGAGGAGAGGTTTGAAGCAGTGAATCCTGAGAGTGTGAGAATAATGCAACAAAGATGTGTTTTTATTACAACAGGTAGACTAACGCATACAAACAAAGAGACAACCGTTTCCAAATAATCGTCAGGACAACAAAACTATTTTCATCCCGATGTCTGATCTGACCACCTGATCCCAACCGCAGCATGAAAGATGCCGACCGCGCCGCAACCATCTCTGTCGGGACCCGCAGGTCCTGCAGCCCTCTAGACCCATGTACTCCGATTCAATCAAACAGGCGTCAGTCACCCCCAAGATTGAAGCGGGAGACAACTCCAGCTATAGCCTCCTCGTCAGGCCTCTCAAACTGGGCAGACAGGGGTCCTGGGATGGACAGATCAGGCCTCTCAAACTGGGCAGACAGGGGTCCTGGGATGGACAGATCAGGCCTCTCAAACTGGGCAGACAGGGGTCCTGGGATGGACAGATCAGGCCTCTCTCACTGGGCAGACAGGGGTCCTGGGATGGACAGATCAGGCCTCTCTCACTGGGCAGACAGGGGTCCTGGGATGGAAAGATCAGGCCTCTCTCACTGGGCAGACAGGGGTCCTGGGATGGACAGATCAGGCCTCTCTCACTGGGCAGACAGGGGTCCTGGGATGGACAGATCAGGCCCCTCTCACTGGGCAGACAGGGGTCCTGGGATGGATAGATCAGGCCTCTCTCACTGGGCAGACAGGGGTCCTGGGATGGACAGATCAGGCCTCTCTCACTGGGCAGACAGGGGTCCTGGGATGGACAGTTCAGGCCTCTCTCACTGGACAGACAGGGGTCCTGGGATGGACAGATCAGGTCTCTCTCACTGGGCAGACAGGGGTCCTGGGATGGACAGATCAGGCCTCTTTCACTGGGCAGACAGGGGTCCTGGGATGGACAGATCAGGCCTCTCAAACTGGGCAGACAGGGGTCCTGGGATGGACAGATCAGGCCTCTCTCACTGGGCAGACAGGGGTCCTGGGATGGACAGATCAGGCCTCTCTCACTGGGCAGACAGGGGTCCTGGGATGGACAGATCAGGCCTCTCTCACTGGGCAGACAGGGGTCCTGGGATGGACAGATCGCACAGCTTCCTCACATACGACGCTGGATCAAAGGTGACCTCGTTGAAGAGGAGATCCAGAAGCCTGTCTATGTAGCCTGTAATGTTTTGTTTGTTAAATGTAGTGAATTTAATTTCCTTTCATTTACTGTTCTGAGTTATGATGCTATTCATTCGTTGATGTAGTGACCTAATCATTCTACAATGGTTTTTCTGGGGGGTTTGAAGTACTCAATTTGAAATACGCAACACTTGGTTGTGGACCTTTTTGTTAAACTTTTCAATGTTTGCATTTTGAATTTTTGTGTGCTTGAAATGCTCAATTAATTTGAAATGAATAACTATGACTTACAGTATGTTGGGTCTGTCTTCACAGGCTTCACAGCATATCCCCTCTTCTTTGCTTGGGAAAGCTGATTATGTATCACAGCATTCCTGCTGCAGTGGTTACCTGGGAAGCTGTGCAGACAGAGTAGATGTTGGGTTTTCTAAAATGTCTATCATTACAGCTTGATGATAGTGGAATAATAAAGTCAAATAATGATCCCCCCCCCCCCCCCCCCATCACCATGATTAGCCCCAATGACACAAACTACGTCAACTGTAAGACAACCCACCCAATGGAATGGCAGAATATGATTTCCAGGGTAAATTACATATACTATACACACTCCGCAACTCCTTTTGTGGACAACATTCCTTCGTGCCAGCTGTGTGCTGGTAGTTCTCAGACTCAATGTAGAGGACTTGGGGATGGAAGAACCAATACCATATAGTGACTATAAGGTGTGTTACAGAAAATATACAGTTAACAAGTCAAAGCAGCCACAGCCCCAATTGATAAAGCAACTTCACTCTAAATGTGTACTATACACGTGTCACATGATGGTAATTTTCCATTCAGCCTGTCCATCTGAAATTAAAAGCAGCCACTGCTGTTGGATGTCTTCATTCCTCGGAAAATAGTGTAACGTTAAATTAAGACTATGGCATCCAATCACGACACAGTGTGCTTTTTCCGGCATGCTGGTAAGTAGCTTGCTAATTAAAAGTCACAACCCAGATGAAAAGGGGTTAGTTACCAGTATCGTTCTGCTTGAGCTATCTTACAGTTTGTAACAAAGCCATATGAAGAGCACATGTGATGACGGTTTTAAGGCGTACATATTTAAATTCGATAAGATTATAAGACGCTACCATTGGTGTATAACATTTCCGGGCTTTATGTGACGTTGCATAAAACCAGAAGTAATGCCTGCCTCCTGAATCCAAGTGTTTGACATGGGGGGGACCAGTAACTTTACGATCAACTTTGTCAATGTACCAACAACAGCAATGTTTCATACTTGGGTCAACCTACTATGAACTGGTTTAATCCAAATATCATCCAATTTGATGAAAAACATGATTTTCACTTTTCGAAATAAACAGGCCAACATTTAAATAAAGTGTTAGTAGATCAACTTAAGATCCTTTATAAAACTCACCAGTCACACCAAAATATTGACTCACCCAGTCACACCAAAATATTGACTCACCCAGTCACACCAAAATATTGACTCACCAGTCACACCAAAATATTGACTCACCCAGTCACACCAAAATATTGACTCACCCAGTCACACCAAAATATTGACTCACCCAGTCACACCAAAATATTGACTCACCCAGTCACACCAAAATATTGACTCAACCAGTCACACCAAAATATTGACTAACCCAGTCACACCAAAATATAAACTTTTCATGTGCATTGACTCACTTACTCAGCACCATCAGTTTCCACGAGGAACTATACAGTTGAATGGAGTCACTTTCTCTCTCTTTAAAAGAGTACCTGGTTTAATAGGCTGTATAATTGGACCATTCAACTTGGCGATTACCCTCATTAATGTTTTGAGAGCTTTACCTCAACGGTCTAGGGTCTTTGATCGTTGTTAATTAACGAGACACAATGCCTTCTCCAAAACTTCAGTGACCCAGAGCAGAGCAGCCCATTGGGCCATTACCCCAGTCAGTCTGCCTGTGCCTTTGTCGGCCTTGCTCCTCCGAGATCTAATCTGTAGAGATGATGAGAGATTGGGTCCTATCCCGGAGTGCCCTTGTCAGATTAAGATTAAATGAAACATCTTGAGCTGTTCCACCTGGGCCCAGGGCCAAGGTAATTGAATAGAGATGCCTGGACGTTTTATCCAGCTAGGTTGAGTATAGTAATCCCTTTCGTCTCTCCTGGTTTCTCAAATGTCACCTGAGTGCAGAGGTGGTGGTGGCGATGGGCCTGCTGCCTGTGCATTCTATGGGGCAGTGCCACGGCAAAGATTCAATCAGACAATGCCCTGTGTAGGTCTCTCCTGGGTCAGAGTTGTTGGAGCAACTCTTAACTCAGCAGTCCAATGAGAAACCATTGCTTTAGCCATTCAGCTTTGGCCAGGGCAAAACACCTTCTGGTCACAGGTGCCAACATTAAGATCAACATCATTGTAACTCTTCATTTGGGACAGGATTAGAAATGAAGACTGTTTATGGCCATGAGATCTTTCCACACCACATGTGTGATTCACCACCTTGGAGACTAACCAGAGAGAGCCTCCCACTCTGAATGGCAGATCCATGATAGAGTTTAGTAAGTATTCACAAGTCAGTACTGCAGGAACACAGATGTGAGAAAAATAAATAAATTAAAAGCTTTGGCACTTCTATCTTATTCAGTACTCTTGTTTCCAGACAAATCTCTCCCACCTCTCTTTCTGACTTACCCTATCTAGGTTAAAATGCTGATGAAAGATAACCTTATGAGTTCCTACACGTTTCCCTCAGGTAGGACACAATGGTCAATGTGCCAATGGTCATAAGGCACTCTTATCAGTCATTGTGGCAACCCGTTTGTCTTTGGGTCATAAATCAGCCCTGGACAGGGACCATCCCATCCCATCGTCCACTCCTCTTTTTAACAATGGCACATCCATGGGCATTATTTATTTTGACACTATGGGTTGGAAAACTACCAGTCAAATGAGAATAAATGTGGAAATGTTGTATAATATCTCATATGCATTTAATTCGACTGGGGATTTCTAAAGACCCCACAGCGAGGCAGATTTCTTGAGGTAACTATGTTTAAGTATGTGGGGGGCGGGGGAAGCCTGAGTAGGTGAAGTACATCAATCTCTCTCTACACACAATGATATCCTGTCCTCATCTTGTCACTGACATAAACGAGCAGGTAGGTTGCATGACAATGGAATAACACTCAGATGACACCTGTGATGGAGCTGTACTGTAGCCTCATGGATGAACCGTTTTGCATGGCTTTATTAAGACCCTACAGTGAGGGGAAAAAAGGATTTGATCCCCTGCTGATTTTGTACGTTTGCCCACTGACAAAGACATGATCAGTCTATTATTTGAATGGTATGTTTATTTGAACAGTGAGAGACAGAATAACAACAACAAAATCCAGAAAAACTATAAACAATAAATTGATTTGCATTTTAATGAGGGAAATAAGTATTTGACCCCTCTGCAAAACATGACTTAGTACTTGGTGGCAAAACCCTTGTTGGCAATCACAGAGGTCAGACGTTTCTTGTAGTTGGCCACCAGGTTTGCACACATCTCAGGAGGGATTTTGTCCCACTCCTCTTTGCAGATCTTCTCCAAGTCATTAAGGTTTCGAGGCCTTTGTTGCCTTGGCCGTGTGTTTTGGGTCATTGTCATGCTGGAATACCCATCCACGATCCATTTTCAATGCCCTGGCTGAGGGAAGCAGGTTCTCACCCAAGATTTGACGGTACATGGCCCCGTCCATCGTCCCTTTGATGCGGTGAAGTTGTCCTGTCCCCTTAGCAGAAAAACACCCCCAAAGCATAATGTTTCCACCTCCATGTTTGACGGTGGGGATGGTGTTCTTGGGGTCATAGGCAGCATTCCTCCTCCTCCAAACACGGCGAGTTGAGTTGATGCCAAAGAGCTCGATTTTGGTCTCATCTGACCACAACACTTTCACCCAGTTCTCCTCTGAATCATTCAGATGTTCATTGGCAAACTTCAGACGGGCATGTATATGTGCTTTCTTGAGCAGGGGGACCTTGCAGGCGCTGCAGGATTTCAGTCCTTCACGGCGTATTGTGTTACCAATTGTTTTCTTGGTGACTATGGTCCCAGCTGCCTTGAGATCATTGACAAGATCCTCCCATGTAGTTCTGGGCTGATTCCTCACCGTTCTCATGATCATTGCAACTCCACCAGGTGAGATCTTGCATGGAGCACCAGGCCGAGGGAGATTGACAGTTATTTTGTGTTTCTTCCATTTGCGAATAATCGCACCAACTGTTGTCACCAAGCTGCTTGGCGATGGTCTTTTAGCCCATTCCAGCCTTGTGTAGGTCTACAATCTTGTCCCTGACATCCTTGGAGAGCTCTTTGGTCTTAGCCATGGTGGAGAGTTTGAATGTGATTGATTGATTGCTTCTGTGAACAGGTGTCTTTTATACAGGTAACAAGCTGAGATTAGGAGCACTCCCTTTAAGAGTGTGCTCCTAATCTCAGCTCGTTACCTGTATAAAAGACACCTGGGAGCCAGAAATCTTTCTGATTTAGAGGGGGTCAAATGCTTATTTCCCTCATTAAAATGCAAATCAATTTATAACATTTTTGACATGCGTTTTTCTGGATTTTGTTGTTGTTATTCTGCCTCTCAATGTTCAAATAAACCTACCATTAAAATTATAGACTGATCATTTCTTTGTCAGTGGGCAAACGTACAAAATCAACAGGGGATCAAATACTATTTTCCCCTCACTGTATACCTCAAAGCCCTGATGTCATTGCATTAACAACATATGGGTTCTTCCTGACCCTGTATAATTATCATATGACTTATTCATGTAATGTTATGTTCTCATTTCACTCCTGTAGGAGTTGCTTCGATTTTTCACTAATGTTAAATCCTTGCTGCAGGGGAGTTTATCCAAACGCCTTCTGAACAAAACTGTTTCCATCTTGTCATCCAAAGTGATTTACTTTGGCAAGATTCCATCGAGTCTTGAAGTGAAGAAAATGCTCACAAACTACTGTATGTGAGCAGCTTTTATATAATAATAGTTTATATGTAGCTTTCTTTTATTATTAATGCGTATTACAGTTTGTAACATTATTATTATTATTAACATAACATTTGTTGCAGGGGTTTATTTGGAGGGAGATACAATGTGGGGTTAAACACTGAGGAGACCGAATGAAAACTGAGAACACATTTTTCCCTCTCCACCTTTCCCCTTGCCATCTCTCTGGTCATCTTACCCCACCACCCTCCATCACTCTCTCTCTCACTCCGTCTATACATCTCTCCATCTGTCTCCTTCCCTCTCTCCTTTCCCTCCACGGGGAAAAGCCGACCAGTGAACAAGGCCACCACTTCAGCAGAGTGATAAAAAGTTGATGGTAGTGTTGAAGTCAGTTATACGACACAGAAGAGGAAAAACACCAAAAGCAACTTAAAACCCTGGCCAGCATCCAAGCGGTTTAATGAAGAACCGTATGCAACAAACTGGTGACTAACAAAAGGAGCTTGAGAATGTGCTTGGATCCACATTGTAGAGGAGCGTTGGGCCAGTAACTGAAAGGTTGCTGGATCGAATCCCCGAGCTGACAAGGTCAAAATCTGTCGTTCTGCCCCTGAGCAAGGCAGTTAACCCCTGAGCAAGGCAGTTAACCCCTGAGCAAGGCAGTTAACCCCTGAGCAAGGCAGTTAACCCCTGAGCAAGGCAGTTAACCCCTGAGCAAGGCAGTTAACCCCTGAGCAAGGCAGTTAACCCCTGAGCAAGGCAGTTAACCCCTGAGCAAGGCAGTTAACCCCCAACAACAACTGCTCCCCGGGCGCCGATGACGTGGATGTCGACTGTTTCAGAGGGGTTGGGTTAAATGCGGAAGACACATTCCAGTTGAATGCATTCAGTTGTACAACTGACTAGGTTTCCCCCTTTCCCTACTGTGATATTGATTACTGCACTGTTGGGTAGAGCTTACCAGTTAAGATTTTCACTGTACTTGTGCATGTGACAATAAAAGTTGAAACTGAAATGTGCTTCTCCTTGACTATAAACTAACCCAGAAGTCTCTGAGGGGTAATTCCACAGTGACAGAGTGATGCCAACACTCTGCTTTTGTTGTTTGTTTTTTAAACTTTCAAATGTCAAACAAAAACCAATGATTGCGAAGTTAAACAAACCATACAACTCTATGCGCAAGGACTACTTTGAACAATTTCCACACATTTACTTGAAGAACAGAGCAGATGCAAAGTTTGGTGACAGAATGACAGCACAAACAACACAAGCCATAATTCTGTCATCAAACTTTGCATCTGCTCTGTTCTTCAAGGAAATGGGGGGGGGGGGGGAATGCCAACTCTACCCCCTACTCTTCCCACACACATTGCACCAGACTAGTGTGGGGGTCATCTGTTTTGAGCTTGTTTTAGTTGTGCTGTAGCAGTTGGTGTGTATGGGACCATGCTGAGTAGCCTAGCAGCAGTCTATGGGACCATGCTGAGTAGCCTAGCAGCAGTCTATGGGACCATGCTGAGTAGCCTAGCAGCAGTCTATGGGACCATGCTGAGTAGCCTAGCAGCAGTCTATGGGACCATGCTGAGTAGCCTAGCAGCTGTCTATGGGACCATGCTGAGTAGCCTAGCAGCAGTCTATGTGACCATGCTGAGTAGCCTAGCAGCTGTCTATGGGACCATGCTGAGTAGCCTAGCAGCAGTCTATGGGACCATGCTGAGTAGCCTAGCAGCAGTCTACGGGACCATGCTGAGTAGCCTAGCAGCAGTCTACGGGACCATGCAGAGTAGCCTAGCAGCAGTCTATGGGACCATGCTGAGTAGCCTAGCAGCAGTCTATGGGACCATGCTGAGTAGCCTAGCAGCAGTCTATGGGACCATGCTGAGTAGCCTAGCAGCAGTCTATGGGACCATGCTGAGTAGCCTAGCAGCAGTCTATGGGACCATGCTGAGTAGCCTAGCAGCAGTCTATGGGACCATGCTGAGTAGCCTAGCAGCAGTCTATGGGACCATGCTGAGTAGCCTAGCAGCAGTCTATGGGACCATGCTGAGTAGCCTAGCAGCAGTCTATGGGACCATGCTGAGTAGCCTAGCAGCAGTCTATGGGACCATGCTGAGTAGCCTAGCAGCAGTCTATGGGACCATGCTGAGTAGCCTAGCAGCTGTCTATGGGACCATGCTGAGTAGCCTAGCAGCAGTCTATGGGACCATGCTGAGTAGCCTAGCAGCAGTCTATGGGACCATGCTGAGTAGCCTAGCAGCAGTCTATGGGACCATGCTGAGTAGCCTAGCAGCAGTCTATGGGACCATGCTGAGTAGCCTAGCAGCAGTCTATGGGACCATGCTGAGTAGCCTAGCAGCTGTCTATGGGACCATGCTGAGTAGCCTAGCAGCAGTCTATGGGACCATGCTGAGTAGCCTAGCAGCAGTCTATGGGACCATGCTGAGTAGCCTAGCAGCAGTCTATGGGACCATGCTGAGTAGCCTAGCAGCAGTCTATGGGACCATGCTGAGTAGCCTAGCAGCAGTCTATGGGACCATGCTGAGTAGCCTAGCAGCAGTCTATGGGACCATGCTGAGTAGCCTAGCAGCAGTCTATGGGACCATGCTGAGTAGCCTAGCAGCAGTCTATGGGACCATGCTGAGTAGCCTAGCAGCAGTCTATGGGACCATGCTGAGTAGCCTAGCAGCAGTCTATGGGACCATGCTGAGTAGCCTAACAGCTGTCTGGACAAAGCAAACCAATAGTACCCTCTAGTAAGTGATGCTTTAGTAAGCCTTGCTTAGATTTAGTTTCAAATCAAATATCTTTCATGATAATGACCTAACACAAAAATAAATATACGTAGTGTATGATTTCAGAGCTATATACTGTATCAGCTGTATATTTACAGGAGACATTTCAAATAAATACACATATATAGAAACTGCCAAAGGCAATATATTTATGTTGGCTGTGCATTTCTGTTTCCTGAAAGCTGTGTGGCCATGGCTTGGCCCTGGGTGACAGATTGAGACAGGGGTCAGCTGTGGATCCCTGGGCGGGCAGGACACACACAGACAGGCCATGTGCCACTGCAACTGTCATTGCTGAACATTAACTGAGAGAGAGGGAGGGGTATCTGGTTGGATGGTTTCCAGACCACTAGAAGAAGAAAAAAAACTGATTAAATTGTAGGTTAGGCTACTCCACTAAAAACACAATATGGTTTACTAAATGCATATATATTTTTACAGAATTCTGGCTCATACTTGTTGAATGATCACATGTTCTGTGTTGTGGTTTGATTCACAGTTATGGACAGTGAGTGACACTAAATAAACATTTCCATCCCTCAGTTCTGCCAGTAGTCCATAGCTGAGAGTACAGACACTCAGATGTTCATTGTTTCTCCTATAGCTCAAGAATTGGAAACTATTGCGCATGTTTTTCGCACACTATTTCAATGGGCCATACAATGGCCTTTGTTCCATGGTTAAACATGTCTCCAACAGTTGTCTGCTGGATGGACAACAGTTCACAATGGACTACATGACTGTAAGTCGCTTTGGATAAAAGCGTCTGCTAAATGGCATATTATATATTATATTATATTATATTACTACAATGAATGTAGCCATCGTCGATAACACTATTTGCGCTGAGGAAAATTACATATTTTACATGGTCTACACACCGCTGCTTCTCGTTCCCCACAATTTACCACTCCTGTAATCATTTCCATATCCGACGAAGGATGATCATTAAGTTTTCTGTAATACTGATAATAATGCCTCGATATAAAATATACTGTAGAATGTTCTCTATCAATCACGTATTGCGCTTTCCTCTCACGTGAGCCAATGCAACACAGTGTAACTTACTTGATGGCAGTATTTGTTTCTGGATTCAGTTGAAAACGGAGAGGTGTCTTTATCTTCGCCTACAGCTTCGGTGCATGAACCATGTTGACTCTTCCCGGTGGTTGGCAGGGCGGCGGGCGCAGTGGGACCGGGAAAGAGGCGGGAGAGCCAACCGGAGGGCGGAGCTGAAGGGCAGGTTAAGTTTTTTTCCCCTCTCGAGGAGAAGTGGATGTGGAAGCTTGCGTGGGCTAATGTCATGACTCAAATCTCACCCGCACAAGTTTGAATATGGAAATTACACAATTTCCCAATAAAAAAAAATCATTTTGATTAAAATAATATTCCGCTTTTTATTCTCTCCGAAACAAAGGGTTCAGTCTAGGTCCAATATTATTATGTATGCTTATGTAAATAAGTAGCCTTGAGCTATTGTTTGCTAACAATAGACTTGTTCAGTGTCATCTTATGATTATTTATTATATCTTGACATCTGACAATTGAGTCTTACACCATGCAGTCATCATCACCTTCACAAGTTTGGACAAAAATAACAGTTGTGGTAGCCTATAGATACAGGACAGATACGTCTTGTGATGAACATCTATCGATTGCATGTGATGAGAAAACTGCTATATATAGCTTCTCTTTAACCACGAAACACTTGCGGTGCATTGTTGCCTCAGAAACACTTGCTTTACAAACCTATCAATCAGACAAAGAGTTAGGCCTACTAACAGTGCCCAAAGACACTTAAGAAGAAGGAGAGAAAGAGAGAGAGAAAAGCAAATGAGATAAATTAAATTAAAAACAGGAAATGACGTTTAGCTCAGGAATTTGACAGAAGACAACAGTCATCATTCAGCCATCATGATAATACCTTAAGGAGGGGTCATTCATATTTGTAAGACTTAAAATCAGGAACATAAATCAATTCATGACTTTCACCAGGAAGCAAGTATGAGAGGTGAATGAATGCCATATACCCTGTTCAAAGACACCTTAATAGAACACATTTCACAACAGCTTAATGTGGTAGGCTATGCGAGACTGCCTTTTTAAAACCTCATACAAAGTTCAGCAAAACACTTATTTTGGCTTTGTGAACTAGAATGAAAGACGCAGTCATCGATATCAACAAAGCACGAAATTTGATACATGAGACAGAGCATATATCTACATAAACATTAGTCTGACTATCACTTAGCACCGTGAATACAAGTGGATCACAAAGTGGACAAGTCACATGGAGGAAATAGACCAATGATAACAATGACAACTGTTTATCATTTATAAAACATTCACATTGTGTTACTTCTTTCGAGGGGAGAGCTTAAATCCAGAAAGACCAAACATGAAATCCCTGATAAACCCTATAACTCTAACACTCCAGTTCAGACTACTCATACACTGCAAGATGTACTGATTGGATGATCAGCATCATGGCAGGACCAACCAATCACACGTCTCATTATCTCATCAACTTCAAAATACCACAGGGTATTCAATCATCTTTCTGGTCCATGTTTCTATACCTTCATTTACAGTTTTTCTAAATTGCTAAAACACTAAAACCCATTGGCTGAACAAAGTTCTCAGTTGCCTGGACTCATTTAGCTAATTATGCAGTCTGTTGTCAATACCTTAAACCATTTCACATGGTAAAACACAATTTGCAGATCTCACTTAGACTTTTCAGCAAAACTCTAAACACATTCTCATTCTCAAAACACATTCTGCACTCTAATGCACATGTCATCCATACTGGTAAACACAAGTGGCAACAATCAAATACAAATAGAGAACACATGTCATTGATTGAACACAACCACTCAAAATTGATTTAACCTGTTTCAAATGATGCGCCACAACCAATATAAGCCAGTTCAGAGAGCAAACAGGTTGTTGAAGATGGGAAGGAGAAAGTCCGAGAATGGATAGAAGAAACAATGTGAGAGGACGAGTGCGTATGCGAGGTGGGCGACGAAGAGGAGGAGGAGGGCAAGAAAGAGGAAGAGGAGGACGAAGAGGAAGACAAAGAGTGGAAATATCTGATGAAATTCGAGCAACAGTCATAGACCATGTTCTTGTCCATAGACTGACAATGAGGGAAGCAGGACTTAAGAGTGCAACCCAATTTCAGCCGATTTTCTGTGTCCACCATAGTAAGGACATTCAGAGAAGAGAACAGGTACCATATACTACTGTATTTTTGTAATTGCAAATGTACTGTACTACACTATATGCAGCTGTTTCAATAGACATGTGTAAAGTTAATCACTGTATGTATTGTACTGCATGAATATGTTTTGTAACTGCACAACTACTTTTTGTAGAATTGCAAGGCTGCCACATGCAGGTGGAAGGACAGCTATATTCACTCGGGAGCAAGAGGCCGTTATAGTTGGCATGGTCCTTCAAGATAATGCAATACGACTCAGAGAAATCCAGGAATGAGTGATACAAGACACACACTTCCAGGGAATCGACAGTGTGAGCATTTCCACAATTTACCGTGTCCTCCATCGTAACAGGATGCGAATGAAACAAGTATACAGAGTACCTTTTGAGTGCAACTCACCAAGGGTGAAAGAACTGCGAGCTCAGTATGTGCAAGTAAGTGTACATTCAGAAACATTGACTGTAATCCAGATTGTCTACAGTACTAACACATACTATGTGAATGGCATTACTCTTCAGTACATACAATGTATGTGAATCAGAAGTGCATACAGTAGGCCTAATTGTACTCTACAGTATAGCACTGTCTCTGTACGACTTACACGATATACGAAACATGATTGGACAGCGGGCCATTGTTGAAGTCCCCAGTCAACGAGGTGGAATTGTCACAATCTGTGCTGCTATCAGCAACCATGGTGTTCTACATCACCATGTTACACTCGGGCCATATAACACCCAGCACCTTCTAAGATCTATTGCCAATCTAAGATATATTTTATTTGAGCAGCAGGTTCAAGAGCAGCAGGGTCAAGAGCTAAATGAGAATCCCATTCCCACCTATGTGATAGTGTGGGACAATCTCCGTTTCCACCGAGCTGCTCAGGTAAGGGAATGGTTTAACATCAATGGGCAGTTTATGAACTTGTACCTCCCTCCATACTCGCCTTTCCTGAATCCGATTGAGGAGTTTTTCTCCTCTTGGAGATGGAAAGTGTATGATAGACAACCCTACACCAGAGTAAATCTGCTGCAAGCCATGGATTTAGCCTGTGGTGATATAGGTGAGGAATCATGTCAGGGCTGGATACGGCACACAAGAGGCTTCTTCCCCCGTTGCCTCAGGAGGGACAATATTGCTTGTGATGTCGACGAAGTGCTCTGGCCTGACCCAGTCCAAAGACAAGAAGAAGCACATTGATCACATGTTTACTCCTTTGATTTTTGTCCCTTTTAGTATTGTATGCTGTAGTACAGTGCATTGTAGGCTGTATACTGTACAATCGACAAATTGTATAGCCCTGAACATTGTGCTTTCCATTTGTTAACAGTACTGACTGCTCAATAGATTTTGACTGGTTGCAGGTTCATATCAACAAAGAACAAGAATTACAGAGACAAAGGACAAGTTTGTGAGATGCAGGGTACAGTACTATAAAAATAGGGGTACAAGTAGGAGGAAGAATAGAAAACAAAATTGCAAAGAGCAAAGCAGAGTAGTAATTTCTGATCAATTTTGAGCTACTATTATACAGTGAGGGAAAAAAGTATTTTTGTTCCCCTGCTGATTTTCTACGTTTGCCCACTGACAAAGACATGATCAGTCTATAATTTTAATGGTAGGTTTATTTGAACAGTGAGAGACAGAATAACAACAAAAAAATCCAGAAAAATGCATGTCAGAAATGTTATAAATTGATTTGCATTTTAATGAGGGAAATAAGTATTTGACCCCTCAGCAAAACATTACTTAGTACTTGGTGGCAAAACCCTTGTTGGCAATCACAGAGGTCAGACGTTTATTGTAGTTGGCCACCAGGTTTGCACACATCTCAGGAGGGATTTTGTTCCACTCCTCTTTGCAGATCTTCTCCAAGTCATTAAGGTTTCGAGGCTGACGTTTGGCAACTCGAACCTTCAGCTCCCTCCACAGATTTTCTATGGGATTAAGGTCTGGAGACTGGCTAGGCCACTCCAGGACCTTAATGTGCTTCTTCTTGAGCCACTCCTTTGTTGCCTTGGCCGTGTGTTTTGGGTCATTGTCATGCTGGAATACCCATCCACGACCCATTTTCAATGCCCTGGCTGAGGGAAGGAGGTTCTCACCCAAGATTTGACGGTACATGGCCCCGTCCATCGTCCCCTTGATGCGGTGAAGTTGTCCTGTCCCCTTAGCAGAAAAACACCCCCAAAGCATAATGTTTCCACCTCCATGTTTGACGGTGGGGATGGTGTTCTTGGGGTCATAGGCAGCATTCCTCCTCCTCCAAACACGGCGAGTTGAGTTGATGCCAAAGAGCTCGATTTTGGTCTCATCTGCCCACAACACTTTCACCCAGTTCTCCTCTGAATCATTCAGATGTTCATTGGCAAACTTCAGACAGCCCTGTATATGTGCTTTCTTGAGCAGGGGGACCTTGCGGGCGCTGCAGGATTTCAGTCTTTCACGGCGTAGTGTGTTACCAATTGTTTTCTTGGTGACTATGGTCCCAGCTGCCTTCAGATCATTGACAAGATCCTCCCGTGTAGTTCTGGGCTGATTCCTCACCGTTCTCATCATCATTGCAACTCCACGAGGTGAGATAGTGTATGGAGCCCCAGGCCGAGGGAGATTGACAGTTATTTTGTGTTTCTTCCATTTGTGAATAATCGCACCAACTGTTGTCACCTTCTCACCAAGCTGCTTGGCGATGGTCTTGTAGCCCATTCCAGCCTTGTGTAGGTCTACAATCCTGTCCCTGACATCCTTGGAGAGCTCTTTGGTCTTGGCCATGGTGGAGAGTTTGGAATCTGATGGATTGATTGCTTCTGTGGACAGGTGTCTTTTATACAGGTAACAAGCTGAGATTAGGAGCACTCCCTTTAAGAGTATGCTCCTAATCTCAGCTCATTACCTGTATAAAAGACACCTGGGAGCCAGAAATCTTTCTGATTGAGAGGGGGTCAAATACTTATTTCCCTCATTAAAATGCAAATCAATTTATAACATTTTTGACATGCGTTTTTCTGGATTTTTTTGTTGTTATTCTGTCTCTCACTGTTCAAATAAACCTACCATTAAAATTATAGACTGATCATTTCTTTGTCAGTGGGCAAACATACAAAATCAGCAGGGGATCAAATACTTTTTTCCCTCACTGTAGAACAGGTTTTCATTCATCAAAAGACAATGATATGAAATTTGTTTTGAGATTAAAAATGTACTTCTCCCTGAGAACTGTATGTTTTGAACAATGTGTTGTTTTCTATTTTTCTGTGTATTGTTTACTGACTGCTTGAGAGTGTATTTCATTTTGATCACTTTGTTTATGATTTGAGAGCAGTGTTTGATTTTGAACACAGGTAAAACTGTTTTGAGGCGAATGTTTCATTTTGTGAGAGGAGTCAGAGGTTTTGTAAATAGTGCTTGAAGATGAGGTTTTGTGTTTAATGTTTTCAGGAAATGGAGCAAGGTTTCAGAAATTGTGTTTTAGCAATTGAGAAAAAGTGTAAAAAGGTCAGTTATACAACAATGCACTCTGTTTTAAATAACAACCTGCGAGACGTTCTAGTCTAAAGCAGCAAAATGAAATCCAGCAAAGGAAAGAATATAATAACCATATTTTAGTTCTAATTCCTCACGTTTCTTGAATATTTTCCTAAGCTGTATGATCCCTCAGTTTTAGCGTCGTATCACCTCATTCCTGTATTTCGATTCGGTCTGCATGTGACACACATTAAAAGATTCAACTCCCCCGAAAACGAAGAAGAAATTCAAGGTTCTGGCTCAACCATCTATGCACCAATGCTGTTTTAGACATTTGCTACTGTAGCTTGACAATGATTAAAAACATATTGGATACATAATCGGAATTATAAAAGTTCACAACGAGATAGTTGTTCTGTATCTTACCCATGTGCTTCTCAAACATATATTACAAACATACTGTAGAGTAGATTAGTCAACTTTGGTCATAAACTCTTCCGGTTACTTCAGTGGTGTGTGACATTGTCAAATTTTCAAATGACTAACATCAATGTTGCATAAATAAAATGTATAAAATAAATAGCAGATATCAAAGTTGTGCAAATAATAATGAAATCAACAAAATCCTGTATAAAATAAAGTGCTACTTTCAAAACACTAACATCTACTATTGAAAGTGATCTAAAGTCATCAAAAACCACTATGTGCGTTCTAAAACACACGGCAATCCTAACCGTGCCTTTTAATCTTTAACAACTTCTGTGGCTATTCTATTGTTTCTGAGGGTATTGGTGTCAGGCAGAAACACCTAAACAACCATATTCAATGTAACCCTCCAAACCATCTTTTCTCATTACATTTACATTTTAGTCATTTAGCAGACGCTCTTATCCAGAGCGACTTACAGGAGCAATTAGGGTTAAGTGCCTTGCTCAAGGGCACATCGACAGATTTTTCACCTAGTCAGCTCGGGGATTAGAACCAGCGACCTTTCGGTTACTGGCACAACGCTCTTAACCACTAAGCTACCTGCCGCCAGCCTGTTTCACAAGATACAACACTGAACGAGCATCAGAGAGACATCACCCTCAACAACATACAGTAGATCATTACACAATTTCGAGATCGAGAGAGAGAGAGAGAGAGAGAGAGAGAAAAAAAAACAGAGTAAGAGCGATTCAAGGAGGAGATCGTGATGAAAAGCACTTGTTCAGCATTAAGGAGCCTCTCTTTCCTCTTGGCCATGAGTATAGGAGACCTTAATAAGGATATCTGGCTTACAGAGGGTTTGTTTGGGAATGAGGAGTCTGAAGTCCCAGTAAAGGCAGAGTGCTGAGAGAAGGAGAGGATTGTTCCCAGCGGTTAGAAAGACAGGTCCATGGAGAAAGAGAATATCCCAGACAGCCCCAGTGTGGGTTCCCGTCCAGAACGGAGAGGAGAGAAGGTCTGTACATCCAGCTGGAAAATCCAGATACCACCTGCTGCTATAAAAAAACTAAAAGAGAGATAAAGACATAGGGAGAGACTCAGAAATATATTGTTTACGTGAGGTAATAGCATGAGATTGTACAGTATATCAGATAGCATGAGGTTATAGTCCCGTGTAGCTCAGTTGGTAGAGCCTGGCGCTTGCAATGCCAGGGTTGTGGGTTTGTTTCCCACAGGGGACCAGAATGAAAAAATGTATGCACTCACTAACTGTAAGTCGCTCTGGATAAGAGCGTCTGCTAAATAACTAAAATGTAAATGTAAAATGTTATGAAAGGGACAAAAACACAGTACTGATTTTATAGATATGTGCTGCCCCCTTGTGGACCAATATTGAACTTTACGTTTGAGATTTAAAGGCTAAAGTGAACACTTTCCTGGGTTCCGACACACCAGTAGCGTTTGCGTGGCAGAGAGTACGTCTGAAGGTCATTTGAACCGATTTTACATGTAGAATCGCATGAAAAAAATGGCGGCAGTCAGACGACTACAGTTGGTGGTCCCTAAAACACAGCGCGCTGAAAGTTCGGTAGACGAACACTAGATCCACACTCGGTGCGGTCTGTGCGAGCCTTAATTCTCTTTAAGATTCAAATCTCTTGTACTTGTTTCTAGAATAGAGTGAATGCTTTGGTCCTGACGTAGCTATTGGCACCAACACAGATGTCATTGAGGCCTTTGGTTTTCTCTGTAAAACTCAAGCTGATTCAAGCCTGAATTAAAGCCTTTGAAACGTAATTAATTAAATGGCTGGTTTCCTGACTGTCATTCATCTTCTCAAAGGCCAACAGCACCACAGTTGGCCAACACCAGAGCCCAACATTAACTAGACCAATGTGATTAATTCATGCTAAATGTGTGACACAAAGAGACGTGGCCACACAGCTGGGCTCAGGGTTCTACCATAGACATTTCTTCTAAGATGTGATTTGGCTGAATCAAGCATTCAAGAGGTGTATTGTTTCAATTTGGCTGTTCAAAATAGAGCAGTGTGGGAAGTAGGACATTGGAAACTTGGAAAGGCCATTGGAGTCCATCAGAGAAGTGAACTACTAAGGTTTCTGGAGCAAGCGCTAAGAATACCCACCTGTTGGACCTTACACTAAGCACTAAAATCATACATATATTCCCACAAAATATGTTTATTTTCTCATACAGAGTTATGAATATAGAGTAAAACAATTAATGACTTGATCAATGACAATGACTCGTGTCCTGTACTAACCTTTGCTTTACTTGCTGCGGTGCTGCTGACGGAGAGGCCCGGGTGGCGCTGGTGGTGAGAGCTAGACACCCCTCCACCCCCGCAGATAGAACCTCCACGGATGGAATGGCCCATTGAGGGAGAGCTAGACACCCCTCCACCCCCGCGGATAGAACCTCCACGGATGGAATGGCCCATTGAGGGAGAGCTAGACACCCCTCCACCCCCACGGATAGAACCTCCACGGATGGAATGGCCCATTGAGGGAGAGGAAGTGGGGTGCTGCTGATGTCCTGCACGGATGGGCTTAGCTACAGAGAGGGGAGGAGAGACATAAAAAACGTCTTTAAAAACATATAAAATCATTTTTCATGTACATAATGTTTCTATAAATTAAACACAGTCAGTTGAATTCCAATAAATGTTAAATATACACATCATATCTGGGCCAACACGTCTACTGTGTACCAACTGTCTCTCTGATGCCCCCTCCTGGACACGTTCTTGGAGTGTACAGCCTCTTTGATGCCCCCTCCTGGACACGTTCTTGGAGTGTACAGCCTCTTTGATGCCCCCTCCTGGACACGTTCTTGGAGTGTACAGCCTCTGATGCCCCCTCCTGGACACGTTCTTGGAGTGTACAGCCTCTTTAATGCCCCCTCCTGGACACGTTCTTGGAGTGTACAGCCTCTTTGATGCCCCCTCCTGGACACGTTCTTGGAGTGTACAGCCTCTGATGCCCCCTCCTGGACACGTTCTTGGAGTGTACAGCCTCTGATGCCCCCTCCTGGACACGTTCTTGGAGTGTACAGCCTCTTTGATGCCCACTCCTGGACACGTTCTTGGAGTGTACAGCCTCTGATGCCCCCTCCTGGACACGTTCTTGGAGTGTACAGCCTCTTTGATGCCCCCTCCTGGACACGTTCTTGGAGTGTACAGCCTCTGATGCCCCCTCCTGGACACGTTCCTGGACACGTTCTTGGAGTGTACAGCCTCTGATGCCCCCTTCTGGACACGTTCTTGGAGTGTACAGCCTCTCTGATGCCCCCTCCTGGACACGTTCTTGGAGTGTACAGCCTCTGATGCCCCCTCCTGGACACGTTCTTGGAGTGTACAGCCTCTTTGATGCCCCCTCCTGGACACGTTCTTGGAGTGTACAGCCTTTGATGCGGTCCACCTCCGGCTGGTAGCGTTTCCTGTCCCTCATGGCGCTCTCCTTGGCCTCCCTCAGGGCCACTTCCAGGGCCTTGACCCTCTCGGCAGTGGCCCTCAGACGCTTATCCAGCTTGGGAAGCTCGCAGCGCAGGTCTGCGTTATCACGCACCAACTGGACAGAAGAGAAAGGGGGGATATGAAGTTCTGTTATGTGTGTGTGTTTTAAGTTTTACGTTTTATTGTCACGTGCACAGGTACAGTGAAATGCCTTTCTTGCCAGCTCTTTCCCAACAATGCAGTAATGAATATCAGTAGTACTATAAAATCAAGTAAAACAAAAACACATGAGAAATAGAAATAAGAAGTATATTTAGCATATTTCCAATGTGCAGCGATACTGGAGTGATAGAGGTAGATATGTATAGGGGTCAGGTGACTAGGCATCAGGGTTTATGAAAAACAGAGTAGCAGCAGCGTATATGATGATTGTATGTGAATGTGTGTGCTTGTGTGTAGAGTTAGTATGAATGTGTGTGCGTGTTATGTGTGTGTGAGCAAATTAAGTGTGTGTGTGTGTGTGTGTGTGTGTGTGTGTGTGTGTGTCACAGGAGGTTGGTGGCAGCTTCATTGGGGAGGACGGGCTTGTGGTAATGGCTGGAGCGGAATCAGTGGAATGGTATCAAATACATCAAACACATGGTTTGATGCCATTCCATTTGCTCCGTTCCAGACAGTATTATGAGCTGTCCTCCCCTCAGCAGCCTCCACTGGTGTGTGTGAGCGTGTAGAGTCCTGTGAGTGTGGTTAGAGTCAGTAAAACATTTAAATGAAATAAAAAGGGTCAATGAAGATAGTCTGTGTAGCCATTTTGTTAGCTATTTAGCAGTGTGTGCATGTATGTGTGTGTGTGTGTGTGTGTTTGTGTGTATGTGTGTGTATCGTACCTGTTTGTGGACCTTGGTGAGCTGCTCCAGGTTGTTCTCCAGGAAGGTGATCCTCTGTCTCTGAGCTAGACTGCCCCCAGCCTCATCATTATCCATCTCTACACTCTGATTGGACAGAAACAGGGAAGTGACTTCACACAACTTACTTACTAAGTGAAATCCTTGCATATAACATAGGCTATCAACAAACCCCATCCAACCACTTCCTTCACACAACTTACACATGAATAAATGTCAACATTCCCATATGGGACTTTAGTGTGAGAACACACACATCAGGCTCTTTCATAAAGGAAACAACAGACCATTTCGTAACACAATCAGTAACAGCAAACGCCTTGTCATCAAATAACGCCTGTGGTGCTTTATACGGAGACCAGAGTGATGTCACCTTTCTCAGCAGGGAGGGACACACCACAACTGCTGACATTTACAGTACATGGTACTTGTTTTGTGGTTAGCCTTCCTCTTCTGGTCTTAGATAGCGATAACACTGAACCAAACAATGGCAACAGCCCTGTAAGTTGTTAGCATAAACGATGGATAAGGCATGCAGTATGTCCACAAATGGGTGAATATGTGACAGTTCACAGTTTAGGGAGTGGAAACATTGCAGCTGAGATTTACGGAGATATCTCCCCCAATAGCCTATCCTTCCTGTACTTACCATGCTGACGCGGGAGGTGAGCTCTTGGATGAAGAGCCTGCGCAGGTTGTTCAGGGTCTGAAGCTCCTTGGCCTGGTGGAAGGGACAAATCTCTCATCGTCAATGAGTTGAACATCAATAAACACCTGAGATATATTTTTTAAAAAGCCAGCACAAGTAACAGTCAGATGTACTACATCTCACCAGTGTCTTCTAGACCCTTGAGGTCCTCCTTGGCCTGCTCTCGCTTCTCATTCATGAAGCTACAGAAGAGACATACAGAGGACAGATGGTGTTATGACCATGTTATGACCATGTTATGACCCCTCTACAGTCTAAGCCCTGTCTAAGCCTGGGTTCTACTAAGCTAACATATGTTATTGTTTTAATAAGGTCATACCAAGGACCCATTTAGCTATTGGATGAAACATTTTAAGTATAAAAAAATATATATACAAAAAATATTTGATGAACCATTGAATTTGGCCTTACTGCTTTTAGCCCATACAAACGCATTGAATAACAGATTCCCTACATGGAACAACAGATAGTCCCCCCAACAAATCTGAGAGATATAAGAAAGATCAGGAAACTATTCGATTTAGTTTTTTACTTCAGCCGAGTCGTAGAGCAAAACGGAGACGGCCATGGTGTTCCTGCGAGTCACACCTTTCCATGGAGGGGTCATCATAGTTTGTAGGTCAAACCGTTCGTACGCTACAGATTATTTAATGAGAAGACCGATTTTCGGGATGACAAACACTGCCCTAGCTCTGCCACCTTTCACTGCACACGCGGAAGTGCGACATTGACGCATGTGGTGGATTGAGACACATCCAATACAAAAAAAAAACTGGATATCTCTAGCTTAAACTGACGGATTTTGATGAATATTCTTTTCTTATGCTAATTAGATTTCTGCGGGGCTGCAGAAATCGACTCTAGGGGGTCATGACCATGTTATGACCATGTTATGACCATGTCTGAGGAGAACAGAACAGAGCTGTGGTAGATACTGTAATAAATAGGCCAACAGACTTACACAAGCTTCTGCAGTTTCTCGTCCTGCTCCAGCTCCTCAGCCTTCAGCTTGTCATAGTCTGACTGCAGCTTCCTCTGTTCCAGCTGAAGGCCCTGGTTCAGACTAGAGGAGAGCAGATGGGTTGGTGTACAGTACAATAGCGATCAATGCTAAACTGTACATGCAGTAAGTATCTCCAGGGACTGTGTTCACTACCTGAAATGGGACTTGAAAAAGACCCGCAACCGAAACAAATCAAATCTATCTTTGAGCTCGTCCAGGACCCTCTGCTTGTGGTCGATCTCATCTCTCAGACTGGACAGCTGCTTCTGATGGACCGCTCTATGGTTCTCCATCTGTTCCTCTAGGGTCTTCTACAGGGTTGCAGAGGGGAACACAGGGTCAAGGGTCAAGTTGATTTGATTTACCTTTCACAGGAATTTGAAGAGTGGGGGGGGGGGGGGGGGGGGAGAAAGGGGGGTGCACAGAAAATGGGAGGGATGGAGGAGGGGAGAGAGGGAGGAGGGGCGAGAGATAGACAGATCTTTACCTTCATCTCTACTGCATGCTGCAGTTTGGTCAGGCGCTCCTTCTGTTTCTCCATCACATGCGCCTCCTTCATTTTCTCTGTGGAGACAAAGCAAGATACATTGTTTGTTTCATGTGATGGAATGATTGATGACAGGCATGTTTGGATTTTTGGGGGTCTCTCTGCGTTTCTCGCCCTGTGCGCGTAGTGTGTTACCATGGAAATGTTCTCTCATTCAAATCACTTTCTATAACTGCTGCTTTTCAGGTAATCACTGCTTTAAAAAAAAACATTAAGGAAAGTTAATCTGTCATGTCTCCTCCTGTTGCTCCCCTCCAGCGCTCTGATTCGCCGGTCTACTGAGCCACCGGTCTGAGTGCACCACCTCGGCAACACAGGAATGGAAACCCAACGCACCCTAATCACCTCCAGCGCACCTGCACCTCATCATCTCATCACCACCCCTATATAGCCCTGGACTGTTCAGTCATTGTTGTGTGTAATTGTTAGCGTTGTGTTGTTTACTCGCTCTTTGTTATTCTCTTTCTCATTGTTAAGTAATCCTTTACCTTGTTAATTCCTGCATCTGCGTCCTGCCTCTTCGTATACTCAGTACTCGTCACATAATCGCTGCTTTAAAAAACCATTTGTATTTATTATGGATCCCCATTAGCTGCTGGCAAGGCAGCAGCTACTCTTCCTGGGGTCCAGCAAAATTAAGGCAGTTATACAATTTTAAAAACATTACAATACATTCACAAGAGATTTCACAACACATTAAGTGTGTGCCCTCAGGTCACTACTCTTCTACCACATATCTACAACACAAAACCCATGTGTACGTGTGTGTAGAGTGCGTATGTTATCATGTTGTGTATGCATGTATCTGTGCCTATGTATGTGTTGCTTCACAGTCCCTGTTATTCCATTTATCTGTTTTTTAAATCTGATTCTACTGCTTGCATGAGTTACCTGATGTGGAATAGAGTTCCATGTAGTCATGGCTCTATGTAGTACTGTGCGCCTCCCATAGTCTGTTCTGGACTTGGGGATTGTGAAGAGACCTCTGGTGGCATGTCTTGTGGGGTATGCATGGGTGTCCGAGCTGTGTGCCAGTAGTTCAAACAGACAGCTCGGTGCATTCAACATGTCAATGCCTCTCACAAATACAAGTAGTGATGAAGTCAATCTCTCCTCCACTTTGAGCCAGGAGAGATTGACATGCATATTATTAATGTTAGCTCCCTGTGTACATCCAAGGGCCTGCTGTGCTGCCCTGTTTTGAGACAATTGCAATTTTCCTAAGTCCCTCTTTGTAGCACCTGACCTCACGACTGAACAGTAGTCCAGGTGCGACAAAACTAGGGCCTGTAGGACCTGCCTAGTTGATAGTGTTGTTAAGAAGGCAGAGCAGCGCTTTATTATGGACAGACTTCTCCCCATCTTAGCTACTGTTGCATCAACATGTTTTGACCATGACAGTTTACTATCCAGGGTTACTCCAAGCAGTATAGTCACCTCAACTTGCTCAATTTCCACATTATTCATTACAAGATTTAGTTAAGGCTTAGGGTTTAGTGAATGATTTGTCCCAAAGACAATGCTTTTAGTTTTTGAAATATGTAGGACTAACTTATTTCTTGCCACCCATACTGAAACTGACTGCAGCTCTTTGTCAAGTGTTGCAGTAATTACACTCGCTGTAGTAGCTGAAGTGTATAGTGTTGAGTCATCCGCATACATACACACACTGGCTTTACTCAAAGCCAGTGGCATGTCGTTAGTAAAGATTTAAGACAGCTGCCCTGGGGAATTCTTGATTCTACCTGGATGATGTTGGAGAGGCTTCCATTAAAGAACACCCTCTGTGTTCTGTTAGACAGGTAACTCTTTATCCACAATATAGCAGGGGGTGTAAAGCCACAACAGGTACGTTTTTCCAGCAGCAGACTATGATCAATAATGTCAAAAGCCGCACTGAAGTCTAACAAAACAGCACCCACAATCTTTTTATCATCAATTTCTCTCAGCTAATCATCAGTAATTTGGGAAAGGTAATCACTGCTTTAAAAAAAACATTAAGGAAAAAACACTTGTATCTGATATGACTCACAGAGTAGGCAGCTGACTCTGAGTCACTACTGCATCATGTTCATAGCCTGTGATGTACCAGATGAAACAAAGCTCTACCAGAGTTATATCTAATGCAGATACATTTCTCACCACTAGATGGCAATAAACACAAACGCAAAAGTTTTGCACTCGAAAACATGTATGCCTTTGCTCAACGCACTAATTAAATGTAATGAATACGTTGAATCTTATAAAGTTATACCATGTCAATCTATGATACTAAGGAATGTAGATGACGGAGGTGTGTTGAATAGGGTTGGATAAGCTCACCTCATCTTGATCGATCATCTGCTCTTTGAACTTCTCTGCTAGCTGGCTGTGTTGGTTGATCTCATCATCCTGAGAGGGGAGGAATGAAGAAAAAACTGTTTCAATACAAAAATGTTGCATTCATGTTTGGATTGACCAAGATTCTGTAATCCACTTTTTTGGGGGGCAGATAGCTAATGCAGGGCTATGGCTGTTACTGTGAGAGGGATGTGTTGACACCAATCTGCTCATTTTCCCAACAGTTAATTGGTTAGACCATTATGACCTAGGGCAAATTAGCCTAATAATCCCTCATTAAATTAATGGTTGGGTGATTAAAACAGATTTAGCATAATTCCACAGAATTATGCATGTATGCGATTGTATAGTATTTGCATATGATTAACTGCAGTTAATTAAATCTATAAAACATCCCACCTTAATCAACTACAGACATAGCCCCTTTCCAGTCATCCATGACCATGAACCTTCATCCCCCAGGGAGTCATCATGCTACATGTGCTCTCGGAATGATCGGAAGGGAGGGAGGAGGAGAGGGAGGGATGGATGGAGGGAAAGATGGAGGGGGAGAGGGGGAGAGATGGAGGAGGGAGGGAGGGAGGGAGGGGGAGGAGAAGGGGGAGGGGGGAGGTGGAGGGGAGAGAGGGAGGGAGGGATGGAGAGATGGAGGGAGGAGGGAGGAGAGATGCGGGAGGGAGGAGAGAGGGAGTGGGGAGGGAGGAGAGAGGGATGGACGGAGAGAGGGACGGAAGGAGGGGGCAGCAGTGGCTAGAGTGATGGTCCTCAACCAAACAGGTATGTTATGGAGAGGGACAGCATGGACCGCTTTGACAGATTTTAGCTCAATGTGCCTACACATCCTTATCACATTCAGAAAATCCACAAAACAAACTGTACAGAAATCTTAGTTCAGAGGAGAATAATATCTGCTATCTCTGTGTCTACTATCCTTCCATTCCATCTTTTATGATTTGTTAGTTGTAGTGAAAACCGCTATAAAGGTATTATTATTATAAATACAACACATCCTAGCACAAACCCCTAACATTTCCACAGGATCCAGGGATATATTGGGACATGATTAAAGTGACAGGTGATGAGGCTGATGCCCGCTGGCAGACCCCAGGCGAGCGGCTTAGCCCCAGACCGTGCCGACCAGCCAAACACCACCACACTCAGAAAGAATCACCACCACACATAATCGTCTCACAGCAGAAAGGAGGGATGAGGCTGTGCTGGGCGGCTCTCATGTAGACCCTGGGGGGAGGGTGGAGGTAGAGTTACGAGAGGACAGAGCGAGTGTGGAGGAGGGGGGACGTCTACTTCAGAGATCATGAGCCAGACAACACTCCGCCATCTTCAAGAACTGTCTGGGCATCTGTAGCTGTGGCTGTGTCTGTAGATGTGGCTGTGTCTGTAGCTGTGTTTGTAGCTGTGGCTGTGGCTGTGTCTGTAGCTGTGGCTGTGTCTGTAGATGTGGCTGTGTCTGTAGCTGTGGCTGTGTCTGTAGCTGTGGCTGTGTCTGTAGCTGTGGCTGTGTCTGTAGCTGTGGCTGTGTTTGTAGGTGTGGCTGTGTCTGTGTCTGTAGCTGTGTATGTAGCTGTGGCTGTGTTTGTAGCTGTGGCTGTGTCTGTAGCTGTGGCTGTGTCTGTAGCTGTGGCTGTGTCTGTAGCTGTGGCTGTGTTTGTAGCTGTGGCTGTGTCTGTAGCTGTGGCTGTGTTTGTAGCTGTGGCTGTGTTTGTAGCTGTGGCTGTGTCTGTAGCTGTGGCTGTGTCTGTAGATGTGGCTGTGTCTGTAGCTGTGGCTGTGTCTGTAGCTGTGGCTGTGTCTGTAGCTGTGGCTGTGTTTGTAGCTGTGGCTGTGTTGTAGGTGTGGCTGTGTCTGTAGCTGTGGCTGTGTCTGTAGCTGTGGCTGTGTTGTAGGTGTGGCTGTGTCTGTGTCTGTAGCTGTGTATGTAGCTGTGGCTGTGTTGTAGGTGTGGCTGTGTCTGTGTCTGTAGCTGTGTATGTAGCTGTGGCTGTGTTTGTAGCTGTGGCTGTGTTTGTAGCTGTGGCTGTGTTTGTAGCTGTGGCTGTGTCTGTAGCTGTGGCTGTGTCTGTAGCTGTGGCTGTGTCTGTAGCTGTGTTTGTAGCTGTGTTATCTTAGCTGAGCTCACCCAGAGAGATACAAATACACTTTCAGCAGAAATGATGGGTAACTATGGCAACAGTCCGTCCATCTGCACTATCAGCTCATGCAGCATGCTCTGGTGGGTGACACAGCTAGAATGTTATGTGACATTCCATCTTGCTCTACACGCCTTCCCATTTGGTTCCAGGTAGAACCCTTTTGAGTTAAATGTAGAACTCAGAGGGTTCTACCTGGAACCAAAAAGGGTTCTCCCATGGGGACAGCCAAAGAACCCTTTTGGAACCCTTTTTTCTCAGTGTAGCCTCCACAATGGAGAACTCTGACAATAATGGTCTTCAAATGCTGCAGGGGTAAACAGTGCCCCCCATTTAGTAGTATCAACAATCTGTTTGCATTATTATGCAATTGGAGATACATTATATATACAAAAGTATGTGGACACCCCTTCAAATTAGTGGATTCGGCTATTTCAGCAACACCCGTTGCTGACAGGTGTATAAAATCGAGCACACAGCCATGCAATCTCCATAGACAAACATTGGCAGTAGAATGGCCTTATTGAAGAGCTCAGTGACTTTCAACGTGGAACCGTCATAGGATGCCACCTTTCCAACAAGTCAGTTCATCAAAGTTCTGCCCTGCTGTGAAGTGGCAACGTCTAGGACCAGTGGAAACGCGTTCTCTGGAGTGATGACTCTCCTGGGGCTTGAAGATCCCCTGTCCAATCAGATACCCCAGGTACTCCACCTCCTCGAACGCCAGCTTGCATTTCTTGGGATTCGCTGTCAACCCGGCTTGCCTGAGCGCGTCCAGTACCGCCTGGAGGCGCGTCTGGTGCTCTTCCCAACCTTGGCTGTGGATGATGATGTCACCCAAATAGGCCGCTGTGTACTGTTAGTGGGGTTGGAGGACTCGGTCCATCAGGCGCTGGAACGTGGGCGGGTCTCCACGGTATTGGTATAAGCCGTCTGGTGTCGAGAATGCATTCTCCTTCCGGGAGGAGGCTGCAATGGGTACCTGCCAATATCCCTTGGTCAGGTCCAGGGTGCTGATGTACCGGGCCTTTCCCAACCGGTCGTTGATCTCGTTCACCCTCGGCATGGGGTAGGCATCGAACAAACTGATGTCGTTCACCCCCCGGAAGTCATTGCAGAAACGCAGACTTCCGTCCGGTTTGGGCACCAACACGATGGGGCTGCACCATGAGCTGTGGGACTCCTCGACGACTCCCATCCTCAGTATAGCCTCCACCTCCTGCTTCACGGCCTTCCTTCGGGCCTCGGGGAGCCGATATGGCCTGTTTCATACAGTTTCTCCGGGCCGGGTGTGGACGTGGTGTTCAATGAGGGTCGTTCGGCCCGTTTTATCGGAAAACATGGCAGTGTTCCGATCGATGAGCTCCCGGAGCGCTTGCTTCTGGACCGGTCCGAGGTCCTCATTGCTCGGGACCAACACTGGTACCGTCGACGTCCCAGATTTTGACCACAACACAGCCAAGGCTGTCCTCACATGCCACCTCTTCAATAGGTTCACGTGGTAAATCTGTTGGGGTTTCCGTCTCCTCGGCTGCCGTACGCGGTAATTTACGGGTCCCAGCTTCTCTGTCACCTCGTACCATGTTGCCAGGAACTTACATTCCGTGGTGGGGATCAAAACTAGCACCTTGTCACCCACCTGGAACTCTCGGGGCTGGGTCCCCCGTTTGTAGACCTTGGCTTGGGCGCGCTGGGCCATATGTTCCGTTACCAGTGGCCATATGGCTGTCATCCGCTCCCTCATCGTTTCTACGTGTTTCACGATGCTGCATAAGGGGCTCGGCTGTGCTTCTTACACCTCCTTTGCGAGATCCAGTAGGCTGCGTGGTCTCCTCCCGTAGAGGAGTTCAAAAGGGGAAAACCCAGTGGATGCCTGGGGCACTTCTCTGATCAAGAACATTAGGTGGGGTAGTAGCTGGTCCCAGTTCTTCCCATCTCGCTCGATGACCTTCCGCAGCATTTGTTTGAGAATCTTATTGAACTGTTCGACAAGCCCATCCGTCTGCGGGTGAAAGAGAGAAGTCTGGATCTGCTTTATCTGTAGGAGAGCACACAAATATTTCATCAGTCGGGACATGAACTCGGTACCTTGGTCGGTCAGGATCTCATTCGGGATGCCCACCCGGCTGAAGAGGTGGAACCGCTCCCGGGCGATTCCCTTGGAGACTGCCACCCGTAGGGGAATGGCCTTGAGATATCGGGTGGCATAATCTACTATTACCAGGATGTACCGGTGTCCTCGTGCCGTTTCTACCAGGGGACCCACTATGTCCACGGCGATGCGTTCAAATGGCACTCCGATGATCGGTAGGGGAACCAGTGACTTCCGGAAGTGTGATTTTTTGGCGGTGATTTGACACTCCGGGCAGCTGCGGCAATAGTCTTCCACGGCCCGCCTCATCCCGGGCCAGTGGAACCGGGCGGCAATCCGTTCCCGGGTCTTCTCCATTCCCAGGTGCGCCCCCAACAAATGGGTGTGGGCCAGATGAAGAACGGTTCCGATGTAACGGCGGGGCAGCAATAGCACCTCTCGAAGTTCCCCCTGTTCGCTATCACTTGGGCCGCGGCGGCTTTCAAGTTCGGATCCTCCCACTGCGCGGTCCCGAACTGTCCCCTCAGGGGGCTCAGGGCAGGTGTCTCGGCGGGTCCCTCGAAATCGAGAAGGGGCTCCTCCTCTGGTTGTTCACCAGGGGAGGTTGGTTCCGGCGCCCCCTCGGATCCCGACTCCGGGTCCGTAGACACATTAGCCCGGCTGACAGTCGGATTGGGGAGTACGGTGGTGGGGTCGTCGTTCCGTCCCCTCCGTAGCGGCTGAGTACCTCCCTCTTGAGACAGTCGTAGTTAGCCGCCTGTTCGGGGTTGAGGTCATAATACGCCTTTTGGGTGTCACCGGACAGGAACGGGGCCAGCAGACTCACCCACTTCACCTTGGGCCATCCTACCCGGAGTGCTGTCCGTTCGAACGTGCATAGGTAGGTCTCAATGTCGTCGTCCTCCGTTAGCTCAATTAAAAACGGATTGGGATGCGATTCGGTCTGCGTTTCTCCTCGCAGCTTCCTGACTTCCTCAAGCAGGCGGACATTCTGTAGATGCTGTTCTTCCAGCGTTCGTTCCTGAATGTCCTGTTGCGCTTGTTGGGCCCAAACAAACTCAGCTATCAACTTGTCCATGCTGATACTGCGTAAACGTCAACCCTGGTCTGACCACGTTGTCAGATTGCCAGCATTCTCCACCACTTGTGGCACACCAGGGGGTTTGATCTAAACGTTTACACAGATCAGACACAAGTGTGATACCTCAGTTTCAAGGGTGTTTATTTAAACCAATAAAGAAAAAGAAAAGAAACAGGTCTCCTACAGGAGACCTCTTCCGGGTTACTGTCTTCTGGGATCCAAGGAATGCTGTCTCCTCTGGGGTAGAACACCGAGCCCCTCAGTTCTAGCAGACCGTGAGGACGTCTATCCAGTAGCAACCTCTCACTACATCCAACCTCTCCCGTGTGTTGCCCTCCTGGCAGCTTTATAGGCCCTGTATGGCTGGTGAGCAATCAGCCCCTTGATTACTCACCAGCCTCAATCAGCCCCAATTAGTCCTGGCTGGAGGACCCGTCCAGACCTGGCACGTCCAGCAGAGTGAGCCATCGCCGAATGATGTAGACTCCGTATGTCACCAGGCCTCGACGAGTCTCCCTCTGGTGGCTTGTCCGTGGTGTACGCCACAACGTGTTCAGTGACCGCAACGTGAACAGGATGAACAAAACCCCTCTGGGTCATCCACAATTCTTCTATATGACTTTCATTAAAGCAATTTCATCAAATGAAAACAAAGTTTCAGCAGTAACAATGTTAGTTTATCTGGGCACATCCCCTACAACCCCATGAGCTCTGAATATCAGTGAAGCCCTTAGCTTTCATAGGCCAGGAGAAGACGGTGGGAGATAGGTGGAAAGATTTTCTGATGCTCCCAGAGAAGGTTGTGTAGTACAGTAACTGGGTTCACAGTATAATAAATGGGTTTGCGTAAATTATCATACGGATTTGTATTTACTGTGTGTGCCTTGCAGTCGAGATGTACTCATCAGAATTCTAGTCTCGTTTGACCATAATTACAGCTCCTCCGCTTTCATCTCTCTCTCTCTCTCTCTCTCTCTCTCTCTCTCTCTCTCTCTCTCTCTCTCTCTCTCTCTCTCCCTCCCTCTTCCCTTTGTTACCTTTTCTCCAGCGTTTGAGCTCAGTCTCCAGTTTCTGGATCATGTATTTCAGGCCTTCTCCTTCTCCTTCTCATACTTCTTCTTCCACTCCTCAGCTGTCAGCTCCTGCTTCACTGACACTGTGTTCTTAATGGTCTTAGCTCTGCAACAGAGATAGAGCGAGAGAGAGAGAATGAATGAATGAATGAATGAAAGAGAGAGAGAATGAAAGAGAGAGAAAGAGAGAGAGAGAATGAAAGTGAGAGAGAAAGAGAGAGAGAGAGAGAAAGAGAGAGAGAGAGAGAGAGAGAGAGAGAGAGAGAGAGAGAGAGAGAGAGAGAGAGAGAGAGAGAGAGAGAGAGAAGAGAGAGAGAAACTGGTTGGAATGGATGGATGGTCTATGGGTAAGGGAATTGCTTTTGAAAGAGGCCATGTAAAGGGAGGGAAAGGGGGATACCTAGTCAGTGGCACAACTGAATGCATTCAACTGAAATGTGTCTTCCGCATTTAACCCAAACCCTATGAATATGAACGTAAGTAGTGTTTATGTACTGAAGGTCAATGGTTTGCCCATCCTTGAACTGTTTTTTTTTGTTACACTAACTACAACACAGCAGTAATCAATGTCAAATAGATATCTTTATCACGCTCTGTTGGCTGTAGGTTAAACAGCAGCATTACCACAAGGTGTCACGCCCTGGCTCTGGGGACTCTAGTATGTTGAGCCAGGGTGTGAGTTTTCATTTGTTTTCGTTCTAGTTTAGTATTTCTATGTTGGCCAGTGTGGTTCTCAATCAGAGGCAACGTGTATCAGCTGTTGCTTGTTGTCTCTTATTGGGAACCATACTTAAGCAGCCAGTTTTCCCACAGTGTTTGTGGGATCTTGTTCCTGTGTAGGTTTGTGTTTTGCACCTTTGGACGTCACGTATCGTTTGTTGTTTTGTTCGTGTAATCATTATTTAATAAATATGTTCACCTTCCACGCTGCGCCTTGGTCCTCTGTACCCGACGATCGTGACAGAAGATCCCACCAACACTGGACCAAGCAGCGTGTCCAGGAGCCAGCGCCAGAGGTATCGCTAAAGGACATCAACCTCGACTGGGCCTGGCCCACGGGGAGGAGAGACCCCCAGAAATTTTTTAGGGGGGGGCTCACGCCGTGGACGACGGGGCAGCAGGAGGCCGCGATAGAGCGGTCCAGCGAGTTTGCAGAGGAGGCCGCCAGGTTAAGGGGGCCACTGGTCACAGAGGAGAGGGAAAGTGTAGAGGCACGGCGAGAGGTACTGGGGTGTGTTACCAGTCCGGTCCGGCCCGTTCCTGATCCCTGCGTAGGGCCAGTGGTGTGTGTCCTCAGTACGGTCCGGCCTGTTCCTGTTCCTCGCATCGAGCCTGTGGTGCGCGTCGTCAGCCCGGCCCGGCCTGTTCCTGCTCCATGCACCAAGCCTATGGTGCGCATCGTCAGCCCGGCCCGGCCTGTTCCTGCTCCACGCACCAAGCCTATGGTGCGCATCGTCAGCCCGGCCCGGCCTGTTCCTGCTCCACGCACCAAGCCTATGGTGCGCATCGTCAGCCCGGTTCGGCCCGCTCCTGCTCCCCGCACCAAGTCAGTGGTGCGCTTCGTCAGCCCGGTCCGGCCCGCTCCTGCTCCCCGCACCAAGTCAGTGGTGCGCTTCATCAGCCCGGCTCGGCCCGTTCCTGCTCCCCACACCAAGCCAGTGGTGTGCGTCGTCAGTCCGGCACAGCCCGTGCCTGTTCCACCGGTGCCTGGTTCGGCACGGGTCAGCTGCTTCACGCCGGAGCTAGAGCAATCCGCTCCACCAGTGTGCAGTCCAGCTCCGGTCAGCAGGGCCAGACCGGACCAGGGGTACTTTGGGGGGTTAGAGAGGGAGTGGGGATCATGCCCGGAGCCGGATCCGCCGCCAAGGCGGAGTGCCCACCCGGTCCCTCCCCTGTGGTGTTTGGTTGGCGCGGTCGGAGTCCGCGCCTTTGGGGGGGGGTACTGTCACGCCCTGGCTCTGGGGACTCTAGTATGTTGAGCCAGGGTGTGAGTTTTCATTTGTTTTCGTTCTAGTTTAGTATTTCTATGTTGGCCAGTGTGGTTCTCAATCAGAGGCAACGTGTATCAGCTGTTGCTTGTTGTCTCTGATTGGGAACCATACTTAAGCAGCCAGTTTTCCCACAGTGTTTGTGGGATCTTGTTCCTGTGTAGGTTTGTGTTTTGCACCTTTGGACGTCACGTATCGTTTGTTGTTTTGTTCGTGTAATCATTATTTAATAAATATGTTCACCTTCCACGCTGCGCCTTGGTCCTCTGTACCCGACGATCGTGACACAAGGTCACAGCCGATCTAGACTCATTAGAGATCTAATCTCTATTTGAACTACGACCCCAAGAGGACACACATAATTACACCCAAATAAATTCACACTTGCAGACAGACTAAAAGAGATACCAGACCACCCCCCCAACATTCCTCCATCCCCTCCATCCCCTCCCTCAGAGATCCCAGAGCCACAACAGCCCGTAATGTGATGTGTGAGTATATTCTGAGTGCTGACCTCTGTCCGAACATGAGGGTGGACTTGGTCGTAGACAGAGGGGGAGGCACAGATGATGATTCCCCCTAGAGAGTCCTGCAGGATACGGGTCATCTTACTGTCTCTGTAGGGCACGTGGGTTTTCTACAGGAGGGAAAGAGAACATTTATATGCACATCAATACAAAACATCAATACAAAAACATAAAAATAAAATATACAAGGGAATCGTTATTTGATGATGTAGAGCAGGGATCATCAACTAGATTCAGCCGCGGGCCGTTTTTTTCTTGAGTGGATGGTCGGTGGCCGGAACATAATAATAATTTCTATATCCCTTTTTTCGTGATATCCAATTGGTAGTCTTGTCCCATCGCTGCAACTCCCCTACGGACTCGAGAGAGGCGAAGGTCGAGAGCCACGCTTCCTCCAAAACACACTGCTTCTTGACACACTGCTCGCTTAACCCGGAAGCCAGCCGCACCAATGTGTCGGTGGAAACACCGTCCAGCTGGCGACCGAAGTCAGTTTGCAGTGTTGAGTTGGGGGGAGAGACAGTGTTGAGTGGGGGGGAGAGACAGTGTTGAGTTGGGGGGAGAGACAGTGTTGAGTGGGGGGGAGAGACAGTGTTGAGTTGGGGGAGAGACAGTATTGAGTGGGGGGAGAGACAGTGTTGAGTGAGGGGGAGAGATAGTGTTGAGTTGGGGGGAGAGACAGTGTTGAGTGGGGGGGAGAGACAGTGTTGAGTTGGGGGGAGAGACAGTGTTGAGTTGGGGGGAGAGACAGTGTTGAGTTGGGGGAGAGACAGTATTGAGTGGGGGGAGAGACAGTGTTGAGTGAGGGGGAGAGATAGTGTTGAGTGAGGGGAGAGACAGTGTTGAGTTGGGGGGAGAGACAGTGTTGAGTGGGGGAGAGAGACAGTGTTGAGTTGGGGGGAGAGACAGTGTTGAGTGGGGGAGAGAGACAGTGTTGAGTTGGGGGGAGAGACAGTGTTGAGTGAGGGGAGAGACAGTGTTGCGTAGCCAGACAACGCTGGGCCAATTGTGCGCCACCTCATGGGTCTCTCAGTCACGGCCGGCTGTGACACAGGCTGGGATCAAACCCGGGTCTGTAGTGAAACCTCAAGTACAGCGATGCAGTGCCTTAGACCGCTGCGCCTCTTGGGAGGCCCCCGGAACATAATTACAAATAATTTGTAGACTGCAAATTGACCGCAAGAAGCCCAAACAGACATAATGTTTGACTAAAACATAATCATTTCAAACCTTGCTTACATTTGTATATGATCACGTGTCTCTCTATTATGCGTGGGAATACTTGGGAACAGATTTCCAAAATTAAAATCATTTTGAGCTGATTTCCTGGTGTTTTTATAGTCTTTTATGTCCAACAATGAAAAAACAACAATATCTATATATATCTTCATCATAGGTACAAAAAAAATTCCAGAAAATCACATTGTAGGATTTTTAATGAATTTATTTGCAAATGATAGTGGAAAATAAGTATTTGGTCACCTACAAACAAGCAAGATTTCTGGCTCTCACAGACCTGTAACTTCTTCTTTAAGAGGCTCCTCTGTCCTCCACTCGTCACCTGTATTAATGGCACCTGTTTGAACTTGTTATCAGTATAAAAGACACCTGTCCACAACCTCAAACAGTCACACTCCAAACTCCACTATGGCCAAGACCAAAGAGCTATCAAAGGACACCAGAAACAAAATTGTAGACCTGCACCAGGCTGGGAAGACTGAATCTGCAATAGGTAAGCAGCTTGGTTTGAAGAAATCAACTGTGGGAGCAATTATTAGGAAATGGAAGACATACAAGACCACTGATAATCTCCCTCGATCTGTGGCTCCACGCAAGATCTCACCCCGTGGGGTCAAAATGATCACAAGAACGGTGAGCAAAAATCCCAGAACCATACGGGGGGACCTAGTGAATGACCTGCAGGGAGCTGGGACCAAAGTAACAAAGCCTACCATCAGTAACACACTACACCGCCAGGGACTCAAATCCTGCAGTGCCAGACGTGTCCCCCTGCTTAAGCCAGTACATGTCCAGGCCCGTCTGAAGTTTGCTAGAGTGCATTTGGATGATCCAGAAGAGGATTGGGAGAATGTCATATGGTCAGATGAAACCAAAATAGAACATTTTGGTAAAAACTCAACTCGTCGTGTTTGGAGGACAAAGAATGCTGAGTTGCATCCAAAGAACACCATACCTACTGTGAAGCATGGGGGTGGAAACATCATGCTTTGGGGCTGTTTTTCTGCAAAGGGACCAGGACGACTGATCCGTGTAAAGGAAAGAATGAATGGGGCCATGTATCGTGAGATTTTGAGTGAAAACCTCCTTCCATCAGCAAGGGCATTGAAGATGAAACGTGGCTGGGTCTTTCAGCATGACAATGATCCCAAACACACCGCCCGGGCAACGAAGGAGTGGCTTCGTAAGAAGCATTTCAAGGTCCTGGAGTGGCCTAGCCAGTCTCCAGATCTCAACCCCATAGAAAATCTTTGGAGGGAGTTGAAAGTCCGTGTTGCCCAGCGACAGCCCCAAAACATCATTGCTCTAGAGAAGATCTGCATGGAGGAATGGGCCAAAATACCAGCAACAGTGTGTGAAAACCTTGTGAAGACTTACAGAAAACGTTTGACCTGTGTCATTGCCAACAAAGGGTATATAACAAAGTATTGAGAAACTTTTGTTATTGACCAAATACTTATTTTCCACCATAATTTGCAAATAAATTCATTAAAAATCCTACAATGTGATTTTCTGGATTTTTTTTCCTCATTTTGTCTGTCATAGTTGACGTGTACCTATGATGAAAATTACAGGCCTCTCTTATCTTTTTAAGTGGGAGAACTTGCACAATTGGTGGCTGACTAAATACTTTTTACCCCCACTGTGTGTATATATATATATATATATATATATATATATATATATATATATATATATATACACTAAGGATACGAAACATTAGGAACACCTTCCTAGTACTGAGAACAGCCTCAATTCGTTGGGGAATGGACTCTACAAGGTGTCGAAAGCGTTGCACAGGGATGCTGGCCCATGTTGACTCCAATGCTTTCCACAGACGTGTGAAGTTGGCTGGATGTCCTTTGGGTGATGGACCATTCTTGATACAGACACGGGAAACTGTTGTGTGTGAAAAACCCAGCAGCGTTGCTGTTCTTGACACAAACCGGTGCGCCTGGCACCTACTACCATACCATGTTCAAAGGCACTTAAATATTTTGTCTTGCCCATTCATCCTCTGAATGACACACATACACAATCAATTGTCTCAAGGCTTAAAAGTCCTTCTTTAACCTTCAGCTACACTGATTGAAGTGGATTTAACAAGTGACATCAATAAGGGATCATAGCTTTCACCTGGATTCACCTGTTCAGTCTATGTCATGGAAAGAGCAGGTGTCCTTAATGTTTTGTATACTCAGTGTATATTTGTATTTATTAAGGATCTCCATTAACTGCTGCCAAGGCAGCAGCTACTCTTCCTGGGGTCCAGCAACATTAAGGCAGTTATATACAATAAAAAATATTACATGACATTACATTTCATAACACTTTTCACAACACATTGTGTGCCCTCAGGCCACTATTCTACTGCCACATCTTTACAATTCAAAATCCATGTGTACGTGTGTGTAGAGTGTGTGTGTTAGCATGTGTATATGTATGTGCGTGTTTGTGCCTGTGTGTGTGTCTTTTCACAGACCCCGCTGTTCCATAAGTATATTTGTATCTGTTTTTTCAATCTGATTATACTGCTTGCATCAGTTACCTGATGTGGAATAGAGTTCCATGTAGTCATGGCTCTATGTAGTACTGTGTGCCTCCCATAGTCTGTTCTGGACTTGGGGACTGTGAAGAGACCTCTGGTGGCATGTCTTGTGGGGTATGTATGGGTGTCTGAGCTGTGTGCTAGCAGTTTAAACAGACAGCTTGGTGCATTCAGCATGTCAATACTTCTTACAAAAACAAGTAGGGATGAAGTCAATCTCTCCTCCACCTTCAGCCAGGAGAGATTGACATGCATATTATTAATGTTAGCTCTCCGTGTACATTTAAGGGCCAGCTGTGCTGCCCTGTTCTGAGCCAATTGTAATTTTTCTAAATCCCTCTTTGTGGCACCTGACCACACGACTAGACAGTAGTCCAGGTGCGACAAAACTAGGGCCTGTAGGACCTGCCTAGTTGATAGTGTTGTTAAGAAGGCAGAGCAGCGCTTTATTATGGACAGACTTCTCCCCATCTTAGCTACTGTTGCATCAACATGTTTTGACCATGACAGTTTACTATCCAGGGTTACTCCAAGCAGTATAGTCACCTCAACTTGCTCAATTTCCACATTATTCATTACAAGATTTAGTTAAGGCTTAGGGTTTAGTGAATGATTTGTCCCAAAGACAATGCTTTTAGTTTTTGAAATATGTAGGACTAACTTATTTCTTGCCACCCATACTGAAACTGACTGCAGCTCTTTGTCAAGTGTTGCAGTAATTACACTCGCTGTAGTAGCTGAAGTGTATAGTGTTGAGTCATCCGCATACATACACACACTGGCTTTACTCAAAGCCAGTGGCATGTCGTTAGTAAAGATTTAAAAATGTAATGGGCCTAGACAGCTGCCCTGGGGAATTCTTGATTCTACCTGGATGATGTTGGAGAGGCTTCCATTAAAGAACACCCTCTGTGTTCTGTTAGACAGGTAACTTTTTATCCACAATATAGCAGGGGGTGTAAAGCCATAACACATGTGTTTTTCCAGCAGCAGACTACGATTGATAATGTCACAATTCGCACTGAAGTCTAACAAAACAGCTCCCACAATATTTTTATCATCAATTTCTCTCAGCCAATCATCAGTCATTTGTGTAAGTGCCGTGCATGTTGAATGTCCTTCCCTATAAGCGTGCTGAAAGTCTGCTGTCAATTTGTTTACTGTAAAATAGCATTGTATTTGGTCAAACACAATTTTTCCAAAAGTTTACTAAGGGTTGCTAACAGGCTTATTGGTTGGCTATTTGAGCCAGTAAAGGGGGCTTTACTATTCTTGGGTAGCGGAATCACTTTTGCCTCCCTCCAGGCCTGAGGACACACACTTTCTAGTAGATTTAAGATATGGCAAATAGGAGAGGCAATATCGTCCGCTATTATCCTCAGTTATATTTCATACAAGTTGTCAGACCCCGGTGGCTTGTCATTATTGATCGATAATAATCATTTTTTCACACTTTCCACACTCACTTTACGAAATTCAAAATTACAATGCCTGTCTTTCATTATTTGGTCAGTTATACTTGGATGTGTAGTGCCTGCGTTTGTTGCTGGCATGTCATGCCTAAGTTTGCTAATCTTGCCAATTAAAAAAGAATTGAAGTAGTTGGCAATATCAGTGGGTTTTATGATTAATGAGCCATCTGATTCAATAAATGATGAAGCTGAGTTAGCCCTTTTGCCTAAAATGTCAAAGCTTTTTACTATCGTTCTTTATATAATTTATCTTAGTGTAGTTTCTTCTTCTTTTTATTCAGTTTAGTCACATGATTTCTTAATTTGCAGCACGTTTGCCAATTGGTTGTGCAGCCAGACTTATTTGCCATTCCTTTTGCCTCTTCCCTCTCAACCATACAATTGTTCAATTCCTCATCAATCCACAGGGATTTAACAGTTTATACAGTAATTTCCATAATGGGTGCATGCTTATTAGTAACTGGAATAAGCAATTTCATAAATGTGTCAAGTGCAGCGTCTGGTTGCTCCCTATTACACTCCAGAGACCAGCAAATATTCTTTACATCATCAAAACTTATTGTATGACCTCTTATACACTATATTAGGCCTAGCCTTTGGAACTTTGGTTTTCCTAGATATGGCTACTATATTGTGATTACTATATCCGATGGATTTGGTTACCGCTTTAAAGCAGATTTCTATAGCATTAGTAAAGATGTGATCAATACATGTTGATGATTTAGTTCCTGTGCTGTTTGTAAATACCCTGGTGGGTTGACTGATAACCTGAACCAGGTTGCAGGCACTGGTTACAGTTTGAAGCTTTTTCTTGAGTGGGCAGCTTGATGAAAGCCAGTCAATATTTAGGTCACCCAGAAAAAATACCTCTCTCAGCTACTGACTGTTAGCACTTGGTGGTCTATAGCAGCTTCCCACAAGAATGGGCTTTAGGTGAGGCAGATGAACCTGTAGCCATATTACTTCAACAGTATTTAACATGATATCCTCTCTAAGCTTTGCAGGAATGTGGCTCTGAATATAGACCACAACACCACCCATTGGCATTTCTGTATTTTCTGTAGATGAGTCAATATCACTATGAGGTGCCTTTGGTGTCCTCATCAGACTCACTCAGTCATCATGAAAATGGAGCAGAATAATGAAAGTCTGAGGTCTTATTATAAGTGGCCAAACATTTGCACACATATCAGTAGAATGATAAGTCTCTAAAAAAGTGTTTCCTTCATTTTATTAATTTTTTTTCATTGGATGTACGTGATTTTGGCATGTCCCACACACTGCTCTGCTAACTACAGTGTGTGTAATAAGTGGTTAAATGATACTAAATCCAATTTTTTTTACATGGTTTTACTGTCCACAATAAGTTATTTGATAAAACAAGTAATTTTGATCATGTATATTGTATTTTCATAATCATATTGAACATTTTGCATGTGTCCCTGAAATTGCTGTCCACCCTGTCATTATGGGGTAACTGCCCCTTTAAGAAACCCACTGATGTTTTCAGTGACATCACTACGAGCATTTTGTCTTTCTTCAATGAAGGCTGAAGCAGTGTCTAGTTGCAGAGTAAGTATTTACACTTATGTTTCATAATTTTCATCATATTATGTGTGTAGTTGGATGTTGTCAAGCTTAACATGTCCACTCTGTCATAGTGAAATATCAATTGATAGAAAAACCTATCAGAACTTTGAAATATATTTGTAAAACAGTACACAGTCAGCTTGCTAACTGTAGTATGTTGCTAAGTGAAGATCCACCATGTGCTCATTAAATGCTAACATTAGCCAAAAATGTCCACCCTGTCATTGTCCACCCTGTCAGCAAGCCTTCCATGACAGGGTGGACATGGTTCATGACAGGAAGGACATGTGCATAGTTTAGGCCACATACTGATAATGTTACACATATTACAACAGCTATTACACACATTTTATAACAGTACATGCTATACATAGTAAGAATGGACAATATGGACAATTTTTTTGGCGATATCGGTATCAGCAAACCTAGTTTGATAATGCAAGCCTAGTTTACCGGGACTGCCAATTAAAGTGTGTAAGGGAACATTTTGAATCGTCTTTTTCAAGGAATGAGATCAAAAGGAGCTGAGATAGCAAGGAGATATCGGGAACGTCGTGATGCTGACCCAGACAGAAGAAGAAAGTACCTTGAGAAAGAAAGGGTCAAATGGAAAAAAGACAGAGAGACTGGAAAGAAGAAGGGTGTCAATGAGCTCAGTGAGAGAGAGAAGAGGGCAAAAAGAAAGAAATGGAGAGAGTCAAAAAGTCAAGCCAGAGCCAGAAACAGGGCCAGTGCTTTGCTACAGTCAGAGACACCACCCAACTCCCCTGCTGAAACTCCTGAAAATCAGCAGAGGCTTCTCCATTTTAGGAGCCATGTCTTCAACATTAAATGGCAGTTTGATGCCTACAGGGAGCTCAGGAGGAGTCTGAAGCACAATGAGTCCCTCTTGCATATTATATAGATTTTAGCGAAAATTACTCATGTAAGTACAGCGAAGAAATACAATCTGTGCATTTTGGAGGCTCACACAAGCAGGCCAGTCTGCACACTGGAGTGCTCTACACCACTGGTGAACAAGCGCCACACACCTTCTGCTCCATATCACCCTCCAGAAGACACGACCCTGTGGCCATCTGGGCCCACCTTGATCCAGTTCTGAAGGTAGTGAGAGAACGACACCCTCAAGTCAGCACACTTCATTTTTTCAGCGATGGGCCTGCAACGCAGTATCGACAAAAGGGACATTTCTTCTACCTCTCAACGGAACCCTACAAGTATGGCTTCAAAGAAATAACGTGGAATTTCTTTGAGGCTAATCATGGGAAGGGGGCACCAGACGGTGTGGGTGGGGCCCTCAAAAGAGGTCAGCAGACCGGATTGTAGCCCATGGAGGAGACATTCCTGATGCCCAGAGCTTGTATAACAAGCTGAAAGCCTGGACACATCTGTCGAGCTGTTCTTCATCCCAGAGAGGGATATTGAATCAAATAGCTGCCATAAAAGGCACTATGAGAATCCACCAAGCTATCAGTCTGACACCCGGCCAAATGAAATACAGAGACATTTCATGTCTGTGTAAAAGGGAGGAAGGTGTTTTGGACTGCCCCTGCTTTAACCTTCAAGAGGTCACTCTAGCTAATGTTCCTGTTTCATCTGACAAGTCCCCAGCATGTGGAAAGACACCAGATAATCATAGGAGACCAGAAATGATTGAGGTAAAGCACATTGGAGAGTGGTGCGTCGTTAATTATGACAATGAAGCATACCCAGGTATCATCATGGATGCAGAAGGGCACAGTGTGAAAGTTAAGTGTATGCAACGCCATGGCATAAACAAGTTCAAATGGCCAAGTCTTCGGGACGACATCTGTTGGTACCATGACTGGCAGGTACTTTGCCTAATACCAGAACCACAGGCTCTGAACAAGCGCTCTGTACAGATTGAAGTGTCTGCATGGAAGTATGTGGAACAGCAACTGCAGAACTGAGCCATGTCTCTGCAGAAAGGGAGAGACTGTTTGGAGATGCGTCCAAGTGATCTTTCTGTAATATTCTGTTTTTTCAAATCAACTGTTCTCCACTTAAAAAACATTTTTCTTCTTGTTCTACAGTTGAATGTTTGACTTTCACTGTGCAGAATGATGTACAGAGTTTAACGCTAGAAGGCCACATTAATGTCTCATTTTGGGCATCTTTATTCAGTGGCTGCATGCAGGTAGAGTGGATCAAAAACAGTCTGTTCAACTTGTAATTTCCCCCTACATGGGAAAAGGCATTTTTTACATCATTTTCTTGCATTGTTCCTTGCATTTATGAGGCCATTCAATGACATTTCACAACGTGTCCACCCTGTCATGCCCAGGGTCCACCCTGTCATGTCACTGTCCACCCTGTTATTTTCATGTTCTATGAAAATAAATAAATTATTTTCACAAGTTAGCAAAATCTTTTGTGTGATTCCTTTATAAACAAATGAGGGCCAAATAGTATTGTTTGAAAGTTTGACCAGATATCTTTTTTGTTAGATTTTATTTAGAAAAGAAAGTGCAACTCTCGCAGATTTTATAGAGAAACAAATAGTTTGCCATAATTTCATTATTATCCAAATACTTTTCCCATAAACTAAAATATATTGTTGAGAAAGTGACTAAATAGTTTTCTGAAAATGTACGTTTTATAATCACTATGTAATTACAATGTATTTATTCTGCTTTGAAATTGTCCATGACAGGGTGGACATATTTTGCTGTTTGCATGTAAATTGTCTGCTTGCAGTTAATTTATAAAAAGTGTGGGAGCTTGACCAATATGCATTTCTAACAGCATAACATATACTTAATACAATGAATATGAAGTTCAATTGAAAATCTCAGCTTTTTGGGGGGGAAATGGGGAAGTCTCAAAGGCACCTTATGGTGATATTGACCCAGATGTTATTTACATTTTAGTAATTTAGCAGACGCTCTTATCCAGAGCGACTTACAGGAGCAATTAGGGTTAAGTGCCTTGCTCAAGGGCACATCAACAGATTTTTCACCTAGTCGGCTCGGGGATTAGAACCAGCAACCTTTCGGTTACTGGCACTACGCTCTTAACCACTAAGCTACCTGCCACCCAAATGTTATAACCATGTATTGCTAACACTGTATAATCAAAATTATTATCTAAGTGAGTTTCAGAGATAGTCAGAGTATGAATGTAATCTGTTACTAGCAAGTTATTGATTTCATGAACCTTAGGCTACATATGTTAATGTGGGCTATTTTTAGCACTTTTCTGGGATGCTTGATTGTTTTTATTGCTTTACTGGGAAGCTTATCAGAAGTAGACATGACAATGTTATTTATGTTTGAGCTGATGGTGCAGGGTGAGCTGCTCACAGTGGGCTTCCTACTAGGGCACACCGCCTCAGTGCTAACAGCATAACTCTGGTTCATAGGCACATGATTACTGTATACAATAGCTGGAATCTTTTAAGACTCTTTCAGAGCTAGAGTCAGTTCTTTAAAATTCATTTTCAGCAGTTCCGAGCTAGCCTTCCTAATGGCGTTTAACCCCACATGGACTACGAGCGCGCCAGCTCCCGGCAGCTGTTGTAGAATGCTATATAATTATATATTATAATTTTCTTGCTCAGAAAACTGCGGGGGCCAAATAAAACCACCCGCGGGCCGCCAGTTGAGGAACCCTGATGTAGAAGATTATGGTAATTTACAGTTCCCTCGGCCAGAGCTGAGATGACGTTCCCCAGGGCAGAGAGGGACTTATTGATATTCTTTGCCTCGTCCAACACAGATCCGTCTGCCCCAGTTTTACTGACCTGGAAAAGAGGAGGTTAAATATCCACAGCAGAGGAAGTTAAATATCCACAGCAGAGGTTAAATATCCACTGCAGAGGAGGTTAAATATCTACAGCAGAGGAGGTTAAATACCCACAGCAGACGTTAAATATCCACAGCAGAGGAGGTTAAATATCCGGGAGAGAGAGAGAGAGAGAGAGAGAGAGAGAGAGAGAGAGAGAGAGAGAGAGAGAGAGAGGAGAGAGACAGAGACAGAGACAGAGACAGAGAGGGAGAAGTGGGATGAGAGGGTAGACTTCTCACCTTCTCTTTACCAGCCAGATCCACCAAGTAGACTTCTCACCTTCTCACTACCAGCCAGATCCACCAAGTAGACTTCTCACCTTCTCACTGCCAGCCAGATCCACCAGGTAGACTTCTCCCCTTCTCTTTACCCGCCAGATCCACCAGGTAGACTTCTCACCTTCTCATTACCAGCCAGATCCACCAAGTAGACTTCTCACTTTCTCACTGCCAGCCAGATCCACCAAGTAGACTTCTCACCTTCTCATTACCAGCCAGATCCACCAGGTAAAGTTTTCCTGACAGCTTCAGTTCTGTCTCTACGTTCTCCTGTTTGTCCTCATGTACTGCCTGGTTGGTCTATGACACTGAAAAAGGAAAAATAGCAGAACATATTTTAAATCATAATTGTCCAGCTCACTTTTTAGAAATTCGAACTTATTAAAACTAGAAAGTCTTTACTCACCATCCAATAAGTCTCTGATTTTGTCTGTAGATTTCAAAGTAGGAGACCTATAAAGACACAAGATAAACTATATGTACAAAAGTATGTGGACACCCCATCAAATTAATGGAGTCGGCTATTTCAGCCACACCTGTTGCTGCAGGTGTATAAAATCGAGCACACAGCCATGCGATCTCCATAGGAAACATTGGCAATAGAATGGCCCTACTGAAGAGCTCAGTGACTTCGGCGGAGCTAGCATGTTGGAGTGAACGGCTGTGTGTGAGAGGCTCCTGCAACTTTTTTGCGAAATAACCTAACCTAACTTACTTTATGGCACTTGTTACAACAAACGTTTCTTTCTAATACAATATTGTAACTTTCTATGTGAAAATGCCGAGTAATAAGCGACCAAAGGACAATAAATCCACATCGGAGGCCTACTCCCCACCAAACAACGAGACAGACATGGCGCAAGGCACAGGTATCAACGTGACACTTACAGAACTTACCCGGGCTTTGGGAGAACTACGTGTTGCTATAGCGGAGGATCTTAAGCCTACTATTGCTGAACTGGACACTAAAATCGAGAGCACCATTCGAACGGTCGCTTCGCAGGGCCAGAGTATTGTGGACCTTGAGAAAGCTTCTGAATTCAACGCTGGTAGGATCGACGAGTTAGAGAAGCTCTGCACGTCATTGCATGATAGTGTGCAGAGGCTTTCTGTGAAAGTGGTCGACCTGGAGGGCAGATCCAGGCGTCATAACCTTCGCGTTGTGGGTCTGGCAGAAAGGGTGGAGGCGGGCTCTCGCCCCACCGACTTCTTTGCCAAGCTACTGAAGGAGGCAATGGGACCGGATGTTTTGGCTTCGGATCCCCTACTGGACCGTGCACATCGCGCCCTTGTCCCAGTGCCTGGACCGGGCCAGCGTCCTCGCCCAGTAATCATCTGTTGTCACAGTTTCAAGACCAAGGATCTTATCCTGCGCGAGGCTCGAATGAGGGGCAACCTGTTACATAAAGGGCACCCCTTTCGTGTCTATGAGGACTATGCGCCCGATGTGGCAAGGCACCGCGCTGGCTACAGAGATGTCATGACCAAACTCTACAAACTCCATCTTCGCCCAGCCTTGCTCTTCCCTGCAAGACTAAGAATTACCCCGCCTTCCGGGGAGAAGATTTGGCTCTCCTCGGTTTTGGACGCAGAGAAGTTTATCCGGGAATATACGCCAATCCCCCGTTCAGGTTAGAGTGCCTTGTCATTGTGTGTTAGGGTCTGTTCATGGACCCGAATCCATACTATACCATAACGGGTGAAACCGTATTAAACGGTCTCAGCAAGGGCTACCGAACATGTAATACGCTGAGCTGACCAATGGAGGAAGGTCAGAGCTCTCATTTAACGTTAATTTCACTTTCATTCCGACTGGGTTTAGAGCGATGCCTGTTTGGGAGGCCTTCCAGGTCGGATCATTGACACTTTCGGATGGATATATTTATATTCCCCCATTTTTGTTTTGTTTCGTTATTTATTTTTCAATTCTTACATTATTCCTATTACCATACCATGTATTTATTGCTTGCAGGGGTCTGGGGGTGATGGTTGGGAAAGGGGCAGACGCAGACACCTGGATAGCAAGTTGATGCTTTGTGCTGTTCTGCCTTTGTCATAGCCCAGCCCAGCCCTCCGTGGTGCTTGTGTCTGTGTAGGTGTGCGTACATATAATTATTATTATTTGTCCTTTATTATTATTTTCTCTTAGTATTTTAGTATTATGTATGTGTACATTTTAAATTAGTATAGATTATTATTCTGGGGTATGAATGTTTGTGTATGTAGATGTGTGTGTATGGATGGATGTATGTGTATGCGTGTGTATGTATCTGTATATATTTAAGAATATTTATTTTAAATGTATATTTTTTTGTATGTGTATGTAGTTGTGTGTGTGTGTATGTGTGTGTGTATGTATATATGTGTGTATGTGTGTGGGTGCACGTGTGTGTATATGTGTGTGTGCGTATATATATTCACACGTGTATGTGTGTGTGTGTGTGTGTGTGTGTATGTATGTAGGTATGCACATGTATGTATGTGTGGGTGTGGATGTGTATATGTGTATGTGTGCACATATGTATATATAAATCACTATTTTTTTAAATTATTACAATTATTTATTATTATTTATTTTATTTGTATTTTTACTTTTTAATTTTTTTGATTGGGGGGTACGTTCAATTTATCAAAATCCTTGTTCCCATCTCCTAACCCACAATATGTAACTGTACTGCTGTCTATGTCGGTTACTGATGGTTTATGTTTAGACCGGCATTGCTTAGCAATAGAATCTTGTGATGTTACATCTTGCTTATCTCAGGGATTGACCCAAGATTAACCTTAAGTACGCAATATGTTTAAGTTGCAACTTATTCTGTTTAGGTTTATTAGATGCTAATTGAACACTTTAACCGCGGGAGCCTCCTCAGTTCATATGTTAGTAGAAGTTCTAGGATAGTGAGAGGTGAACGTATAGTTGGGATTTTATTTTTGTTTTACCTCTTGTTCGAGGTCGCGCCGTGCTTTTTTGGCATCGGCCAGACAATGTGTTTGTTATTTTTATTTTCATATTTTTTTCTGTCCTATTTGTGTATGCCTGTTAAATGTGGGTTGATGTGGGGGGGGGGGGGTAAAGGTTGGGGAAAGTAGGGGAATAGGGTGGAGAGTAAAGGTGCTTGCGGGGGGGGGGGTTGGATACTGCTCGGGTGTAGGTGCTACATATGCTGATCGTGATGGTTTGGTGCGCTTTCTTACCTTTTTAGTGAGTTACATGTTATGCAGGCCACCATAGGAACTACAAATGAGAGGAGGGCGGGGCTTACATTCACTTCCTTGAATGTCAAGGGTTTAAACGAACCAATTAAGAGAGGCAAGGTCCTAGCCCACTTGAAAGCACTTTCGTCTGATATTATATTTTTGCAAGAAACCCATCTGAAAAACAATTCTCATAACAGACTTAAATGTAAGTGGGTGGGGAAAGTGTATCACTCTAACTTCTCTGCCAAAACGAGAGGCACAGCGATTCTGGTACGGAAAGGAATTCCCTTTCTACATAAAACCACTATTGTGGATAAAGAGTTACTTCTGTAACTCTCCTAAATATCTATGGGCCAAACATTGATAACCCCTCTTTTTTCAAAAGAGTCCTTGCCCTGATTCCAGATATCTCCCATACTAATCTGGTCATTGGAGGGGACCGTAACTGTGTACTAGACCAATATTTGGATAGATCCTCTACCCGGCGAACCCCTACCTCCTATTCAAGCGAATTCTTGAATACCTACATAAAAAATTTGAACTTATTTGATATATGGAGGATCTCTAACCCTACGGGTAGGGAATACTCCTTTTACTCTCATGTTCACAATGTATATACTCGAATTGACTACTTTTTGGTTGATGCTAAACTACTCCCCTATACATGTAATGTGAGATATCATGATATTATAATCTCTGACCACAGTCCACTCACCTTCTCCCTGAGATTGGGTGACATCGTACCAAACGAGAGGGTCTGGAGGTTGAATCCTCAGCTCCTCACAGAACCAACATTCTGTGAACATCTTAAAGACCAAATTACATTTTTCTTTGATACCAACGACAACACAGATACTTCCCCAGCATTATTGTGGGAAACGCTGAAGGCGTATTTGAGAGGCTGTATCATCTCCTTTCAGACTGCCAGGAGTAGGCAAAACAGAAGAAAATTGGTAGAACTGGAGAGACAAATTCACTTACTGGATAGGGAGAATGCTAGACATCCATCTATGGAGAAACATAAAAAAAATTATGTCTTTAAAATTTAAATACAATCAGATCCTCTCGGCTAAAATTGCTAAATCTTTTCTCTATGCCAAGCAAAAATATTTTGAGTTTGGTGACAAACCACACAAATTACTCGCCAGACAACTTCGAAAAAATGTGAGTGACCGAATGATTCACAAAGTAAAATCTGCATCTGGGGAATTACTCTCCTCCCCCAAAGACATCAATGACAGATTCCGTCAGTTTTATAATAATAATAATAATAATATGAGACTCTATATACATCTAAAGCGGATCCTAACCCCTTAATTATGCAAAACATTTTGGAGGACTGTAATCTTCCGGCCCTGAACCAGGAAGACTCTAACTTCCTGAATAAGGAAATATCTCTTGGAAGAAATTAGAGAAACAATTAAATCTCTAAAGAGTGGCAAGACCCCGGGCCCAGATGGATACCCTGGTGAATTCTATAAAACATTCAGCAACATGCTCTCTCCCTACCTGCACAAAATGTTGGTCCGGGCCAATGAGGATGGAGCTCTCCCATCTACTTTGGATGAGGCGTTTATTACAGTTATACATAAGAAGGGTAAATATCTGGAAGAGGTAGGGTCATACAGACCAATATCCCTCCTTAATACAGACCAAAAGATTTTAGCAAAAACTCTGGCTAACAGGCTTAGCACATTAATTGGCAAATTGGTCCATTCGGACCAGACCGGCTTTCTCCCTAACAGAAACTCATTCTTCAATCTCAGGCGCCTCTTCAACATGATGTATTCTCAGAGGTTACATAACGTGGACCTTGCCGTTATATCTCTTGACACCGAAAAGGCCTTTGACCAAGTTGAGTGGCCCTATCTATTCAAGGTCCTACAGAAATGTAATATTGGAGATGGGTTCATAAATTGGATCCAGATTTTATATAGGAACCCCTGTGCGAGAATACTCACTAACCAATCACTGTCTCCCCAATTTAACCTTTACAGAGGGACAAGGCAGGGTTGTGCACTGTCGCCTATGCTCTTCGCCCTAATTATTGAACCTCTCACTCAAGCGATCAGATCTCATTCAGCAATACACGGCTATAATACTAAAGATACTCTAAATAAGATTTCCCTATACGCAGATGATATTCTCCTCTATGTAACAGAACCCCAAGCTAGTATTCCAGCTATTCTTGAGGTGATTAATTAGTTTGGTACCTTCTCGGGATACAGAATAAATTGGAACAAGAGTGAATTAATGCCCATACGGTTGCAAAACACCTCCTGGCTAGAACATCTTCCAGTTAAGTTATCTTCAGAAAAATGTATCTACCTTGGAATTGTAGTTACCAAACAATACTCCTTACTATTTAAAGAGAATTTCCCCTCTCTGATGCAAAATCTCAAGGCAAACATACAATTTTGGAGAACTCTCCCAATTTCTCTGCTCAGAAGAATTAATGCCATTAAAATGGTCTTCCTCCCACAACTGCTCTACCTATACCAGAACATCCCAGTATTCATACCTAAATCCTTTCATAAACAACAGGACTCTATTATCAATCCTTTCATCTGGGATTATAAAACACACAGGATAGGTAAAAAACACCTATGTAAATCCAAGATGGAAGGAGGATTGTCTCTCCCAAATTGTATATTTTACTATTGGGCCGCTAACCTCCGCGCTGTTACGTTTTTGCTGGATGACGCACCCCCGCCATGGAGCGTGAGGAGTGTCACCCCTTCTATATTGGTGCTGTGATTTTGTCACCTGTCAATCTGGAGATGTCACTTTACCGTAACAATCCAATTATACATAGCACAGTCCGAATCTGGAAGCAAATTAAAGTCCACTTTGAGCTTAGACCAATATCATTCATGCTCCTTGTTGCCAGGAATCCCTCCTTTGCCCCCTCTAACCTTGATAACACCTTTGAGCGATGGGGAGAGTTGGGGATAAGTACCATAGGGAATTTATATATAGGAGGGACCTTTGCTTCCTTTGAATTGCTGAGGGAAACTTATAACCTTCCCAGAAGTAACTTTTTCAGATACCTACAAATTAGAGACTATGTTAGAAAACACCTCCCAACATTTGGGAATGCTAAACCTTCCATGTTTGACGGATGCATAAAAATATGCCCCACCTCAGACAAACTGATATCTCGTCTATATGACGCTTTTCAATCTGTTAGCGCACCCTCTACTGATGCCATTAAGGCAAAATGGGAGGAAGAACTAGGGACTGACATTTCGGTGGCAGACTGGGAGGATAGCTTGGAGTATATCCATACCTGCTCCATTAACTCCAGACATCGTCTCATACAATTTAAGGTATTACACAGATTACACTATTCCAAAACTAAACTGCATAGGATATTTCCTGATACATCCCCTATGTGTGATACATGTCAGGCTGAGCAGGGTACACTACTCCACTGCTTTGCCCTATGCTCTAGCCTGTATGGTTATTGGTGTGGAATTTTTGGGGTCCTCTCTGAAGTTCTGGAGACTTCAATAGACCCAGACCCGCTTCTGATAATCCTGGGAGTGTCCGATTCCCTAAACAGATTAACCAACTCCCAAAAACAACTAATCTCTTACAGTCTCATTTCGGCAAATAAATTAATCTTGTTGTTTTGGAAAAGAAGGGAAGCGCCCTCTACCAAATTATGGCTCAGCGAATTGGCAAACACTGTACACTTAGAAAGAATTAGATATATTCTGAACAATAAATTATCAACATTTGATCAAATCTGGCAGCCTTTCCTCTCTTACTTGGACCAGTCGGCGCTGTGAATTTGTACTTTTTAACGCACTCTCAATTGTCATATTGTAATCTACCTTTGGGCAGCGTGTGCTGGCCCCGCCACCCGAGCAGTCGGGAGGGGAATAGGGTGGAATAAGGGGGGGGGGGGGGGGATAAAGGGGGGTATAAGTGGGGGGGTTACATCTACCCTTTTTCTTTATACCTGTCCCTGTTCTGTATGTCTTGTTTTGTAATATTTGTTTTGTGCCCAGAACTCTGGGTCTTGTTGTTCATGTCTGTTCTCTTATGTTTAGATAAGAACTGTACACGTGTCTTTCATACCTATACACCATTCTTGTGTGTGTTCAATAAAAAATATTTGAACAGAAGAGCTCAGTGACTTTCAACGTGGCACTGTCATAGGATGCCACCTTTCCAACAAGTCAGTTCGTCAAATTTCTGCGCTGCTAGAGCTGTCCCGGTCAACTGTAAGTGCTGTTATTGTGAAGTGGAAACGTCTAGGAGCAACAACAGCTCAGCAGCAAAGTGGTAGGCCACACAAGCTCACAGAACAGGACCACCCAGTGGTGAAGTGCATAAAAATCGTCTGTCCTCGGTTGCAAAACTCACTACAGAGTTCCAAACTGGCTCTAGAAGCAACGTCAGCACAAGAACTGTTCATCGGGAGCTTCATGAAATGGGTTTCCATGGCCGAGCAGCCACACACAAGCCTAAGATCACCATGCGCAATGCCAAGCGTCGGCTGGAGTGGTGTAAAGCTCGCCGCCATTGGACTCTGGAGCGGTGGAAACATATTCTCTGGAGTGATGAATCACGCTTCACCATCTGGCAGTCCGATGGACGAATCTAGGTTTGGCAGATGCCAGGAGAACGCTACCTGCCCGAATGAATAGTGCCAACTGTAAAGTTTGGTGGAGGAGGAATAATGGTCTGGGGCTGTTTTTCATGGTTCGGGATAGGTCCCTTAGTTCCAGTGAAGAGAAATCTTAACGCTACAGCATACAGTGGCATTCTAGACGATTCTGTGCTTCCATCTTTGTGGCAACAGTTTGGGGAAGGCCCTTTCCTGTTTCAGCATGACAATGCCCCCGTGCACAAAGCGAGTTCCATACAGAAATGGTTTGTCGAGATCGGTGTGGAAGAACTTGACTGGCCTGACCTCAACCCCATCGAATACCTTTGGGATGAATTGGAACGCCGACTGTGAGTCCCCGCAGCAATGTTCCAACATCTAGTGGAAAGGCTTCCCAGAAGAGTGGAGGCTTTCATAGCAGCAAAGGGGGGGACCAACTCCATATTAATGCCCATGATTTTGGAATTAGATGTTCGACGAGCAGGTGTCCACATACTTTTGGTCATGTAGTGCACATCACACACAGCATATAAACAAACCATTAATCAACAGGAATATGACAGCATTACCCCTGTGCCAGTCTTGTCCTTGGTGAAGGACCCACTATTCTAACAGATGAGCACTCGGGTTCTTACTCTTTTGTGTTGAGACCTTCCATTTGAGCTACTAGAGGACCACACAGCCACCAGTTGGATGTGTCACAGCAGTGACCATATGGTACATGTAGCCGACCCCAGCGAAGCTGGCACCATAGCGGACACCTAGCTCTGTGGGTTCTGTCACTAACACTAACACAGCAAAGAGCACTGGACTAACCCTCAGCCACCACGGCACCTGTTCCATTCACATTTAATATGGTACACAGAATACACTGCTCATACACCATCATAACATCTTAACATACATTCCCATATATTGACAAATCCTGCAAAATGATATCTTAACATAGACTATTTGCTCTGAAGGCAAGCTAACCTAAATGACATGGACAGTGAGCACCTAGTCCAGGGTTCAGAGGGGCCATGGTGTGTATTTTACCTTGATGTGGAACTCCAGGTTCTCGTCCATGGAGTAGATGTGATCCAAGATGTCCCTGGTGATACGGGTAATGATACCCATCTGCTTGGAGTCATGTGGCTTGCCCTGGGAAAAAGACACACTCCTGATCAAAAAACAAGATAGTCCCAAAAGTTGAAATGGCAAGTGGCAATACAGGTTCATTACACAGGGCAAAAGCATTCAACCAGTTCTCCTCACACACAAAGGTCTTAACCCTCTTAGCCTTCATAAGGCCTGGGTCCTCATATTAATATGAAATATACATGCTACCTCAAGGGGGTTTCATTACAAGCTCCATTGCCAGCCTGAACTTCCTTTACTTTAGTCCCCTCATCCCCACCCCAATTTCATTCAGTTTTACCCCTCCATATCCAGCCCAAACATAATAAAACTGATATTGACTTGACAATCAAAATGTAATGGACTATCATAGTCTGCCATTCGCCTCAGGGTTGATGTCCTTCATATGGTAATATGATGCTGGCTAGGTAGACGAGGATAGGGAGATGTATAATAGCATTACAGATTAAGCACATAACAAGGATAGTTTTACATTCTGGTCAGGCTGGCAGCGTGGAAGCTAATCATACTGCCACCACCACTTCCCCGCCCTTCCATTAGCTGCGGAGGAAACGTGGATCTGAAAGATGGAATAAATGTTTTTCCGATGTTATCCTGAGGCTTGCTGAAGGCTCTCTGGGCTGTTTCCAGGGCAACGGCTGCAGATGAATAGGAGGCTGTACTGTGTGTCTGTGTAATCACATGGTGGTACATCATGTGAACCGTGGCCGTCTGGCATAGGCAGTCAGCCTAAATAAAGGTATGCCAGGAAGGAAGACGCAGCAGGAGGGAAGGACTGTTGGGAATGTTCGCATTCAAGGAGAACCAGGAATTACCTTCCGCAACACAAGCATGAGAGAGATTTCTGCTGAAAAGTCTGTTGTTGTTTTTTTATTGTACATGCATGCTGCCTGACTGGCACCTCCCTTAAATGATGCAAACATGTTTGACAATCTCAAGTGTCTGCCGCCTGAGTAACCGCAGCACAATTTCAATCCGCCTGTAAAAAAACGTGTTTCTGCAACTCTCTCTGTTAAATCGTCTAAAACTCGCTTTTGAAACCATGTTACCATTATGACTGAGGTAAACAGCTTAAAGGGATAGTTCATGTAAAATATATGTGTTAAATTACCCTTACCTTGAGTTGTGTCTGAAGGCCCATGATGACAGAATCCACATTAATCCATGATTTACTTCTGGCTACAGCCTGGATCGTCAGATTTCATGAATGGAAACAGCCGAACCGATGTTAGCAAACCTGCACTGCAAGCTGAAACTTCTTTAAAAATGCTTCAAACTAAGTTTGGTTGAGTCGATACTCGCGAAGAACCTGTCCACGTTTTCTTCCACATGATGTTGTTATTTTGCAATAAAATTCAAATTTTTACCGGTTCCTATGTTTATCTGGAAAGCAATCTGCGTCTAAGTGCCTGCCCCAGGAGGACGACATCATCACTGGAAGACGCATACACATGCCCTGTGCATTGGCTATGTGTGTTAATAGTTCCAGTTCTGAGGAACCAAATTCCAGCGATTATTCTAGCAGTATGCACGTTAAAAAAAAGCCCTGCTAACTCCAGTAACTACCAAACTTAGTTTGAAGTGTTTTTGATGAAGTCTTGGCTTGCCATTCATGAAATCTGACTATGCTAACTCCAGGCTGTAGCCAGAAGTAAATAATGGATTATTGTGGATTATGTCACCATGGGCCTTCAGACACAAATCAAGGTAAGGGTAATTTAACCCAAATATAGATTTTGCATGAACTATTCCTTTAAACTCCAATTACTGCCAGCTCAGCCAATGGGTCACTAGACCACCTACAGATGATGCAGGCAGTGAGGCCAAAAATTAAACCTGATTATAGTCTGCACCTCTGGCTCCTCTTTATACGGTTTTACATTCCATGAGCCTCTCCTTTGTGCTGCTTGTAAAGCTCCATAAAATTAGCTGCTAATGGTCATACTTGCACAGTAGCTTCACTGAAGCCTAATGTCTGCTATCCTTAATCTAGTCTCTGAAATAACCTCTTTGGTTCTAGTGCAAATCCCAGTGAGGAATCCAAATGTCCTTCAGATGTACCTCCATGGTGTGGGTCTTTCCTGATGAGGTCTGGCCATAGGCAAAGATGGTTCCATTGTACCCGCCCAGCACATCTACAAAACGCAAACACTGGGGTTAACTCTTTCATAATAGGTCTGGAGCTGAGTTGATATGATGATGATGATGATGATGATGATGATGATGATGATGACGAGGTCAGATAAAGAGACTGTAGGACAGTTTGACGATCTGCTTGGCCCAGGCATCGTAGACTTGCTCCTGGGCTGTGTTGGGTGGCAGGACTCGGTCAAACACATAGGGCTTGCCCTGCAAGGGACAAAATAAAGAAACTGTCAAGAGTCTAATTTCACCGTTTGTCCATTCCTGAGGAACCGTTGTGAGTTATTTTCATCAACAAAACTGAATGTAAGAACGTGAATTAGGCCTAAACATTTTCAGTCTCAGACATTTCTCACTGTTAAATATTTTGACTGCAAGCAGGGTCTGACAATCTGACAAGGTAAGAAAATCGAGTCCGTATTACATCAAGCAAGGTGCCGTGACAGTGGTGACCTTGTTCCCTCCAGATCTCTTTCAGAGTCAGTGTGTCTAGAAGGTGTCACACTAAACCAGTGTCCTCCTGCTCTGAGGTACAGCCGGGGCAACTCTAAACTGATCTCAGATCAGTTATCCTGTCACAACAGTACGCCTGTCTGATTATTCACTTAATACAGGACAGATCACCTGTCTCATCCTTACACTGTGGGCCTGGAGGTTACTACATTACTTTGGAGACAGAGACAACCACAGATTTTTCTGTTAATCAAATACTTTTATGGATCAATGTTGTGGATCAGTGACCATAAATAAACAACTTCGTACAACAATGCCCCAGAAACCCTGGTACATAAAGAGCTATTGCCCAACATTAACAGACAGTAATATGAAGTTGAGGGCCAGCACTAAATACTTGGGTCTGAGAATTTTGAATTCCAAGTAGTACTGTTCAACTGTATGGAACATTGGCCTCCCCAGAAAGTAGGTAGACGGGAAGAGAGCGTTCTGAACTCATTAACATGTTTTACTCTCCTAGCTAGGTAGCGTGACATTAGTAGTGTTTCATCACAAAATCAAATCAAATCAAATTGTATTTGTCACATGCGCCGAATACAACAGGTGTAGACCTTACCGTGAAATGCTTACTTACAAGCCCTTAACCAACAATGCAGAGTTAAGAAAATATTTACTAAATAAACGAACGTTTAAAAAAAAAAAAACAGTTACACACTAAAATAACAACAATGAGGCTATATACAGGGGGAACCCTGACATTCCTATCGGCTTCCTGGCTGTAGCCGGCCACAGGGGAATTAGAGGTAGTGAAGTCTTCATCAACTACTGGGACACACAGTGGAGAATGTGAAAGCCAGCTCAACAGCTCATCTCTCCCTATGGGCCCAAGTTATTCTGTGGAATTCTACTGTATTTAATTTCAGTCAGATTTTAGGGCGAGTTGTCTCTAGTTGTCCAACATGTAATTTGTTTGTCATTCTGTTTACCAACTTTCTATTAATTTCAACTACAATGCTGACAAACCAATATAAACTAGACTACAGTATGTTAGCATTCTAGCTACATGGTCGTCTGCTGGACTCTCTGAAACTCAGTTGTTGTTGTGGTATATATCTATTCAAGGGCTTTGATGAACCTGGGGACTCTGGAGGATAGCTAGAAACCATGTTGCTTGATGAAACTGGGGACTCCTATCTATCTATCTATCTATCTATCTATCTATCTATCTATCTATCTATCTATCTATCTATCTATCTATCTATCTATCTATCTATCTATCTATCTATCTATCTATCTATCTATCTATCTATCTATCTATCTATCTATCTATCTATCTATCTATCTATCTATCTATCTATCTATCTACAGTGGGGAGAACAAGTATTTGAGACACTGCGATTTTGCATGTAGAGGTCTGTAATTTTTATCATAGGTACACTTCAACTGTGAGAGACGGAATCTAAAATTATGTCATGCAATAAAATGCAAATTAATTACTTAAAAATCATACAATGTGATTTTCTGGATTTTTGTTTTAGATTCCGTCTCTCACAGTTGAAGTGTACCTATGATAAAATTACAGACCTCTACATGCTTTGTAAGTAGGAAAACCTGCAAAATCGGCAGTGTATCAAATACTTGTTCTCCCCACTGTATCTATCTACCACCTGTGTAACTGTATGTGGGCCTGCCACATTCAAGCCCATCCTAGGATGCTCTTAAGACTGTTTTATCTCTGCCTCTCTTTGTTCTGGACCAGCTTTCTGACAGAAGAGCGACTTCTCTTTTATAGCGCAAGCAGGGGGTCAAGGACCCCAACAGTGGGAGAGAGAGAGCTGTTGTTCTAACATGGACCCGGTCGCCACGGAAACTGACTCCCACAGGGAGAGGCCTGTGCTGATTGGATGTCGGCCAGCTCCAGGTGTCCCTCAGCGAATGGAAGAGGATGGAAAAATGATCGCTGTTGAGTGATGCAGACTTCTCTCTCTCTTCCCCTCTCTCCCCCTCCCATTCCCCATCGTTCTCTCTCTCTCTCTCTCTCTCTCTCTCTCTCTCTCTCTCTCTCTCTCTCTCTCTCTCTCTCTCTCTCTCTCTCTCTCAATTCAATTGAAGGGCTTTATTGGCATGGGAAACATATGTTTACATTGCCAAAGCAAGTGAAATAGATAATAAACAAAAGTTCCAAAAGAATAAAGACATTTCAAATGTCATATTATGGCTATATACAGTGTTGTAACGATGTGCAAAAGTACAAAAAGGAAAATAAATCATCATAAATATGGGTTGTATTTACAATGGTGTTTGTTCTTCACTGGTTTCCCTTTTCATGTGGCAACAGGTCACAAATCTTGCTGCTGTGATGGCACACTGTGGTATTTCACCCAGTAGATATGGGAGTTTATCAAAATTGGGTTTGTTTTCGAATTCTTTGTGGGTCTGTGTAATCTGAGGGAAATATGTGTCTCTAATATGGTCATACATTTGGCAGGAAGTTAGGAATTGCAGCTCAGTTTCCATCTCTCTCTCTCTCTCTCTCTCTCTCTCTCTCTCTCTCTCTCTCTCTCTCTATCTTCCTCTGTTTCCCTTGCTCTCTCACTCTTCCCCCCTCTACCCCCTCCCCATCACTCTCTCTCTCTCTTAATTCAAGTTAAAGTACTTACATTGTCAAAGTATACATATAACAAAAATGGTGGGACCAACAGCAATAATAATAGTGGTAGTCTCTCTCTCTCTCTCTCTCTCTCTCTCTCTCTCTCTCTCTCTCTCTCTCTCTCTCTCTCTCTCTCTCTCCCTCTTTCAGTGACAGGAAGGCTGTGTGCTGTGTCTCAATCTCATGTTCAGTCAAGACCAAGATCCTCTCAGCATTGTTAAGGTACTGCTTTGTGTCCTATGAAGGTTCTAATGCCACAAAAACTGTCAAAGAGACAAGGTTGCCACTCTCAACCATTCCAATGTCTTTCTAAGATAACGTTTTCAATATATAATTAAATTGTAACATGTCTCCTATAAAGTCAATACACCCCATGTGTTCTAACTGACATATAAGCATTACTTCAGCGTAGCTTGAAAGACAAATGGGAAACTCATTGCAATATGGCAGCAATATGCAAGATTTACAAATGTGACCACACATACACTATATCCCACAATCTCAATAAATGATGCGTGGACACACACACACACACACACACACACACACACACACATACACACTTACACGGTCTAAATGCAATTTTTTCAATAATATATGTGTTGTCCCAAAGGAAAGCCAACACTCTTGCTCTGCTGGAGTGCATAATGTTTCCATCCCTGATGAAGGATTCAGTTCAGGCATGATTAAATCAACATGCTCTCATTGTGTGCTGTGGACATCACAATGGTGTAGGACCGCCTGACTAGGAATGTCTTTAGCAGAATATACCTTGCTTCTCTGTGTTACCTAGGGAAAGTAAAGGCAACATGCTCCTTTGGCAAACCTGATGCAGAGAGGGAGAGTTCATGTGCTGCTGTGGGAGAAAACAGCGTCAGATGTACACCTGTACAGCATACACTCTTCTGCTCTTTGTCAGGGTTTGCTTGTGTAAGAGCATGTGCAGCAACTGTTTGTCTGTATGTTTGTAATTGTTGATGATGATTCCAGCCAGTGACCTTCTGCTCCCCTGTCAATCATCTAATGACCTCCAGCCTCCAAACTGTGCTTCAATGCATTGATCCTGCCCTTGTTAGAGGGAACATGTATCAATACTAAAGAAAGAAACAGCACTATTTCACCCCTATAAAACACACAGACAGGAACAGAACTGAAACAAAGCTGAACTTAATACTGTAGAAAGCCTAATAACATATACATTGTAGTCTCATGTCATTGTTTACAACAATGTATTTTAAACTATAACACACACACAAATGAATCATTCATTAAATTCAATATAATTTAGTATATCCTCTGTATCTGTTTAATCATTCATGTTATTTTTATTTCCGCATTTAATTTGTGACCAGTGTGAGGCTGTTTGAGGCTTTGTAATTATATGAATGAAATCATCAGCTTCTTTCTGATAAGCAATTAGACTACTGCAAATCAATACCTCTAAATGTCAGGGCAGGAATAAGAGGATTACATGGTGCATTGCTTTATTTTACTTGATACTCTAGACTTCTAGTAAATATGTAATTTATTTCTTAATCTATCTATCTGATATAGTGGAACAGACAGTACAAACAAGACTAGGTCTAAATGTGTGTGTGTGTGTGTGTGTGTGTGTGTGTGTGTGTGTGTGTGTGTGTGTGTGTGTGTGTGTGTGTGTGTGTGTGTGTTTTAGTGGGTTACCTAACACTTCCCCCTTCCCCCCTTTACAAATGATCCATGCATTAATGTTCCTCTGTCTGGTCAGGCCATATGCAACCATACCCCCACACGTTCCCCTGGGTTAAGGCAAACACTGGTCAGGCCATATGCAACCATACCCCCACACCTTCCCCTGGGCTAAGGCAAACACTGGTCAGGCCATATGCAACCATACCCCCACACGTTCCCCTGGGCTAAGGCAAACACTGGTCAGGCCATATGCAACCATACCCCCACACGTTCCCCTGGGCTAAGGCAAACACTGGTCAGGCCATATGCAACCATACCCCCACACCTTCCCCTGGGCTAAGGCAAACACTGACAGCAGACTTAAGAGCAAAGAGAACCTGCCTTACAACCCATATTGAGGCAGATTGAGTTAAATGCAGTCACAACAGGCCTATAATACATGTGAATGCATTAGGATACTGTGTCCAGATCAACCCTGTGGCTCATCCATTGGATCTTCCAGCTAAAACCATGTGATGACTAACCCAACAAGTTGGAACAATAGCAGGGTCCATTTAAATAGCTATTCTAACCTATAGGCTAGACAAAACACTTTGACAGATCAGCAAAAACCTCAAGATATGGGTTATAAAAGCGCCAGTATTTGAATGAGCATATTCGTATCATTCGCAATGTATTTTGGTATTTGGTATTTTATTAGGATCCCATTAGTTGTTGCAAAAGCAGCAGCTACTCTTCCTGGGGTCCACACAAAACATGAAACATGACATATTACAGAACATTAATAGACAAGGACAGAACTACATCCATTTTTTTTAAAGGCACACATAGGCTATATATTAATACACACAAAATATCTAGGTTAAATAGGGGAGAGGCGTTGTGCCGTGAGGTGTTGCTTTATCTGTTTTTTTAAACCAGGTTTGCTGATCATTTGAGCAATATGAGATGGAAGGGAGTTCCAAGCAATAATGGCTCTATATAATACTGTACGCTTTCTTGAATTTGTTCTGGATTTGGGGACTGTGAAACGACCCCTGGTGGCATGTCTGGTGGGGTAAGTGTCTCTAAAACACACATGCACAGGTGTTGCAATGTTTGGGATTATAACCCTATGTGGTAGTGGGTGAAACCCTCACACGGTGGGCCCAACCCTATCGTCATTTCCTTTTCACTGACCACCTGTTCAGATGACCACATACAGTGTGTGAGTGAGCCCCAATGGCCCCAATGTAAGTCATCCATCTCTACAGTCAAATCCATAACATTACACCATGGCTGTTTTACTGCTGTCATCTTTCAGCCTAAGATGAGCTAGAGATCAGTGAGCCTGCCCTGGCACTGATCCTTGTATACTGTGTAGATCACCACCAGGCAGAGGATCTCTGGAGGAGGAGGAGGAGGTGGAGGAGGTGGAGGAGGAGGAGGAGAAGGAGGTGGGGGCAGGAGGAGGAGGCATGAGGAGGAGGTGGAGGAGGAGGCAGGAGGTGGAGGTGGAGGCAGGAGGAGGTGGAGGCAGAAGGAGGTGGAAGAAGTGGAGGTAGGAGGAGGTGGAGGGGCACAGCAGGGATGCTGCTAGCATATGGGAGAGGAGAGGGTATTTTGTATTTGGATCTCCATTAGCTGTTGCAGAAACAGCAGCTACTATTCCTGGGCTGGTGGCAGGGAAGAAAGATCTGGTTTGATGGCTTTGTGGACTTTACAGCACAGCTTAGCCTGAGAGAATTCAGACACTGGTAAACCTATCATCTGTATCCAGACATGTTTTCTTCTGCCATCCCTCCCTGGCAGGACATAGGTTTTCCATCGGTCAATGATGATGTCTCCATGGGTTTAGACAGGCCAAACTAAGACAAACTGGAGTGTTCCCCCTTTAATAGGCTCCACTCATGCAGCAGTAGTCTCATGCTGGGGTGTCAAGGTGCAGTACCTCAAATAGAATCAAACCTTGATATAAGGTGGCCACTAGGGCCTTTTCATTCAGATTTTAAACATGAAACAGCCAATCAAATTCTATTTATAAAGCCCTTTTTACATCAGCAGATGTCACAAAGTGCTATACAGAAACCCAGCCTAAAACCCCAAACATCAAGAAATGCAGATGTAGAAGCACGGTAGAAGGCAATTTTCCTTTTCTTTCATGTACTGACAATATAAGACTTCTCTTTGCTCTTCCAGTGAGCTTGTTTTACGATTCACTATAAAGTTTATATGAGATGAAGGGGACAGTCAGGACCTCTTCTTCTTCCTCTGTATGAGACCTGGGCCCGTATCCACAAAGCATCTCAGAAAAGGTCCTAGGAATCCTGTTAAAACCTGTTTTAAGACTAAAAAAACTCCCAGCTCAGAGTAGGTTTTAGGATGATATTAAGACACTGCCCTGATAAACTCTGAGCCATGAGTAAAATCAACTCATAAAAGTTTATCTCAGATGGTAACCAGGACAATTTGAGGTACCGCAAAGGAAAGATAGTGATGACGCTCAGTGACATTGTTGCAAATTATGGGGAATTACCAATCGCAATGAGGCATCACCAGCTGTGAACTCTATAGCTTGCTTCAGACAACCACGGTGAAAGTGACTAAAATGTTGCAATGTAAAAACGTTTGATATAATTTTCACCTGACACGATCACTTTGCCTTGTCTTAATTATCGCCTAATATGTTGGCATGCATAACCTTTTTTAAATTTTTTTGTACCAATTCTGATGGTTGTTAAAAGCATAATTTTGACAATATTACCATTACTGACAATAGTCCCCTGTAGCTCAGTTGGTAGAGCATGGCGCTTGCAACGCCAGGGTTGTGGGTTCGTTTCCCACGGGGGGCCAGTATGAAAATGTATGCACTCACTAACTGTAAGTCACTCTGGATAAGAGCGTCTGCTAAATGACTAAAATGTAAAAATTTACTGTATATCAACACACTTGTCACTCCCGTTTAACAACTCTAAATCACTTTGGCACAGTAGGTATCAAGTCACCTGCAGATAGTGTTGCATACAGGTTTGAAAGGTCTATAATTTTAATTGAACACAATCAAAATTAACATAATCCCTAGATACCTTCAATTGCCTAATAAATAGAGATGCCCAATTTAGGCATATTTTTCAACAACGTGATATTGCACTCCAAAGGGATAACTTCAAATATAATGTAGGTAATTAAACTATCAAAAGAAAAACATGTTTATTTATTAGCGTAGTGGTTATAAGTATTTAGGCATGTCATGTGAAGTAGGCCTCGTGTGAAATCATTGTCTAAAGCACAAGAGATACTGTTGCATGTAGGTGTAGATTATTTATGGATTGATCATGTAGAAATCTCAAAACATTCTTTGAACAACTCCAAAGCAATTGCATGTGGCGCAGGAACCACTGTCTCACTGCCTTTTTCTATAATCAAGACACTCTTAACTGGTCAGGATAGCTCATGAGGTGTCCTAAACATCTGTCGACTAGGTGGGACTCTTATGACTAAAGAGGCTTCATGCATAGTTTTTATTTGTACCCATAATAATAGGAGTAAAATATTTCTATTCTTAGCAATTCTGTCAAATATTCTACTCTGAGACACTTTGTGGATACAAGCCCAGAGTTTTTTCATCAGGATGGACTCTTGATGAGATTGAAATGACTAACCTTCTAAGAGACAAGCAACTTTCTTGAAAGTTAATGTTCCTCTACAGCGGAAGATGGTTATTGTGTAATTTAATTCAAATGAATGTGACTGATGTAGGAGGTTGGTAAAACCATTGATGAAAGCACACACTGACATCTCCAGAACGTTGGGGAAATGGTGCGTATTCTACCTAGTGACCACTAGGCAGTGTTTGGGAGTAGTGAACTACATGTAGTTTAACCTTTTACTGCAGTGGGCTAAATCAGGGTCACACAGACTGATTCTTGGTAGTCTTAAACACATCTACTTTGAAACAAAAGTATACACCTCACACACATGGTTATGGGCTTTAAAAAATGAAGACGCGTACCATGTCAGATATAGAGTTGAAATGTATTCCATTTTGAGTTTGCATCCAAATATTACACTTTATACACATCACAGAGGACTGAAATATAACAAAACTGTTTGATATAGAAACAACCGATTTTTGTCGTAAAAATATATTTGAATATATATTCTGATTTTTCAGGGGGTGCCTCAGCACTCCTACTTCTCGCTGCTATGCACACATCAATTCTCTGTAGCCTCTTGCATGGCGTTCGTTTCAATATTTGCCCCTTGGAACTGTCCCTAACCTTAACCTCTCCCGTCTCTCTATCTCCCTCTCCCTTACAGGGTTCCCAGGGGAACTATGAAACACAGGCACAGGAGAGAAGGGTAAAGGGATAACCTAGTCAGTGGCACAACTGAATGCATTCAACCGAAATGTGTCTTCCGCGTTTAACCCCACCCCCTCTGAATCAGAGAGGCGTGAGGCAGATGACAGGAGAAAAGAGAGAGAGAGAGGGGCTAGAGGGGAGGACAAACAGAAAAGAGGTGTTGCCCAGGGGATGAAGACGCATGCCTAAACCAGCCCCCACTCCTGATCTGAGGACACACACACATACACACGCTTAGTCTAAGCGGCTTAGAGCCAGCTATACCCTCCTGTAATTGTATATGCTTGCTTTCTACAGACTCGTGTAAGAGAGAAGATATATACGGTGTGTGAATATGATATAATATATATTTTTATGACTGACTTAATTTCAATCTTTGTTGAAATTGTTGATGTTATAGCTTGAAAAACATCAAACCCCGTGGTGCTGTACAGTAGGAGGTGGAGGTGGAAAACATCAAACCCCGTGGTGCTGTACAGTAGGAGAGGGAGGTGGAGGTGGAAAACATCAAACCCCGTGGTGCTGTACAGTAGGAGGTGGAGGTGGAGGTGGAAAACATCAAACCCCGTGGTGCTGTACAGTAGGAGGTGGAGGTGGAAAACATCAAACCCCGTGGTGCTGTACAGTAGGAGGTGGAGGTGGAAAACATCAAACCCCGTGGTGCTGTACAGTAGAAGGTGGAGGTGGAAAACATCAAACCCCGTGGTGCTGTACAGTAGGAGAGGGAGGTGGAGGTGGAAAACATCAAACCCCGTGGTGCTGTACAGTAGGAGTAGGAGGTGGAGGTGGAAAACATCAAACCCCGTGGTGCTGTACAGTAGGAGTAGGAGGTGGAGGTGGAAAACATCAAACCCCGTGGTGCTGTACAGTAGGAGAGGGAGGTGGAAAACATCAAACCCCGTGGTGCTGTACAGTAGGAGGTGGAGGTGGAAAACATCAAACCCCGTGGTGCTGTACAGTAGGAGGTGGAGGTGGAAAACATCAAACCCCGTGGTGCTGTACAGTAGAAGGTGGAGGTGGAAAACATCAAACCCCGTGGTGCTGTACAGCAGGAGGTGGAGGTGGAAAACATCAAACCCCGTGGTGCTGTACAGTAGGAGAGGGAGGTGGAAAAGACGTCTGTTTTTGCACCAGAAATTAGTATTTCATAGGGGATTTCAAAAGGCTTCTGATGTTATTTTGCCTATATTTGTATAAGTCAGTGAATTATTGCAGAAAAAATATATTTTAACTTTGTACTTGGAGAAGTGCTTAAAACCATGAATGACTCTTGCTCTATTCCAAATGGACACCTACCCCTAGGCACTTAAAGTAGATCCTCTCTAATCCAATCTTAGTCGCCTCTGAAATTATTGGCACCCATGATAAAGCAGTGATTAATTGAGAAAAAATCTACATTTTGCAATGGCCATCTTAGTCTTCCGACTTTACCCCCATCTCAAACCAGTGAATGTAATAGTCCGCAGCAATAGGATAAAACAAGTATTTTCCCCATCTTGTAGCTGGCATAATATGGGCATGTTATTCTTTGCAATGTTAATGACAATGGATTATTGATCTACACGTGTCATAAAACATCTTTAAACTGGCATAATATGGGCACCCTCAAAGTTAACTGTAATATAGAATAACCAATTATTCTACCCTATCTTTTAAGATGGCATAATATGGGCATCATATGGTATGCAATGGTCATCACACTGGATTAATGATCTACTAGTGGCACGCATCTCAAAGAAAGTCTACCAGCCTTTTTTACAGTGAATTCTTTTTTTTACGTAGCGGTCATCAAAGTTCACTGTAATATAACTACTTTTAAAATATACACTACCGTTCAAACGTTTGGGGTCACTTAGAAATGTCCTTGTTTTCCATGAAAACATACAGTTGTGGTCAAAAGTTTTGAGAATGACACAAATACTAATTTTCACAAAGTATGCTGCCTCAGTTTTGATGATGGCAATTTGCAAATACTCCAGAATGTCATGAAGAGTGATCAGATGAATTGCAATTAATTGCAAAGTCCCTCTTTGCCATGAGGGACTTTGCAGGTAGCTTAGTGGTTAAGAGCAATGTGCCAGTAACCGAAAGGTCGCTGGTTCTAATCCCCAAGCCGACTAGGTGAGAAATCTGTCGATGTGCCCTTGAGCAAGGCACTTAACCCTAATTGCTCATGTAAGTCGCTCTGGATAAGAGCGTCTGCTAAATGACAAAAATAAAATAATAAAAATAATGAAAAGGAACTTAATCCCAAAAAAACATTTCCACTGCATTTCAGCCCTGCCACAAAAGGACCAGCTGCCATCATGTCAGTGATTCCCTCGTTAACACAGGTGAAAGCCTTGACAAGGCTGGAGATCACTCTGTCATGCTGATTGAGTTAGAATAACAGACTGGAAGCTTTAAAAGGAGGGTGGTTCTTGAAATCATTGTTCTTCCTCTGTTAACCATGGTTACCTGCAAGGAAACACATGCTGTCATCATTGCTTTGCACAAAAAGGGCTTCACAGGCAAGGATATTACTGCTAGTAAGATTGCAACTAAATCAACCATTTATCGGATCATCAAGAACTTCAAGGAGAGAGGTTCAATTGTTGTGAAGAAGGCGTCAGGGCGCCCAAAAAAGTCTAGCAAGCGCCAGGACCGTCTCCTAAAGTTGATTCAGCTGCGGGATCGGGGCACCACCAGTGCAGAGCTTGCTCAGGAATGGCAGCAGGCAGGTGTGAGTGCATCTGCACGCATAGTGAGGCAAAGACTTTTGGAGGATGGCCTGGTGTCAAGAAGGGCAGCAAAGAAGCCACTTCTCTCCAGGAAAAACATCAGGGACAGACTGATATTCTGCAAAAGGTACATGGATTGGACTGCTGAGGACTGGGGTAAAGTCATTTTCTCTGATGAATCCCCATTCCAATTGTTTGGGGCATCCAGAAAACACCTTGTCCGGAGAAGACAAGGTGAGCGCTACCATCAGTCCTGTGTCATGCCAACAGTAAAGCATCCTGAGACCATTCATGTGTGGGGTTGCTTCTCAGCCAAGGGAGTGGACTCACTCACAATTTTGCCTAAGAACACAGCCATGAATAAAGAATGGTACCAACACATCCTCCGAGAGCAATTTCTCCCAACCATCCAAGAACAGTTTGGTGACGACCAATGCCTTTTCCAGCATGATGGAGCACCTTGCCATAAGGCAAAAGTGATAACTAAGTGGCTCGGGGAACAAAACATCGACATTTTGGGTCCATGGCCAGGAAACTCCCCAGACCTTAATCCCATTGAGAACTTGTGGTCGATCCTCAAGAGGCGGGTGGACAAACAAAAACCCACAAATTCTGACAAACTCCAAGCATTGATTATGCAAGAATGGGCTGTCATCAGTCAGGATGTGGCCCAGAAGTTAATTGACAGCATGCCAGGGCGGATTGCAGAGGTCTTGAAAAAGAAGGGTCAACACTGCAAATATTGACTCTTTGCATAAACTTAATGTAATTGTCAATAAAAGCCTTTGACACTTATGGAATGCTTGTAATTATACATCAGTATACCATAGTAACATCTGACAAACATATCTCATAACACTGAAGCAGCGAACTTTGTGAAGACCAATACTTGTGTCATTCTCAAATCTTTTGACCACGACTGTACATGAAATGAGTTTGAATAGGAAATATAGCAAAATGAATAGGAAATGTAGTTATTGACAAGGTTAGAAATAATTATTTTTAATAGAAATAATAATTGTGTCCTTCAAACTTTGCTTTTGTCAAATAATCCTCCATTTGCAGCAATTACAGCCTTGCAGACCTTTGGCATTCTAGTTGTCAATTTGTTGAGGTAATCTGAAGAGATTTCACCCCATGCTTCCTGAAGCACCTCCCACAAATTGGTTTGGCTTGATGGGCCCTTCTTACATACCATACGGTCAAGCTGCTCCCACAACAGCTCAATAGGGTTGAGATCCAGTGACTATGCTGGCCACTCCATTATAGACAGAATACCAGCTGACTGCTTCTTCCCTAAATATTCCTTGCATAGTTTGGAGCTGTGCTTTGGGTCATTGTCCTGTTGTAGGAGGAAATTGGCTCCAATCAAGCGCCGTCCAAAGGGTATGGCATGGCGTTGCAAAATGGAGTGATAGCCTTCTTTCTTCAAGATCCCTTTTACCCTGTACAAATCTCCCACTTTACCACCACCAAAGCACCCCCAGACCATCGCATTGCCCCCACCATGCTTGACAGATGGCATCAAGCACTCCTCCAGCATCTTTTCATTTGGTCTGGGTCTCACAAATGTTCTTCTTTGTGATCCGAACACCTCAAACTTCGATTTGTCTGTCCATAACACTTTTTTCCAATCTTCCTCTGTCCAGTGTCTGTGTTCTTTTGCCCATCTTAATATTTAATTTTTATTGGCCAGTCTGAGATATGGCTTTTTCTTTGCAACTCTGCCTAGAAGGTCAGCATCCCGGAGTCGCCTCTTCACTATTGTCATTGAGACTGGTGTTTTGCGGGTACTATTTCATGAAGCTGCCAGTTGAGGACCTGTGAGGCATCTGTTTCTCAAACTAGACACTAATGTTTTTGTCCTCTTGCTCAGTTGTGCACCGGGGCCTCCCACTCCTCTTTCTATTCTGGTCAGAGCCAGTTTGCGCTGTTCTGTGAAGGGAGTAGTACACAGCGTTGTACGAGATCTTCAGTTTCTTGGCAATTTCTCGCATGGAATAGCCTTCATTTCTCAGAACTAGAATAGACTGACGAGTTTCAGAAGAAAGTTATTTGTTTCTGGCCATTTTGATTCTGTAATCGAACCCACAATTGTTGATGCTCCAGATACTCAACTAGTCTCAAGAAGGCCCGTTTTATTGCTTCTTTAATCAGCACAACAGTTTTCAGCTGTGCTAACATAATTGAAAAAGGGTTTTCTAATGATCAATTAGCCTTTTAAAATGATAAACATGGATTAGCAAACACAACGTGCCATTGGAACACAGGACTGATGGTTGCTGATAATGGGCCTCTGTACGCCTAGGTAGATATTCCATAAAAAATCTGCTGTTTCCAGCTACAATAGCCATTTACAACATTAACAATGTCTACACTGTATTTCTGATCAATTTGATGTTATTTTAATGGACTAGAAAATTGCTTTTCTTTCAAAAACATGGACATTTCTAAGTGACCCCAAACTTTTGAATGGTAGTGTATATAAAGAAAAAGAATGTGGGGATAAACCAAGAAAATGTAGTTATTTAATACTTTTAAAAATGTATAATCTCTCTTTAATGAAATACAAAAAAAATACAAAAACATAAAGTTTCAAGTTTTAATGTCAAGTACAGTGAAATGCTTTCATTTTCCAAACCCAACAATGCAGTAATCAATGTCAATGTAGCACTAAAAATAACATAAGGTAGAACAAAGAAATAAGAATAACACCAGAAAATAAAAAGGGTCAGTTCCAATACCATATTTCCAATGTGCAGTGATACTGGAGTGATAGAGGTAGATATGTATAGGGGTAAGGTGACTAGGCATCAGGATATATGATAAACAGATTAGGAGCAGCGTAAACGCTGATTGTATGTGAGTGTGTGTGCGTGTGTGTGTGTGTAGAGTCAGTATAAATGTGTATGCATATGTGTGTGTGAGCAAATGATGAAGTGTGTGTTTGTGTGTGTGTTGGAATGTCACTGTGTGTGAGTGTGTAGAGTCCTGTGAGTGTGCATACAGTGTAAAAATAAAGTACAAGAGTCAACTCAAGCTCACTTAAATCTTTGCTGTGAAGTTGTGTGTGTGTGTGTGTGTTTGTATGTCATGACAGTAAACACATCTTGCTTTAACAATTGAACATTTGCTAAACACCACCCCTGCTAGGCTACCACATCATCTGCAGCCTCACTCTTCCCATGATCTCAAAGTAATTTCTGAGAAGGTGCGAAAATGAAATAAATGATTTGGTACAATTTTGATTATGGAAGATTGAATAAGCGTGCTTCAAACTGTTTGCTTGGAATTATTTGTAGCTATCTTTATCTGTGCATGAGAGTGCATCCAACTCAGTTTCCCTACCAGAAAACACGAGATACCATATAGTGTTGTGTATTCGAGCGCGCATTACATTTCAGGAGGAAACAAGCGCGGATGTGTGTCGGCTCACTTGACTTCAGTAAATTACTGGAGATGCTTTCATTGATAGCAGAGTTCAGGAATTATTTATAAAAATGTAGGTCCCTTTTGGCATTCAAACCATTATTCTTACGAACAAATTCCCATTAAGGGCCCAATGAATCACCACCCATGTTCATGATCAACTTGCACATCACGGTTTCTTTTGACAAACGGAATTTGTGAGTGAATTTAAGCACCTGTGCACCGTGGCTTTGTTTGTAGACTACATAACAATGAACATTAGGTCTATAATATATATCAAATTGTTTTGCTCACCGTTAATAATACCGTGTCTTCGCACTTGAATTTCGGGATGTATTTGTCTCTGTTGGTTTCAGAATAATTCAAGGTCCTGAATAGGCACATCACTTTTACACCACACTCAGCAGCGTCCGCCATGTCCACATCACTAGGTTATATACAACCAGATACCCCAAATAACTCTCTCTACTTATCGTGAAGTTTACACCAGTTTTCTTCGAAGAGGTGACGTTAACCACTCCTTTCCATTGTGGTTCGCTGAAATTCAATCTCGAGCGTCCATTCCAGTCAATTAAACAATTGGTGGTAGGCTGAATTCAAGTTTTTTTTTTTAAGAGCTTGATGAATGGTCTGTCTGTTATGGATTTCAGTTCCCCAATTCGTGGTGAAATATTAGCTTCAGACTTCCAGTATTCCCGTATCCACCGACGCGCCTTGCATCAGAACCAGCATCCACCAATGTGAAACTCGTCGCGCTGATGCTGTCCAGTCAATCCCACCTAGGTCCACCCAAGTGATGGGGATGCTGATGTTTCAGCCTATCACGTGCTTGTGTAACCGGTGCTGTACTGCACCACTGTAGCTATGCGTTGTGTGTGATTGCTAGTAACCACATGTTGAATTCAGAATGTTAATATCATCCTAAAAAGTACAATTACAATAGCATCTTAACAATACCATCCACTTATGAGTAAACTCCAAATATACAACATTATTCATGAACAAAACACTGTGTGTATGACTTTGTGCTTAAAGGAATCTAACATTTCTGAAGATGACAGAAAAAGCGTGCCTACCTCTCATAGCGCATCAACATTATTTGAGCAGGAGCACGCAGGGCAAAACGTTAAGTACACTCTCCTATTCCCAGGATGCAGGCATGCATAATAACAAATCAACATGCTATATTAATATATAAACCTGGTGAAATTCACAAAGTACTTTTAACATCTGTTACATTCACCCCTCCTGAATTTCACCAACCTTGTAAAACGAAACAAAATAATCTACCAAACTCAAGGCATAATTCTGAATTCAGCTCAAAACTGACCATAGGGTTCAGGGCAAGTGAAATCTGGTCAGGCCTTCAACTGCCCCTAGATGCATAGTGCCTCTTACACAATATCTACCTTCTTAGCCGTAAAAAAACGGTAATTCTGTACTATGTTAAACTTGCACCTTCTGGGGGATTGACTCAATTAGTCTCTTGACTGGTTTAACTACCCTCCCCGCCCTGTGCGACCCGCCACTGGGCTAGGGGCCATGGTGACTAACAGTGGTTCTGGCCTTAGATCATTGATCAGAGGAGGGTTTGAAGGAATCAGCTCCAGGATCTCAGAGGTGCTTCCCAAGTCATTTTCCTCAGGCAGGCGAGGTTCTTCTGGTTCTGTCTTTCCATCCGATGTCCAGAGCTCGGAGTAATCGCTTGAATCCTCCGCCATCCAAGATGCACTTTCCCCAGAGTCCTCCATGTCTTCCTTGTCCAGTCCATCGCCAGAGTGCGTGGCCTCTCCTGCATCTACATTGATCGAAGGTCCTGCAGCCTCACTGTCATTGAAGTACTCTGAATCATCAATTTCAAATGGCAGGAAGTTCACCTGCAGCAGTAGATTTCTGTGAACCACCTTCTCTCTGCCATCGCGGTCTTGGATTATGTACGTGTGAGTTTGTGGATGGACTGAAGTCACTGTGAAAATCTCGGGATTCCACTTGTCAGCCAACTTGCGGCGGCCCCTTTCACCCTTGTTGGCGATGAGGACACGATCCCCCATGGACAAACTGATGCCTTTAACCCGCTTGTCATACTCCCGACCTTGTCGTCTCTGTTGCTTGTCAGTGTGCCTTTGGGCAACACTCATAACTTCCTTCAGCCCAGTGATCAGAGTCTCGACATACTTGTTGCAATCCACAACACTGGAGTCGTCCAATACATTGTGGAACATCACATCCACTGGTAGCCGAGGGACCCTACCAAACATGAGAAAGAATGGAGCATAGCCTGCAGTCTCATGAACAGTGGCATTGTAGGCAAATATCAATGACTGGATTTGTTCAGGCCAATGTTCCTTGGTTTTCAGGGGTAGACTCCTGAGCATGCTGCCTAAAGTCCTGTTGAAGCGTTCAGTCTCTCCATTCCCCATTGGGTGATATGCCGTGGTTCTTGACTTTTGGACACCAGAGAGCTTAAGCAGTTCTGCTATTAACTCGCTCTCGAAATTTACACCCTGATAAGTATGGATCCTTGCAGCAAATCCGTAGACACAGAAGACATGATCCCACAGTTTACGAGCTACTTGCTTGGCTGTCTGGTTTCTGCATGGCCATGCATGGGCAAGTTTAGTGAACTGGTCAGTCACCACCAGAACGTCAACTGAGTTCTTCTTACTGTCTTCCGCTGTCCAAAAATCCAAACACACCAACTCCATGGGAGAGCAGGTTTTGATGCTCTCTAACGGGGCTCTAGCCGCTGGCTCTGGAGTCTTTGCTAGAACGCATCTCTGGCAGCAGCGTACATACTCCTTGATGTCTCTCTCCATTGCAGGCCAGAAAAACCTCTGTCTTGCCAGGGCTAGAGTTGTAGCCTGGCCTTGATGTCCTGCAAGGTCGTGAACGCCGGTCATCCTCTGTAGCTCGGCTGGTAGAGCACGGCGCTTGTAACGCCAGGGTAGTGGGTTCGATCCCCGGGACCACCCATACACAAAGAAAATGTATGCACGCATGACTGTAAGTCGCTTTGGATAAAAGTGTCTGCTAAATGGCATATTATTATTATTATTGCTTTGAGTCGCAACACCTCTGGTAAGACATACTGGAACTTTCTCTGGTTTGTGTGACTCTCCATAATGACACGATACAGAACTCCCTCTCTTAGGATCAAGCGGTCCGACTGCTTCATCAGCAACAACACTTTAGAAGAAACATATTGGTCTCGTCTGGTGGGCCGTTTCTTATTGAAGACGAAAGGGATGACCTTGGAAATCACAGAGTTTGCAGCTGGAGACCTCAAAGTTGCAGCTGTTGAATGTTGGAACCAAGCTGGATTGCTTGCATCTCCGTTGAACATTCCCAGTCGATATGGAACTGACATATAGCTTTCACTTCAGCAGTGGTCAAGGAGGTTATCTCCTGGGGATAAGAAGCCCACCGGAAGGCATCTTGGACATCATCATTCAGCGTCCCAACAGCCTCAGACAGAAGTGCTAGGTAGGACTCCCTCATCAGTCTCTGCACGACAGTCACTGCAAAGGGGTCGCGGCTCAGTGCATCTGCTACTGTATTCTTGCCGCCTGGGAAACGCTTCAAATCGAAGTTGTATGGTGCAAGCTTGGCAACCCATATTTGCTCGCAAGCATTCATCTTGGGTTTTGTCATGATGTACGTTAACGGGTTACTATCTGTCCAGACAGTGAACTCGTGCCCCTTAAGCCAGTGACTGGAGTTCTCACACACGCTCCATTTCAGTGCTAGAAATTCAAGTCTGTGTGCCGGATACCTTCTCTGCGACTTACTCAGGGTCTTGCTCGAGAATGCTATGGGCCTTGCTTTATCTTCACCTTCAGGCACTTGACAAAGCACAGCCCCGAGACCATCCAAAAATTGATGGTCCAATATGATCCTTGAAGGCACAGTGATGCCGAAACGTTGGTGTTCTACCCAGTAATTAATATATATAGTGTGCGACTTTTTTATAGCTTGCAATTTATTTGCCCTTAATCAGCACCTCTACAATAAATACTTTTCTCTGAGTGTGCGCCAGCTCATGCTTTTCATTAGACTGTTATGATCCTTTGAAAGCTAATCACTCAACCCAATGCTTCCCTCTAGTGGGTTTCCTATGAATGAGGGGGCCTCTGATGTTCCCAATGATGGTGATGGGTCCATTCAACCTGGCAGCCTGGGCTCATAGACGTAAAATAGCTGGGTTAGGGTTTAAGGTTAAGTTAAAGGGTTAAGGTTAGGGGAAGGGTTAGCTAACCTGCTAAGTAGTTGCAAAGTAGCTAAAAGTCGTTGCAAAGTTGCTAATTAGCTGTAATTGTCCATGATGATATTCAAACACGCAACCTTTTGGTTGCTAGATATTAGAATTGTACACCCGACCAACCACCCTAATTTCGTTTTTTGCCTCAAGTAACCTTGTCTTATGTAAACATACGGTGGGGGGGGGAAAGTATTTAGTCAGCCACCAATTGTGCAAGTTCTCCCACTTAAAAAGATGAGAGAGGCCTGTAATTTCATCATAGGTACACATCAACTATGACAGACAAATTGAGATTTTTTCCCCCAGAAATTCACATTGTAGGATTTTAATGAATTTATTTGCAAATTATGGTGGAAAATAAGTATTTGGTCACCTACAAACAAGCAAGATTTCTGGCTCTCACAGACCTGTAACTTCTTCTTTAAGAGGCTCCTCTGTCCTCCACTCGTTACCTGTATTAATGGCACCTGTTTGAACTTATCAGTATAAAAGACACCTGTCCACAACCTCACAGTCACACTCCAAACTCCACTATGGCCAAGACCAACGAGCTGTCAAAGGACATCAGAAACAAAATTGTAGACCTGCACCAGGCTGGGAAGACTGAATGTGCAATAGGTAAGCAGCTTGGTTTGAAGAAATCAACTGTGGGAGCAATTATTAGGAAATGGAAGACATACAAGACCACTGATAATCTCCCTCGATCTGGGGCTCCACGCAAGATCTCACCCTGTGGGGTCAAAATGATCACAAGAACGGTGAGCAAAAATCCCAGAACCACACGGGGGGACCTAGTGAATGACCTGCAGAGAGCTGGGACCAAAGTAACAAAGCCTACCATCAGTAACACACTAGGCCGCCAGGGACTCAAATCCTGCAGTGCCAGACGTGTCCCCCTGCTTAAGCCAGTACATGTCCAGGCCCGTCTGAAGTTTGCTAGAGTGCATTTGGATGATCCAGAAGAGGATTGGGAGAATGTCATATGGTCAGATGAAACCAAAATATAACTTTTTGGTAAAAGCTCAACTTGTCGTGTTTGGAGGACAAAGAATGCTGAGTTGCATCCAAAGAACACCATACCTACTGTGAAGCATGGGGGTGGAAACATCATGCTTTGCTGCTCTAGAGGAGATCCGCATGGAGGAATGGGCCAAAATACCAGCAACAGTGTGTGAAAACCTTGTGAAGACTTACAGAAAACGTTTGACCTGTGTCATTGCCAACAAAGGGTATATAACAAAGTATTGAGAAACTTTTGTTATTGACCAAATACTTATTTTCCACCATAATTTGCAAATAAATTCATTAAAAATCCTAAAATGTGATTTTCTGGATTTTTCTCCTCATTTTGTCTGTCATAGTTGACGTGTACCTATGATGAAAATTACAGGCCTCTCATCTTTTTAAGTGGGAGAACTTGCACAATTGGTGGCTGACTAAATACTTTTTTTCCCCACTGTACCAAACGTAACATATACTAATTTGAGTATCCAGAATTCACCTTTACTATGTTACGTCTAGTCTATGAGACCAGGCTGGTCCATTTGTCTTTAGTTGGCCTACACCACATAACTTAAACCTCACTATTGATCTTGTTCTGAATACATTTCAGACTACAGTGAAGGATAACTACTAAGCACAGTATACAATATTCTGAAGACTAAAACATAGCAACAGATGTAGCATACAATCACTTTCTTGAGACACAAGTAAAACTTCACTTAAGGCTAAATACATAACTCACTTTGGTGAAGAAATGGCAAACAAGAGGAAAGAGTTAGTATACTGATATGAATAGATATGTTTATTTCCCAGCATTTTTTCCGAAACCCTCCAAGAACAAGTAACAGGGAAACACGTATGTCTGAAGAAATAGTGCATGAACACTAGATAATAATTATTACCTAAACATATTTCTAATACCTGTACAGGAATCACTACATCAACTATACTAATCTACAGGAGAGGTCAAGCACTGACCATCAGACATCGTTTCAACATGTTTCTTGCCCCTTCACCAAGGGGAAAAAAAGAAAAAATCCCAAAAATATTGATGTGCACCCCCCAATCCAAAGGGGTAGTCGTTCAACAGAGTTGCCAAGTCACCTGCACGATTATACAGCGCAATACATTACAGATAGAATGGTAAGATTCCTATGTACTGTTCATTGACTCCCTACCCGTTTAAAAAGACAAATATATTATTTAAAAAAAAAAAAATGTTTTAATAATAATAAATAATAATAATATGTTTTCCTGCTTTACATCTGCAGATAGATTATATGATGCATTTATTTATTTGTCATTTCAACGTCAATTTAAATAAATAGGTTCGTATCGCGAATGGCACATTTGTAAGATTTCTTCACTGTTTTTGAAAAATTCTGCATCGAATGAAAAAAGAAAAAAAAGAAAAAAAAATTAAAAAGACAAATTCCTGTTACAACTGACAAAGTAACAGAAAATAATTGTCTGAAGGGGAAAATACCATTACTAATCTAACGTTACTTACAAAAAGACCATATCTATTCAATTTGTGAAACCAAATAAAAAAATCTGGATAATTTTTCCATCTTCAGAAAAAAAGCACAAGAATAAAATATGCTAGCAACATCGATGTCCACATTTTGCGGATTCGTTTCCTCTTTAGAGATACAAAAATGTAAACATTGCAAAATAAATAGTGAAAACGAGTGATACAGGATCTGTGGTTCATGCTCATGATCCCAACACAAACGTTTTATTTTTGCTTTTTTACATGTACTATTTTGTTTGCATTTTCAAGTGCAAAAGCATGATGACAAATTCGCTAGAATTCAAGTAACAGAAAAAAATAAACATACTAATGATACAAATATACTATTTTACAAGTTAGTGATATTCCCAATTTACAAAATGTACATTTATAATAGACAAATTTGTTATAATATTTTGATATGCTCGATTCTGTATAGGTCCTTGTATATGCTTGCCCTCTGGTGGCTGGGGCTTGCATTCTTCCTAGCGGAGGCGAGTCAGTTTGTCACATTCACCGGTCTGCGCAGAACGGGGATAAGGGGAGGAGGAAGGGAGCGGGTTATGTCACCTCCATTGGTACTGTGGTCTCTGATATACCGTTCAACGCAAGTCTCTCAGGTTCGTGATTATCCCTGAAAAAAAGAAGAAACATAGTCATTCATTATTCAAATACAAAGCAAATTAGTTTGCCTGGAAAATTAAAAGTTATGTATATCAGCCATTCTAAATGAAAGAACAAGAAATTAAAGGTCTTACCTGGCCATGCTGCCGATGGCGGGCGTCACCTTGGGCACGCGGTCCAGGCTGCTTGCGGCCATGGTGGCCAGCTTCAAGGCAGACGGCGAGGGGGCCGAGGGCCGGGAGTTGTGGTGGTGATGGGCAGGGGAGACAGCGCTGCCGTGGCCCCAGTGGTTGGGCAGAGACTGGGGAGTGGTGGAGTGGGAAGCAGGGAGCAGAGGGCCGCCGCAGGACGTGGTCCGACCTGACCTGTCCAACCCTGTGCCGCCCTGGGATGTGCTGGTGGAGTGAGGAGGTCTGGAGGTCCCTGCAGGAGAGGTGATATGACACCGTCAAACCAGAGTAGGCCTATTCCCTGAATAAGCACATATCTTAAATGTCAATTAATGAGGTGGGCTGGTCGTTTAGCAATGACTCAATTCCACTACGGAACCCAACAACAAAATAATATCTGAGAGTAGTCCATATTAAAATGTATGATATATTCTGAAGAGGACCTGAAGGCTGGACGACCCCGTTGACGCTGGTGTTGTCTGGTTTGTTCTCATTGTTGACCTGGCCTGGAGCACTGATCACAGCTGACGCAGCAAAATGGGCGCTGGCCGAGTCCAGAGTCTTTGATATGATGCAGTCAGTGGAGCCAGCAGTCTACAACACAATATAATGACAGTCTACAGAACGTAACACTGCCATAGCAGTCATCGAAACATACGCGGAGCTGTTTGAAGACTATCAACATATTAATGGAAATGAAGATGCATTCTGCCCCACCGACTGGACTGAAGCCATTAGGAATGCTGTGTATATAGTTCTCTTTGAAGGGGTGAAAGACAGTGTGTGTACCTGTGTGTGTTGTCGCTCAGGCAGTGAGAAATGCTGCTGGGGAGGAGGAGCTTTCAGCTGCAGTTGAGCCAGCTGCTGTTTCTGCATCTGGGCCAGAGCCTGCTGATGAGTCTGGTACTGCTCCTCTGTGATGCCACCTGCCGATACAGGAGATCAAGGGAAAGGCCATCAGAGAGGGAACGACAGAGATAAAAGAGAGACGAATACATATACTAAGGTGGAGTACATAGCAAAGAGGGAGGGAAGACAAGCAGATTGGAAATTGTAATAGTGCATCCTTGAAGGGAGGTAGGATATGGCGAGGAGATGAAGACTGCCTGCGGTGCCACTCCTTAACACTAGGGGTCATAGAGAAGCGGTCAAGGAAATTGCACACCATGTCAGGAGAGAGGCCAGTTCCTCAATATGCAAGCCCCTAACAATTTAAGTTACTCATGTTCAGTGGCAGTCTTTCCACTTCCCTGAACAAATCATTTCTGACTGGGAGTTGTGAATCAACCCTTCCTGGCAGTTCTGAGAACAGTTTCTGAAGAGAAATGTGAGGAAGACCAGGGGGGCTGACATGGGAAAACAAAGCCACAATGTGAAAACTAACAACAGAAAAAACAAATGTGTTCCACAAGCAGTACTATCACAATATAGCCAAGATAGAAACTGTATACAGTTAAATTATGTTTGGTAGTGGCTTGGAAAGTGGAAGATGGACTTTCACTACAGTGTTGAGGATGAGCTCACCTGAGCCACTGTTCTTGGTGTGGACAAACAGCCCCCCAGACAACCTGTTGTCCATGGAAGGTCTACCCGTCCTCCCTTCCCCACTGCCGTCACACTGTGTGGGCCTAGGTCTGAAACAGCGCCACCTCAGGGCCTGGATGTTGCTCAGGATGTCTGCCAGCGAGGAGGCAGAGCCAGGCATAGTTCTGTGGTTCTGTGAGGGGACCTGGGGATCAGAGAACTCTGGAGCCGCAGACAGGCCCCTGGGGAAGGAGGAGCTGAAGACTGCTGAGTCTAGCTGCTTCAATACTCCGTCCAGGTCTGATGACGCCCGATCCAACAGGACCCTGAGAGAAGAAGACAAACATTCATTCTGATAAATCATAATGCGAGTTAACATTTATCAATAGACTTAAATCAAAGTCACGATAAAAACATAACCTACAATATACCTAACCTATAACACAACCATCTGAACAGAAGACAGCCAAGTCAAATATTTCACAAGAGAACAAATGGACGGCAGAGTGAGAGAGGTATGCTGTGACGTACCTGCCACCTCGGCCCACCCTCCTGCGGGCCAGTCCCACACAGCGTTGGGGTACAGAGAGAGCGGTGAGGGACTGACGATGCCGCAGAGCATCCAGCCCTGCCAACTCAGGGTGATCCCACAGGAGCCCAGAGCTCTGGTCCACACAGGGCTGCAGAGACAGGCAAAGGAAACAGTTACTCGTTTAGGCTAGCTACCAGTGTCATACAGACAGGACCAAATACCATCTTACCCACAGACTAGACCCAATACCACAATATTACCACTGATACTAATAATGTGTGGAATTGCAAATGAATGTGAGAGAATATACTTTAATTGCACTTGTGATTGCAGCGAGACTCACAGCGAGGTAATGGCATCCTGCTTTCCTTCTGAAGGCAAACGTTCCATCTGGATCATTTTCCTCGTCCGGTTCTGATGGGGGAGACTGAAGGAGAAGACAAAACCAACACTATAAAATACACACTTGCACACAAACATAATGCTACATAACATATTAACTTCTTCATTATGATATTGTCATCATCAGGGCCCTGTTCTCAGAGGTACTGACCAGTGGGTAGTCCTCCTCTCCAGAGCTGTGGAAGTCATACTGTTTGATATCGGCCTTGTTGACGATGTGCTGGCGCTTGGCGGGCCTGCCGGGGCGGCACAGGGGTTCCCGCCTGGTGTACTTCTTCTTTGGTCTGATAAAGTCAAAGGGATCCTCGTCCTTCACCGAGACGTGGTGGTACCCATGGTGCTGGAGACAGCCTGACTTGTGCGTCTGAAAGAGAAAGACAGTGGAGTTAGAGGTCGTTAAGTGTCAGAGCCGGACAGACAAGATTTCTTCATAGTCAAATGATCAGAGTGAGAAGAGTTCATTGCTGCACTCCATTTCTTGAAATGTAATCAGTGTGCTGCAGGTTCATCCTACAGCATTCCCTATTCTGAACTGCTTGATTGTCAAATGTAAAACCCCCAGGTAAAACAAAAGAGGTAATGTTATGGTTGATAGAAGCCCTAATATTACCTTGATTTTGATCTCAGCTTTATGGTTATGGCGGTTCCCGTTGGTTAGAGTGATTGGAGCAGTGTAGACGGGCTTCTCAGCCAGAGGGGCCGTCACCTCACTGAGGACTTCACCCGTAAAGTCACCCATCTGATATCTACATGGAAACAACAGATAAATAATAAAGAAAACATTAATTCAATATACGACAGATAAAATAAAAAGCCAGCAGTAACTTCACCATCATTCATATTGACTGACAGTATTCACCATCAACATGTAAGAACAGGCTGAGAAAAGCTGTTCTCTTTTAGCACCGGGACTAGTAGTGTGTTAGTGTTAGAAACGACGTGAGAACTGCAATGACCACTCAGCATGAGCTGTAGCCTGCTCTGACCCAGGAAGCCCTGCTGGGCTACACCATGCACCACTAACAGGACACGGGCTACAGTCACACGCGCATTGTGAGAAACAGGGCACCAATAAGGCACAGACTACAATCTCACAACACCCCCCTCCAACGGTTTTAAGGCTCACCTTTTCTCCACCACCTCCAGGGTGAGGTGCAGCAGCTCTCTCTTGCTCTTCTCCCTCCTCTTGATCATCTCCAGGATGGTGACCGTCCGGCTGAACTCCCTCCTCAGCTTCAACATCTTCTCATAGGACGCCTCGTCATTCTTACGGTTCTGAACATTGAGAGACACGGTCAAACAACTACACTAACCCTCAGGATCATCAAGCCTACACAGGGGTCCTGACTGATTAAGGGTACAGAGAGACATGAAAATGTTTGGAGAGCACATTACAGGGGCGACAACATACTGTAGCTAACATGAAACAAATCACTTGCAACATCATTCAAATATTAATTAAATTGTGCGAGGCTCCAAGCCTTGATAGAATAGAAACAATGTTTTAACGTTTTCCTTTGCAATGCGAGTTGCTATGATGGAAGGTCATCACAGACTGAACGAGCAGCAAATTATTGCTTGATACTGAAACTCCATATAATCTAAGTGTGAGGAGACACCTTCCTGGTCTGCATCTTCTCTGTGCGTCGTCTGAAGGCCACGTAGGCGTCGTTGTTGGTGGAGCCATCCCTCTTCTCAGACCTGATGAGGGGGATGAGCGACGGGCCCCGGCAGTTCTTCCTCTTCCTCACCCAGTAGTCGTACACTGACTTCAGGAGGTAGTCATCCTCGTTCAGCAGCAGCTTGGCCTCTGTGATAGTGACCAGCTGTGAGCAGACAGAGATGGAAGTTTAGTTTATTACAACGTTTCCCTTGATTATTTTCCAGAGCGAAGCCTCTTCAAGCAACATTACACCCAGGTCAATCTTCTATTAACACAGAGAACCTTTTTTGATAACACAATTGCTGCTGGTCCAGACGGAGGGTGTTATGTTACCTGGTTTGCGCTGGCTTTCTCCAACCTGTCCACCATGGTCTCAAACTGTATGGGTTTGATCTCCATCTTGCGGTTGAGTCTGTTGAGGAGGGTCTCATCCTCTGAGTCCATGTCATAGTCTGGCTGCTCATTGTCCAGACCCAGGGCTGTGAGAAGAGGAAGAGAGGATAAGGTGAAGTCAGCAAAGGCCTTCTTGGTGCAAATGCAAGAGTGTAGGGCCTCTTTAACTGATTACAGTTGGTCGGCTGCTGGACAGATTTCATCTTGTGAAAGTGATGTGGTAACAACTGACATCAATTGCTCTATAACCTTGGCTAAAAGACAGACAGCCAAAGATGTGCTAGCTAGCTGGTCAAAGAGTCCCTATTCAGATTTGGCACGCAACATTTCAGAAACTATTTGATAGCTTGTCGACATTTGTCCTCTGAGTGAATATGCATGTGTGAGAGTTGGATGGGAGGGAGTCTAGCCTACAGAGGCTGGTTCCAAGAAAATGATACTGACGCTGGATGTGGAAGAGTTGTTTGGGGATCCTGAGCTCTCCTTTGTAGAGGCGGTCGTAGTAAGTGATGTTGCTTTCCGCCTCAGGCACCGGGATGACCATGTTCTCCTTCTTCTCCCTGAAAACCGACTGAGCAGAGATGGCCCTCTGGAGATGGTGCTCCTGAGAGAGGGAGAGAAAGATGTTAAAAGTTTTGTAACCGTGTTGCTTCCGTCCCTCTCCTCGCCCCTACCTGGGCTTGAACCAGGGACCCTCCGCACACATCGAAAACAGTGCCCCTTGAAGCACCGTTACCTGTCGCTCCACAAAAGCTTTTGTGAAACCCTATATTGGCACAATTCAGACAGAAAGCGAGAGACAAATCAAATCAAATTTTATTGGCCACATGCGCCGAATACAACAGGTGCAGACATTACAGTGAAATGCTTACTTACAGCCCTTAACCAACAGTGCATTTATTTATTTTTATTAAAAAGTAAAATAAAACAACAAAAAAGTTTAAAGAAAAAAAGAGCAGAGGTAAAATAAAATAACAGTAGGGAGGCTATACATACAGGGGGGGTACCGGTGCAGAGTCAATGTGCGGGGGCACCGGCTAGTTGAGGTAGTTGAAGTAATATGTACGTGGGTATAGTTAAAGTGACTATTCATAAATAATTAACAGAGTAGCAGCAGCGTAAAAAGATGGGGTGGGGGGGCAGTGCAAATAGTCCGGGTAGTCATTAGCTGTTCAGGAGTCTTATGGCTTGGGGGTAGAAGCTGTTGAGAAGTCTTTTGGACCTAGACTTGACACTCCGGTACCGCTTGCCGTGCGGAAGCAGAGAGAACAGTCTATGACTAGGGTGGCTGGAGTCTTTGACAATTTTGAGGGCCTTCCTCTGACACCGCCTGGTATAGAGGTCCTGGATGGCAGGAAGCTTGGCCCCAGTGATGTACTGGGCCGTACGCACTACCAGGCGGTGATGCAACCAGTCAGGATGCTCTCGATGGTGCAGCTGTATAATTTTTTAAGGATCTGAGGACCCATGCCAAATCTTTTCAGTCTCCTGGGGGGGAATAGGCTTTGTCGTGCCCTCTTCACGACTGTCTTGGTGTGTTTGGACCATGATAGTTTGTTGGTGATGTGGACACCAAGGAACTTGAAGCTCTCAACCTGTTCCACTACAGGCCCGTCTATGAGAATGGGGGCGTGCTCAGTCCTCTTTTTTTTCCTGCAGTCCACAATCATCTCCTTTGTCTTGGTCACGTTGAGGGAGAGGTTGTTATCCTGGCACCAGACGGCCAGGTCTCTGACCTCCTCCCTATAGGCTGTCTCATCGTTGTCGGTGATCAGGCCTACCACTGTTGTGTCGTCGGCAAACTTAATGATGGTGTTGGAGTCGTGCCTGGCAATGCAGTCATGGGTGAACAGGGAGTACAGGAGGGGACTGAGCACGCACCCCTGAGGGGCCCCCGTGTTGGATCAGTGTGGCAGATGTGTTGTTACCTACCCTTACCACCTGGGGGCGGCCCATCAGAAAATCCAGGATCCAGTTGCAGAGGGAGGTGTTTAGTCCCAGGATCCGTAGCTTAGTGATGAGCTTTGAGGGCACTATGGTGTTGAATGCTGAGCTGTAGTCAATGAATAGCATTCTCACGTAGGTGTTCCTCTTGTCCAGGTGGGAAAGGGCAGTGTGGAGTGCAATAGAGATTGCATCATCTGTGGTCTGTTGGGGCGGTATGCAAATTGGAGTGGGTCTAGGGTTTCTGGGATAATGGTGTTGATGTGAGCCATGACCAGCCTTTCAAAGCACTTCATGGCTACAGACGTCAGTGCTACAGGTCGGTAGTCATTTAGGCATGAGGCGTCACTACAGACTCCCTGGTTCGATTCCAGGCTGTATCACAACCGGCCGTGATTGGGCGTCCCATAGGGCGGCGCACAATTGGCCCAGCGTCGTCCGGATTTGGCCGGTGTAGGCCGTCATTGAATTTGTTCTTAACTGACTTGCCTAGTTAAATAAAAGGTAAAATAAAAATAAATAAAATAAATAGGCAGGTTATCTTAGGCAGGTTACAGAGGAAGAGAGAGAGAGGGAACCAGAGACAGTGAGTAAGGGAGCGAAAGACAATGATGCGATTGTAAATAACCTTTTTTTACTCCCATGTTTACATTTGCATGTTTGTATATCATGACTGCAAGGGGCTGCCTTTCATATAATGTACAAACGGTGAGCAGACAAGACGGTTTTGTCTGCAAATAACACTCTGTATGGCCTGGGTTCATAGGCGTCACAGCTGCACAGGCAAACCAACAGGTGATGAAACCTCACTGTCAAACCAGCATGGTGATGAAACCTCATGCAACAACTTGAAAGGTGTAGGACTCCTTTCATTGCTGTTTGACTGCAGGCAATACTACATCTTCACTGATGTAACAAGAATACCGATCAAAGACAGAAGTAGCTAGCTACACTACTAGTCTACAAGTGTGTCATGGTTATTTTATGGCGCCTTCATAGCCATTTGCCACCCACACATCTCCTGTTAGTTACTTTCTTATTAAAAAGACAGCTAGCTTGAGGCCAATGAATGAGAACCTAAGTTAACAAACCGTTAGCCAACCACTACTTTAGTTACTTTCTTTAGTTACCTACTTCAGACGTATATACAGTTGGATAAGAACCTCATTGCAAGTTAGTTAGCTAATGTTAGCTTCGCTAACTTGTGTTACGACAACGCACGCCTGTTTATTATCAATCACATCCAAGAAAATGTACGTAAAATCATTCACGTCACTAGTCGAAGAAAGCGCTACCAATCATACAAAAAACTCGTTCTTTACGCTATTTGAGTATATATTTGCGTAAAGACCACGATTTACTACGCAAAGAGCGTGAAATGAAGGACTCTCAGCATAGACAAAGAACTACGTACGCACAAAACGTTGCGTAAACGCATCAAGAATACAATCGCCCTGCTGTACACCTGAAATATTTTTTAAAGATATCTCAATATTAAAACGTTTTCTTACCGATTCTTCTTCTTTTTCCATCCCCGTAGGCATCTGTGGCACAGCCCGGTTGATCGAAACGCAGTCATTTAGGTCCGGAAGGTCTTTGTTGCGGTATATGGGGAGAGGTTTGGCGGCGTCTAGCGCTCGCGCTCGGAACGATAGTTTACTCATTGTTGGCCCCTTTCGCAATCACATTGAATGCGAAGAAAACATGTATCCCGCCAGAATTCGCTCAAAAACTCGGTATAAATCCACAAGGGACTCTGTTGTTTCCACAATAGTAGGATTCATTGGTTCCCATTCGGTCGAAATCCAGTGCGAAAAGCCATTTCTGGTCGAGTTCAACTGGATTTAGAAGCTATTTTTCTCGGGTGATTCTCTCCCAGTGCCATGGGAAACATGGCGGACATGTCCACAGCGCCTGAACAATCCCGACAGCCAGCGCGACACATCCGAAAAACATGGGCCCTGGTGTTGCGCGCGCATCTCATACAACATGCATGAAGAAAGCGTGTAACCTGGTTTTAATGTCTATGCACGCAAACACCACACTTATACATTTTGCCTAGTTAAGTATTACTTTTCAGTTGTGTTGGAAAAACGTATAACATGGGGATTGTTCACTTATCCCAAACACTCAGCCCAGTATGATCAATAACATTTTCAAAGGTTGTAGAGAGGGTCGTTGAACAATTTACAGATCACTTAAGTGTCCTTGTAGATACAACATATAATAAAATATATTTTGCCTTTAACTTGCACTGGCAATATAAAACACAGATGTGTTTGGATTTGCAGTGAATTAGGGTAGGTGGGTTGTAGTTAGTAGTTTGAAGGAGAAAATCTGATACATGGACTGGAAGAGACTATAAAATGACAAACCACAGTTGATAGAATACATTTTATTGCAAAACGAATGCAATACTTTGTCAAATTTGTACATCCCTTTGGAACAAACACAATGGAAAGATTTTGAACAAAGCATAATAGCCACCTTTCACTGCCTATAATTTCAGGCACACTTTTTTTAAATTGAAAAAACGTCTGCTGGAGAAACAGAAAGGGGAAATGCTACAGCTGTTATGTTTGCAGAAAGATGTATTAAAAACTATAAGAACCTCAAGTACAAAAGCTATTTCGACATTGGTGCCATATTATGTAATAATAATAATAATGTGACTGTTAAAATGCCAAATGACTTAAAATGAAAATATTTTCACACTGTAAAACCATAAAACCAATGTGGGCCACTTGGCTTATACCATATGTTCTGAAATAAAGATATTTAAAATATTAAATAAATAGCTAATTCAAACGATAAATATATATTTTTTATAGGACGGCAAAACATTTATTCCATATTAACAATCACTCAAGATCATTGCAACAGACAAAAAGTTGAAAATGGAAGACCTAAATAATTTTTTCGCAATGTAACTCATAAAACTTTCATGATAAATAGGCCTAGTATTAGGCCAAGTATTTTGAAACGGAATACAACAGTTCAAAATATAAGATGATTTACTTAGTCCATGGACTAGTGTTGAGCTCTTCATATTTTAGGAATAAGAGTGCAATATTAAATCATTATAAACAAGATGGATATAATGTTGATGACGCTCGTATTAACACTTGGTAACCTAGCTATTACATTTTAGGATGTCCTGTCGTTCTGTTAGGATTGAATACAGATTACTTGATATTGTATTTTAAATACAATTTTTTTTTTTTTTACAAACTTACCAAGAACATTTCTTAGTTTTACAATTTCAGATTTTCACAAGACTGATCAAATCAGAAGGTGCCCCTCCTGAGTCAGGGTATAGAGTACAGAAAATGAAGTTCACTCATTTAATATAAACATTTAAAAATGTCTTCAGTCCATGGGTATATACTCAGTTTTGACACGAGTAAGAAAATAAGAACACTATATGCACATACGAGTGTCCAAAAATGTACACTTCATAAATAAACACAAATATATAAATTCATATTTAGAAACCACCGACTGAATATTTATCCATATATAGGCTGTTCATTTGTTTTAGGAGAAAAATATATAATACTATAAAGGCTTTTCAGAGTGTACAACTCTTAGTATTATTGCTAAGTAACCACTGTATATCTACAAATAAATATGGGATTCATAAATAATAATAAGTACAAAAGCAACACAAACAATGAAAATCAACAAAATTAAGGCCACCTATTCAATAGAGTATTAAAAAGGTAAATAATATAAAGTAAAAGTCCCAACCTGTGATGGGGCATAGCTTTGGCAGCTGGGGGTTGTAGTATTGGATATAAGGCTCGAATCAAAGTTCACTCTCATACTTTCTTGGGTCGTTTAAACTTGCTTTGCAGAGCAAAGGAAACCAATGCGTATAATACTGATCTCTTCTGACCTGTAAATGTGCAGTCCATCCAATAAGGCATTTTGACACTTGAAATGACATATTCAAGGGTAAAAAAACAAAAACAAAAAACAGAGCAATGCTCAATTACATGATTTGAACCATTTAAATATTAACATAATTGTAAATTAAACACTAGTGACAGAACCATATATTACTACTGTTGATATTGAATACTTAGTTTCAGAATGCATGTACAGTTGAAGTCGGAAGTTTACATACACCTTAGCCAAATACATTTAAACTCAGTTTTTCACAATTCCTGAAATTTAATCCTAGTACAAATTCCCTGTTTTAGGTCAGTTAGGATCACCACTTTATTTTAAGAATGTGAAATGTCAGAATAATAGTAGAGATAATGATTTATTTCAGCTTTTCTTTCTTTCATCACATTCCCAGTGGGTCAGAAGTTTACATACACTCAATTAGTATTTCGTAACATTGCCTTTAAATTGTTTAACTTGGGTCAAACGTTTCGGGTAGCCTCCACAAGCTTCCCACAATAAGTTGGGTGAATTTTCGCCCATTCCTCCCGACAGAGCTGGTGTAACTGAGTCAGGTTTGTAGGCCTCCTTGCTCGCACACGCTATTTCAGTTCTGCCCACAAATTTTCGCTAGGATTGAGGTCAGGGCTTTGTGATGGCCACTCCAATACCTTGACTTTGTTGTCCTTAGGGTCATTGTCCATTTGGAAGACCCATTTGCGACCAAGCTTTAACTTCCTGACTGATGTCTTGAGATGTTGCTTCAATATATGCACATAATTTTCCTTCCTCATGATGCCATCTATTTTGTGAAGTGCACCAGTCCCTCCTGCAGCAAAGCACCCCCACAGCATGATGCTGCCACCCCCGTGCTTCACGGCTGGGATGGTGTTCTTCGGCTTGCAAGCGTCCACCTTTTTCCTCCAAACATAACGATGGTCATTATGGCCAAACAGTTCTATTTTTGTTTCATCAGACCAGAGGACTTTTCTCCAAAAAGTACGATCTTTGTCCCCATGTGCAGTTGCAAACTGTAGTCTGGCTTTTTTTATGGTGTTTTTGGAGCAGTGGCTTCTTCCTTGCTGAGTGGCCTTTCAGGTTATGTTGATATAGATACTTTTGTACCCGTTTCCTCCAGCATCTTCACAAGGTCCTTTGCTGTTGTTCTGGGATTGATTTGCACTTTTCGCACCAAAGTACGTTCATCTCTAGGAGACAGAACGCATCTCCTTCCTGAGCGATATGACGGCTGCGTGGTCCCATGGTGTTTATACTTGCGTACTATTGTTTGTACAGATGAACGTAGTACCTTCAGGCGTTTGGAAATTGCTCCCAAAGATTAACCAGACTTATTGAGGTCTACAATTTTTTGGCTGATTTCTTTTGATTTTCCCATGATGTCAAGCAAAGAGGCACTGAGTTTGAAGGTAGGCCTTGAAATACATCCACAGGTACACCTCCAATTGACACAAATGATGTCAATTAGCCTATCAGAAGCTTCTAAAGCCATTTTCCAAGCTGTTTAAAGGCACAGTCAACTTAGTGTATGTAAACTTTTGACCCACTGGAATTGTGATACAGTGAATTATAAGTGAAATAATCTGTCTGTAAACAATTGTTGGAAAAATTACTTGTGTCATGCACAAAGTAGATGTCCTAACCGACTTGCCAAAACTATAGTTTGTTAACAAGAAATTTGTGGAGTGGTTGAAAAACGAGTTTTAATGACTCCAGCCTAAGTGTATGTAAACTTCCAACTTCAACTGTATACCACACAAATTAGTCTATACTTTACAATAACTTACCCTTTTTAAAATGAACACAAAACACTCACTGTTAAACTCATTTAGCAGATATAACAGAAAATCTGTATCAAAAATATTCAGAGAAAATACATTTTTACTTTGGGAGTAAATATAATTTAACTTAGAGGCATTTTTTCTGACTCCTTCCCTTGATGGCTTTTTCTTTTCTTCGATAAAATTGATAAAAACAAGAAGAAAAAGGAAAAACATAAGAAAGTATTTGCATGTCTCTCTATGTTCAGATAGACCCACAGTATCTATTTTCAAATCTTCCAGTTTACTTTTCTTGGGACTCTGTATGCCTTTCCAGAAAATAGTGTCTGTTGAAGTTCAGATGTTCATAATCCTTCTATTGTTTGATGCTTAACAGCGTGTTTCAATAGATCTCTAGAAAACGCCTTTATGATGCTTTTCTTTTGAAAAAAGACATCTCTGGCCGCACCGTTTTGTGCAAAATAAAAACATAGATTGACAGGTACATTAGAAAATGAGCATTAGATCGACTCATCTATGATAATACTGAACAATATATACAATTAAATCACTCAATATAACGTTGTACTGTTTTCCTTTGTCAATTGTACAATAAATGCATCAGAAATATTTGTACCAACAATTTCCTCATATATAGAATCTCATTATTTTCCACAAGGACAAGCTAGCTGCTGCTACATCACAGCTATTATTTTGCAGCTAGGTTCCTCCATCCTTTCTTGTACTTCTTTCACTGTCAGTATCATGGTGGTGGTCAAGGTGGAAGGGGTGATGACTGATCGTTGCACCAATCCAGTTGGACTAAGTACCAAGCTGTTTAACAGAGTGGACAACGGTCGCTTCTAATGCACACACAGCTAACTAGTAGCAGTTCCACGACCGGCTACACTGAAACCCATTGGCTAGATGGACCGCTACCCAGAAGGCCACTGAAGTAACGGATCCACACATTCACTGTCATCTGGAGATCTTCCTCCTCTTGGGTTTAGGGGTCTTGACTTGTCGGTCTCTCTGTGACATCTGGTGCACCAAAGAAATGGGGAAAAAAAGGAAAACCATCTTTAGAGACTGTAGACAAACACATTTGGACACACAAAGGTCATGTCTATAGAGGTGTGTACGTACAGTACACGTAACCAAATAATATGAATCTACCCATGATGTTTAGATGTCAGAGTACTCACATTGCCTGTCATCTTATCCAGCTCGCTCATAGCCTCCTGTATAGCAGCTTCTAGGTGGTTATTCCATTTTCCCCCACTGTAAGAAAGAGAACGTATTTGTATTACTGTATCCTCATCTGATAAAACAATATCCAGGGACAGAATAAAGCATATCCATCTAGGGCAACAATTCTCAACTGGTGGGTTGCGACAAATTTGGGTCACAGGAGGTTTTGAATGGGTTGCGAGTGTGAGTAAAAAAAAAAGTATATATATATATATATATATATATACAGTGGGGAAAAAAAGTATTTAGTCAGCCACCAATTGTGCAAGTTCTCCCACTTAAAAAGATGAGAGAGGCCTGTAATTTTCATCATAGGTACAAGTCAACTAGGACAGACAAAATGAGGAAAAAAAATCCAGAAAATCACATTGTAGGATTTTTTATGAATTTATTTGCAAATTATGGTGGAAAATAAGTATTTGGTCAATAACAAAAGTTTCTCAATACTTTGTTATATACCCTTTGTTGGCAATGACACAGGTCAAACGTTTTCTGTAAGTCTTCACAAGGTTGTCACACACTGTTGCTGGTATTTTGGCCCATTCCTCCATGCAGATCTCCTCTAGAGCAGTGATGTTTTGGGGCTGTCGCTGGGCAACACAGACTTTCAACTCCCTCCAAAGATTTTCTATGGGGTTGAGATCTGGAGACTGGCTAGGCCACTCCAGGACCTTGAAATGCTTCGTACGAAGCCACTCCTTCGTTGCCCGGGCGGTGTGTTTGGGATCATTGTCATGCTGAAAGACCCAGCCACGTTTCATCTTCAATGCCCTTGCTGAGGGAAGGAGGTTTTCACTCAAAATCTCACGATACATGGCCCCATTCATTCTTTCCTTTACACGGATCAGTCGTCCTGGTCCCTTTGCAGAAAAACAGCCCCAAAGCATGATGTTTCCACCCCCATGCTTCACAGTAGGTATGGTGTTCTTTGGATGCAACTCAGCATTCTTTGTCCTCCAAACACGACGAGTTGAGTTTTTACCAAAAAGTTATATTTTGGTTTCATATGACATTCTCCCAATCCTCTTCTGGATCATCCAAATGCACTCTAGCAAACTTCAGACGGGCCTGGACATGTACTGGCTTAAGCAGGGGGACACGTCTTGCACTGCAGGATTTGAGTCCCTGGCGGCGTAGTGTGTTACTGATGGTAGGCTTTGTTACTTTGGTCCCAGCTCTCTGCAGGTCATTCACTAGGTCCCCCCGTGTGGTTCTGGGATTTTTGCTCACCGTTCTTGTGATCATTTTGACCCCACGGGGTGAGATCTTGCGTGGAGCCCCAGATCGAGGGAGATTATCAGTGGTCTTGTATGTCTTCCATTTCCTAATAATTGCTCCCACAGTTGATTTCTTCAAACCAAGCTGCTTACCTATTGCAGATTCAGTCTTCCCAGCCTGGTGCAGGTCTACAATTTTGTTTCTGGTGTCCTTTGACAGCTCTTTGGTCTTCGCCATAGTGGAGTTTGGAGTGTGACTGTTTGAGGTTGTGAACAGGTGTCTTTTATACTGATAACAAGTTCAAACAGGTGCCATTAATACAGGTAACAAGTGGAGGACAGAGGAGCCTCTTAAAGAAGAAGTTACAGGTCTGTGAGAGCCAGAAATCTTGCTTGTTTGTAGGTGACCAAATACTTATTTTCCACCATAATTTGCAAATAAATTCATAAAAAATCCTACAATGTGATTTTCTAGATTTCTTTTTCTCAATTTGTCTGTCATAGTTGACGTGTACCTATGATGAAAATTACAGGCCTCTCTCATCTTTTTAAGTGGGAGAACTTGCACAATTGGTGGCTGACTAAATACTTTTTTTCCCCACTGTATATATATATATATATATATATATATATATATATATATATATATATATATATATATATATATATACACACACACACACACACACACATATATATACATATATATACACATATATACATACACACATATATATATATATATATATATATACAGTGGGGAGAACAAGTATTTGATACACTGCCGATTTTGCAGGTTTTCCTACTTACAAAGCATGTAGAGGTCTGTAATTTTTATCATAGGTACACTTCAACTGTGAGAGATGGAATCTAAAACAAAAATCCAGAAAATCACATTGTATGATTTTTAAGTAATTAATTTGCATTTTATTGCAGGACATAAGTATTTGATCACCTACAAACCAGTAAGAATTCCGGCTCTCACAGACCTATTAATTTTTCTTTAAGAAGCCCTCCTGTTCTCCATTCATTACCTGTATTAACTGCACCTGTTTGAACTCGTTACCTGTATAAAAGACACCTGTCCACACACTCAAACAGACTCCAACCTCTCCACAATGGCCAAGACCAGAGAGCTGTGTAAGGACATCAGGGATAAAATTGTAGACCTGCACAAGGCTGGGATGGGCTACAGGACAATAGGCAAGCAGCTTGGTGAGAAGGCAACAACTGTTGGCGCAATTATTAGAAAATGGAAGAAGTTCAAGATGACGGTCAATCACCCTCGGTCTGGGGCTCCATGCAAGATCTCACCTCGTGGGGCATCAACGATCATGAGGAAGGTGAGGGATCAGCCCAGAACTACACGGCAGGACCTGGTCAATGACCTGAAGAGAGCTGGGACCACAGTCTCAAAGAAAACCATTAGTAACACACTACGCCGTCATGGATTAAAATCCTGCAGTGCACGCAAGGTCCCCCTGCTCAAGCCAGCGCATGTCCAGGCCCGTCTGAAGTTTGCCAATGACCATCTGGATGATCCAGAGGAGGAATGGGAGAAGGTTATGTGGTCTGATGAGACAAAAATAGAGCTTTTTGGTCTAAACTCCACTCGCCGTGTTTGGAGGAAGAAGAAGGATGAGTACAACCCCAAGAACACCATCCCAACCGTGAAGCATGGAGGTGGAAACATCATTCTTTGGGGATGCTTTTCTGCAAAGGGGACAGGATGACTGCACCGTATTGAGGGGAGGATGGATGGGGCCATGTATCGCGAGATCTTGGACAACAACCTCCTTCCCTCAGTAAGAGCATTGAAGATGGGTCGGGGCTGGGTCTTCCAGCATGACAACGACCCGAAACACACAGCCAGGGTAACTAAGGAGTGGCTCCGTAAGAAGCATCTCAAGGTCCTGGAGTGGCCTAGCCAGTCTCCAGACCTGAACCCAATAGAACATCTTTGGAGGGAGCTGAAAGTCCGTATTGCCCAGCGACAGCCCCGAAACCTGAAGGATCTGGAGAAGGTCTGTATGGAGGAGTGGGCCAAAATCTCTGCTGCAGTGTGTGCAAACCTGGTCAAGACCTACAGGAAACGTATGATCTCTGTAATTGCAAACAAAGGTTTCTGTACCAAATATTAAGTTCTGCTTTTCTGATGTATCAAATACTTATGTCATGCAATAAAATGCAAATTAATTACTTAAAAATCATACAATGTGATTTTCTGGATTTTTGTTTTAGATTCCGTCTCTCACAGTTGAAGTGTACATATGATAAAAAATTACAGACCTCTACATGCTTTGTAAGTAGGAAAACCTGCAAAATCGGCAGTGTATCAAATACTTGTTCTCCCCACTGTGTATATACATATATACATACACACACACACACACACACACACACACACACACACACATTTACATATACACAGGTGCAGCTCAATAAATTAGAATATTGTGGAAAAGTTAAGTAATTTCAATAATTCAATTGACAAAGTGAAACTCATATCGTGGATTAATTACACAAAAAGTGAAATAGTTCAAGCCTGTATGTTTTAATCTTGAGGATTACGGCTTACAGCTCATGAAAACCCCAAATTCAGTATCTCAGAAAATTAGAATAGTGAAAAAGTTCAATATTGTAGACTCAAGGTGTCACACTCTAATCAGCTAACTAACTCAAAACACCTGCAAAGGTTTACTGAGCCTTTAAAATGGTATCTCAGTCCAGTTCAGTAGGCTTCACAATCGTGGGGAAGACTGCTGACTCGACAGTTGTGCAGAAGATATTCATCAACACCCTCCACAAGGAGGGAAAGCCTCAAAAGATCATCGCTAAAGAAGCTGGCTGTTCACAGAGTGCTGTATTCAAGCATATTCATGGAAGTCGAGTGGAAGGAAGAAGTGTGGTAGGAAAAGGTGCACAAGCAACAGGGATAACCGGAGCCTTGAGAGGAGTGTCAAGCAAAGGCCATTCAAAAATGTGGGGGAGCTTCACAAGGAGGGGACTGAGGCAGGAGTCAGTGCATCAAGAGCCACCACGCACAGACGTATCCAGGAAATGGGCTACAACTGTCGCATTCCTCGTGTCAAGCCACTCCTGAACCAGAGGCAATGTCAGAAGCGTCTTACCTGGGCTAAGGAGAAAAATAACTGGTCTGTCGCTCAGTGGTCCAAAGTCCTCTTTTCAGATGAAAGTAAATTTTGCATTTCATTTGGCAATCAAGGTCCCAGAGTCTGGAGGAAGAGTGGAGAGGCACAGAATCCAAGTTGCTTAAAGTCCAGTGTGAAGTTTCCACAGTCAGTGATGATTTGGGGAGCCATGTCATCTTCGGTTGTTGGTCCACTGTGTTTCATCAAGTCCAAAGTCAACTCAAGCAGTCTACCAGGAAATGTTAGAGCACTTCATGCTTCCTTCTGCTGACAAGCTTTATGGAGATGCTGATTTCATTTTCCAGCAGGACTTGGCACCTGCCCACACTGCCAAAGGTACCAATACCTGGTTCAATGACCATGGGATTACTGTGCTTGATTGGCCAGCAAACTCGCCTGATCTGAACACCATAGAGAATTTATGGGGTATTGTCAAGAGGAAGATGAGAGACACGAGACCCAACAATGCAGATGAGCTGAAGGCCGCTATCGAAGCAACCTAGGCTTCCATAACACCTCAGCAGTGCCCCAGGCTGATCGACTCCATGCCACGCCGCATAGATGCAGTGATTCATGCAAAAGGAGCCCCAACCAAGTACTGACTGCATGTACAAGAACATACTTTTCAGAAGGCCGACATGTCTATTACATTTCATTTTTTCACTGGTCTTATGTCATATTCTAATTTTCAGAGATACTGAATTTGGGGTTTTCATGAGCTGTAAGCCGTAATCATCAAGATTAAAACAAATACAGGCTTGAACTATTTAACTTTTTGTGTAATTAATCCACGATATGAGTTTCACTTTGTCAATTGAATTATTGAAATTACTTAACTTTTCCACAATATTCTAATTTATTGAGCTGCACCTGTATATATATATATATATATATATATTTATTTTATTTATTATTTTAATGAAATATACTCCAGTCTGAACTTAAACGACTAAACCCAGGTAGAACGGGTGTAGAAATTAGAATGAACCTATATATTTTTTAAAACCTCTGAACAATTTTTCTTCAATCACAGTATTTTCAATAGTTAATAGCAGCGCTATTTAGCAGATTTGGTTGATTTTGTGGTCTCAAACCAGTGACCTTGACATTCTTCATCAAGAATATGGGCAAATTGGAATTATTGACAATGAAAAGATGGGACTGTTGTTCTCGTCATGTAATTGGTACATTTACTATCAATATTGCATTAAAGTTTTCCAGATTGCATTTTGGCAAAAATAATAAATTGTGATGTGAATATTGGAGCGCGACAGACAACCTGGTTCAATTTGGGTCCAGAGACAAAACCAGTTGAGAAGCACTGAATTTTTTTTTTTTTTTTTTTTTTTTTTCACCTTTATTTAACCAGGTAAGCCAGTTGAGAACAAGTTCTCATTTACAACTGTGACCTGGCCAAGATAAAGCAAAGCAGTGCGATAAAAACAACACAGAGTTACATATGGGGTAAAAAAACATCAAGTCAAAAATACAACAGAAAATATATATACAGTGTGTGCAAATGTAGCAAGTTATGGAGGTAAGGCAATAAATAGGCTATAGTGCAAAATAATTACAATAGTATTAACACTGGAATGCTAGATGTGCAAGAGAGTATGTGCAAATAGAGATACTGGGGTGCAAAAGAGCAAAATAAATAACAATATAGGGATGAGGTAGTTGGGTGGGCTAATTTCAGATAGGCTGTGTACAGGTGCAGTGATCGGTAAGGTGCTCTGACAACTTTAGGGTAAGTAACTTACTTTCTAGTTATCTTGTTTGCTTTGTGTAGTGTCTCCAGATCCTCTGTTAGTGTCCTCTGGAAATTGTCTGACTCTATCTGAGGGCAAGTAGAAACAACATTACCAAACACTGACCGGGGGAATAAAACCAAAACTTTACCAAAGAATCATCTGCATTGACAGTGTTAAACAGCCAACGGAAACCAAAAGAACATTACCCTGTCCTCAGGACAGAAGTTCTAAATGAGTTTGCAGAATGACTCGTGTCAAAGCAATGACTTCATTTCACACTCAATAATCACAATGACTCAACTTCAATAAAGCCTTATTGTCTGATGACTAACTTGCAAGCTACTTTAATTAACACAAGAAAAGACAAAAGAGAATTCAACAGTTTTCTACTTAAAAGAGACAGCATCTTCTCCTACCCTTCCAAACTGCTTTCAATTTCTGATTTACACAACACAAGGGGTCAGATTAATTCAAATAGCTGTCCACACATAGGCCTATACAAAAAGATGGGTGTGGCAAATTCATCCACCACTCCATATTATCTGTACGGTCAAACTAGGCATGAAACCAAACTGAAATAACACCTAGTCCAAATGTTCGCCTAAATAATGTGGGTAAATCCAGGAAAAATATAACAGCACATTCCCCCAATCCCAAATTGAAGTGCCTAGACAGTAGCTTTGAAAGTAACTAAAACAAAGCACAATAAATTCAAGCAATGGATGTCGACAGACGTGAAAATGAGGGTGAAACGACCTCTAATTCTTTGGCGTCTCTGAGGCCTTTGGCAGTGCCGCAGAGCAGAACTCGTTTTTGAATGCAGAACACCGGAGTTCTTCTCTCTCCCTGCCATGCTCTTTGTGAAGAATATAATATCCTTCAGGGACATGCCATACCTACTGTCTGCACATTTTAAAACTCCTCTCTTATACAAAGCATTATCTTGCCATCATTAAAAAAAACCTGCAAAGGTCATGTGCACAATAGTAGTAGCAGCAAAAGCGTAATGTAAAATTGTGTTGAAACTGAGGGTGGAATTGTGGCGGAGACCTCCACTTCCTTATGTGATGTAGTCATGTGACCAATCATAATCACACAACACTGACAATACAATAATCTCACTTTTCCCTGTATGCTGTTCACCATCCCAGGGGAGTACATGTGCCCCTCGCTCCCCATCTTGCCTGGCCATGTAGGGAAGCCTTTGCCCTGGCCCCAGAGCAGCTCTCCCGGGTAGTGGGTCTGAGTTATTGGCCTGTGGTGGAGCTGGAGACCCTCACTGGAGGAGGTTGAGTCCCCAGGCCTCAGGTCCTCCTCGCCGCTCAGGCTCCCGTTCAGGTGCCCATTGTAATACCTGTTGTAGCAGTGACCGTTGAGTTGGCCGTGGAGTTGGCCTTGGAGTTGGCCGTTCAGATGTCCGTTCAGATGTCCGTTGAAGAGGCTGTAGTCCTTGGTGCAGTGGCCCTCTGGTGGGGACAGGCTGGGGTGTCTGGGTCTTCCCGAGGTGCGGCCCCTACCGTTGCCGTTCATATGGGCATACAGGCCACTGGGGACCTGCAGTGGTGTTTGATCCTGGGGGCCTAAGTGGGCCTGACCTTTGGGCCTCTCTGGGTAGGTGCCGTTTCTGCTCTGGGCTAAGGAAAGCTGTTGGAGGAGCTCGTCATCACGCCACAGACCAGCCTGCTCCTGGCCCTCCGCCTCCCCATCCCATTGTCTTCTCTGGGCTCCACGTCGAGGTGAGCGGAATCTTGTAGGAGATTCCATGGCAACGGGGGAGAAGCTGTTGTTGTTCCGTTCAGGGGTCTTCTTGCGGGGCCGGCCCACCTTGGGATGGTGTCGGTTCTCCGGCACTGGCTCCTGATATGAGCGGAGGGGGCCGGTGTGGATGACAGAGTTGATCGCATGGGAGAGGTCGACAGGCTCGCAGACAACAGTAGCAGCGAAGGTACCGCTACCACCCGTTGATGTAATGGCATTAGACGTGCTCTTGCTGGCCGTGCCCATCACTGCCCTGTGGATGGGATCAATAACTTCTCCCCCACCACTGTGAAGACCCTGGGCAGCCTGGTATTCTCGATGACCCTCCTGTAGGCAAGGGGCACCGGGTTGGGACATGGACATAATCCCCGGTCGACTCATCATAGTTCTGTTGGGCAGTGGAATCCTCTCAGGCAAACCCCCCTGTAACAAAAAGAGAGGGAGAGAGGCAGTCACATTGACAACAATAATCATCCTTAAAATACAACCAACATCCAAATACACAGAAAGTAAGAGAAAATAGGACTCAAACAGATGGAGAACACATCAGACAGACCTGGAAGCTCTGAAGGAGGCTGTTCATGGGGTTGGAGGCAACACCATCAGGGAGAGGGGCATCAGGATGGGAGCCATGGCCCTGGAACCTGTGGTGCTGCTGGCCCTGTATGGAGTGCCGGCCCGGACCCTGAACAAGCTGTTGCTGCTGCTGTCTCTGTTGTTGCAGTGTATTGGCCTGGCTGCTCCTGATGAGAGACTGGAGACTCTCCTCTTGGGCCTGCCTCAGCTCACAGCTCAGAGAACTACTGACCTCAACTGTACAAAGGGAGGGAGAGAGAGAGAGAGGAGAGACAGAGGAGACAGGAGAAAGACAGAGGAGACAGTAGAGAGAGGTGTGAGAGATTAAAAAGAAACAAGAGGGGTGAGAAAATTGGGAGAATGAGGAGTGAAGTGAGGGAGAGTAGAGTAGAGGGAGATCTGATTATGAGGAGTGAAGTTAGGTATTAGGTGTGTAGAGTGAGATCTGATTATGAGGAGTGAAGTGAGGGAGAGTAGAGGGAGATCTGATTATGAGGAGTGAAGTGAGGGAGAGTAGAGGGAGATCTGATTATGAGGAGTGAAGTGAGGTATTAGGTGTGTAGAGGGAGATCTGATTATGAGGAGTGAAGTGAGGGAGAGTAGAGGGAGATCTGATTATGAGGAGTGAAGTGAGGTATTAGGTGTGTAGAGGGAGATCTGATTATGAGGAGCGAAGTGAGGGAGGGTAGAGGGAGATCTGATTATGAGGATTGAAGTGAGGGAGAGTAGAGGGAGATCTGATTATGAGGAGTGAAGTGAGGGAGGGTAGAGTAGAGGGAGATCTGATTATGAGGAGTGAAGTGAGGGAGAGTAGAGGGAGATCTGATTATGAGGAGTGAAGTGAGGGAGAGTAGAGGGAGATCTGATTATGAGGAGTGAAGTGAGGGAGGGTAGAGTAGAGTAGAGGGAGATCTGATTATGATGAGTGAAGTGAGGTATTAGGTGTGTAGAGGGAGATCTGATTATGAGGAGTGAAGTGAGGGAGAGTAGATGGAGATCTGATTATGAGGAATGAAGTGAGGGAGAGTAGAGGGAGATCTGATTATGAGGAGTGACGTGAGGGAGAGTAGAGGGAGATCTGATTATGAGGATTGAAGTGAGGGATTAGGTGTGTAGAGGGAGATCTGATTATGAGGAGTGAAGTGAGGGAGAGTAGAGGGAGATCTGATTATGAGGAGAGACGTGAGGGAGAGTAGAGGGAGATCTGATTATGAGGATTGAAGTGAGGGATTAGGTGTGTAGAGGGAGATCTCGTTATGAGGAGTGAAGTGGGGTATTAGGTGTGTAGAGGGAGATCTGATTATGAGGAGTGACGTGAGGGAGAGTAGAGGGAGATCTGATTATGAGGAGTGAAGTGAGGGATTAGGTGTGTAGAGGGAGATCTGATTATGAGGAGTGAAGTGAGGGAGAGTAGAGGGAGATCTGATTATGAGGAGTGAAGTGAGGTATTAGGTGTGTAGAGGGAGATCTGATTATGAGGAGTGAAGTGAGGGATTAGGTGTGTAGAGGGAGATCTCGTTATGAGGAGTGAAGTGAGGGATTAGGTGTGTAGAGGGAGATCTGACCATGAGGACAACACCGCTCCACGCTAACTGAGGTACAGACAACAACGGGAGACCTAATAGACTGACTCTGTGACGATCACAAAAAGCAGGGGATTCTCTGAGAGGAAGTAGTGAAGGGGGATCACTTGGGGATAGCACAATCACTCCAAATAAGACAATTACTTGTGGTAATTGAAAGAGGATGTGTTGAAATACAAAGAGACGGTAAAAGAGAGTAGTGTAGGTCGCAAAAACAAACAAGCCCAGAATGTACTCCCATTTACTTCCCTTGATTTGTGAGGAATTGATTGAACAAATACGAAAGGAAAACGAAACCGACAAGTGAGAAAATAAAGAATATGCTGTAATGAAAACTAAGAGGTCAACTGTGGTTCATTTGGGCTTTCCTGACTACAGACAAACTTCAGACCAATTATAGGTGTTTTAGATAAGATGGCCACTGACTCTTAAATCAATGGGGATATAAATCTTGAACGTACACTTCTAGAACTCGAGCAATAGGCCTAGATGGATATCCATACATTACCTCAACACTGTGTCAACAAGGATATGGTGTATAACAGGAGAAGTAGTCAATAATAGCAGTCAGTGACAACATTAGGAGTCTATTGCTATTGAAATAAAGGTTCATTTAACAAAAACAGATGACAAACCTCAACAAAGTAGCCAGTAGCCACCATGATCCGCTAACTTTGATGGTTTCGGAGAACATTTGCTGAATCCACAGAGCTTGGACAGGAAGTGAATGTGATCATATGTGTGGAGCTCCTGTATCGAAACAGAAATGCATCCCATGTTTATGGATGTGTGGCATGTCTCTCACTGTAAGGGCATTGGCTTGTCCAGGTGCTAGTGCTCCCTACTCTCTGGCAGATAGCTATTGACTTGACATTACTATGAAAGTGCATAAAATACAAGATTCCACCTACTGTAATTAGCTTACGCTAAAGGGTTCATCTGTCTAGATACATTTGACTCCTGATAATTGCACATCAAAGGAAATGCAATTTCCCTTCAAGGGGAGTGCAGCTCACTAGTCCCAATTCAAATTCTAAAATGTTTGTGGCACTGCCTGCTATCTGCATTCACAACAATCCCAAGCCGTTGCATACATCAGGAGTCGACTGTACGTCATATAATCAGACTAGAGCTAAGAGAATGTATCTAGACTAAATGCCATTACTAGCCTTTGCTTAGTACTTATCACTTCAAAATAAAAGGACAGAGACAATAAGTATCTGGTGGCAGAGCAGGTCTTCTAATAATCTACCCAACCACCTACAACCATTAAGATTAGAGCTGGGACGATACACCAAAAATGATCCACACCGACCATACCCATCACTTATCGCAGGCATTTTTGCTGATATCGTTCATTGCGAAAAGTAGCCTATCCTAGAGAAATGTGAAGTTTGAAATGAGTTTGCTAATATGGGTGATTGTTAAAGAGACAATTGATGTCTACAACCATCAAACCAGTAGTAGTAGTTTAAAGGATAATAATAAAAACTGTGGTCCACATTCTTGTTATAAACATTCTATTTATCATTACCGCAACAATTTATTGCAATACGGATTTTTATCCATATGACCCAGCTCTAATTAAGATCAAATCCCCATCTCAGGAATTCAGATTAATATTATATCACTTGTTTACCAGAGCCGCTGCTCTCATTTTCTGTGACCGTCTTGCCCATCCTTCGCTCTTTAAGCGCAGGACTGTAGGTTCCTAGAGGCTAGCTCGAGGACACAGAGACAGCGACATTAGCCAAGAGGACACACACAGCCGTCTGATACACGAACCAGTGACGCGTGGCTAGTGGCTCTTCTTGGGCTCTCTGTCACAGACTGTCACCCTTGGCAATGCAGAGGCCTGGCCGCAGACGACAGAGGACATTGGAAGGAAATGCATTCCACAACACTGCGGTCGCAGTGTAGATAGCACTAATGTAGATAGCAACTAGGCCTAATGTTTACAGTAGAACAACTTCTAGCATAATACTTGATAATCTCACTTGGTGAGTGTTGTTTTGTCTTCTGTCATTTCATACAATGAGAGTAATTACACTGAGGATTGTATACAGAGAAACACGTATCATGATCATAATAGCCAAGATGGAGAGTTGGGTGTCGGGTCAAAGCATTGTTGAAAAGATGACTTAGTTTAGCTGAAAATGGGTTAAAGAAATTAGAGCCAAAACAAAAAAGCATGAACAATAAGGCCTGATGTGAGAAATACAAGTTGAAAAACATATCAGAAATGTTTTATCTGCCTGCTTGTACAAAATGTTTGCCTTTAAAAGAAGTCTTGCACAGGCTTAAAATACATCACTTTTATTTGGCTATGCAGCAGAAAATGTTTTGCAGTCAGCTCTATGTTGAAAGCTTCTAAAAGAGCACAAGTGACAAAGACTGCAACAAAATGAGACTGAACTGAATGAAAAGGACAAGGAGTTATGCAAAAAGATGGTCATATTCACAAGGTAGCCTAATACAAAATAGTAGCTTTTTGCCCAAACATCTATATTGCTCACCTTGTGATCATTGTAATAAAGTAAGCTACTGTATATCCAAATATTTGAATTACTACGACAAAAACTATACCAGAGTTCTCCATAATGGGGCACAACACAAATTACTGTCCTTCGCGTAACCGCAAAAAAAGTGTAGGTAGAGACTATTGACTTAAAACGTCATAATATAAATCTATGATTTTGCTACAAAGGATAAGAGGACAAAAGTCAACAAAATCAAGAAGAAACAGCTGCTTACCTGACTTAGAGGGGGCTTGGACACTGCCATTGGACATCATGGGAGGCAATCCTGCCCTGCCTCTGAAGTGGGGGTTGCCTTGCGCCTGGGATGGTTTCTGATAATGTCCAAACTGCTGCTGCTGGTGAGAGTTTGGGTTGCTCTGCATTGACCCCATGGCTGCATGTTGTCCACCACCGTAGCCCAGCACCCCAAAGTTCCCAGCTAAGGCGGGTTCCTGCATTTGGTTCATTGGCCCGTTGAACTGCTCCATGTTTAGATCCTGGCCTGAAATCTGACCTTCACTGTTCATGTTCTGGAAGCCAGGGACCATCGCTCTGCCCTGGAGTTGAGGCCCCTGCAAGCTCTGCTGCAAAGCTGACATACGAGGCAAAGCTTCCTCCAAGAAGGGTGATTTGCCAGATCGGGCCAGGCTGTGGCCCACATGGCTTGGCCCATTATGGGCACTCTGGTGGCTCATGGATTGGAGCAGCTGGGCCATGGAGGTGTTTGGGGGCAGGCTACCCTGCTGCAACATTCTCCTCAAAGGCTCTGGAAAGCTAGATGAAATAGATCCAGAGCCACCCATCGGATGCTTGAGCACGTCGAAAGCCCTGTCATTGTTGATGCCACCACCGCTGACATCATTGGACAGTTTCCGCTTGCGATTCGCCTCTCTCTGCTGAGCCATACCCATGAGTTTGTCTCTTAATGCTGCTCTTCCGGTTTGACCCTCGCTCGCCAACGGCCCAGGATTAGGTAGATATCTCTGGTTTAAAGTGCTGTGTCCATCTAGGTTCCCACCTCTGCCTCCACCAACCAGCCCTGGGTGTCCCAAACTGCTGCCACTGTGAGCCTCTGTGCCTGCAGCCGCTGCGCTGTCGGGATGTTTGTTTTGATTTACTAGCTGTGCTTTGGCTGCGGCTGACAGAAGACTGCTGGCTGGGAAGGAAGCAGGATTCTGTTGATCTAGCATCTGGTTAAGGGGCATTCCTACCGAGTGATTCCTTTGAAGGACACTATCAGATCCGGGAGCTGGAGGGCACATGGAGTTGGAATGCCTGCTTAGACTACTGTTCATCCTCCCTGGAAGGTAGTTGGGGTTATCGTTCAAGTGATGGAGTTTGTCCATCTTATATGCAGAATTTGGGGGCATTGCAGGTCGAGGGGACCCCAAGGAGGCCCGAGGGGAGCGGGGATGTGGCTTTGAACCCCCACAAGGTACCTGGAGCCCCGTGGGGTGAGCAAAGCTCCCATGTTCAGAAGAACCGGAGGAACAACGTGAGCGGTGGGGTGACTCCTCCACCCTGGCAAGGACAGGCCCAGCCATATGTACCGGGGACACGATAGGTGAGGACGAGACAGATGGGGCAGGGTGGTGCTGGACCCTCTGGCCATGCCCAACAGGTCCAGACTTCCCAGTTGGCAAAGGCAGGTTGCTGGGCAAAGGGACACTGGCAGGGGGAATGTTTACATTCATTGGAGGTACCTGAGAATGACCAGATACGTTTGGCACTAAGGGACCCTGGCTTGGAATGGGGTCCAGGATACCAAGAGGGTCCTTCTCAGAGGAGGGAGGGAGCTGAGACAGGGACAAGTGTGACTGTGGGTGTGGATGGCATGCAGGCTGGGGCTTATGTTGAAAGTCGTTGTGGGGGAAGCTGCAGGAGGGCTTCTGCATATTGGGGCTTTTGGCATTGATGGGTACATTAGTCCTTCCTACTATGGGACACGAGGGCTGGGTGGCCGAAGGCGAGCCGTGGAGCAGAACACTAGGTGGTGAGAGAGGTGTAAAACGATCACCGTTCATATGGGTAGAGCCTGGGCTGCAAGCTCCATGAAAACCAAGCATGTTGGGGTCAGGACTCCCCAGAAGTTCAGTCCTTGGGGAGGGAGTCCCATCACCATAATGCTGTGAGCCACATGAGGTGGAGGACGAGTGGTTGAGCAGGACACTGCGGCTGCGATAGGGTGACCGTTGTTGGCTACTGCGATCACCTCCCCCCAGCCTTGTCCTGCTGTAACCAGAGTACGGATCTCTCTGAGGAGGAGAACCCAGTTCATGGTTATAGTACCGTTGACCAGACATAGCCATCTTGTTGGGTGGACCATCGTGCATATTGTTCTTTATTGCTGGATGACTCATGGGACCCACAGTCTTCGTACCTGCAAATCAGAGTAATATTGTTGATATTAGTCATCTCAGTTAGCAGGCATCTTAGTTTTGTCAAGTTTATATTACAGATCAAAATTTAGATGATTCTGAGTAATTCACTCTGCATTTTCCATTCTGACCTTGCAAATATACAAACAGTGCTGAATTGACAACAAACACCCTATATTTAGAGCAAACAGTTAGAAAACAGCAGCCAAGCAGACTGAATGTTATGGAAATATAATCTAGCTGATATGTGTATGCATGTTCAGACAGTGTCACATTTCTGCTTCTCTTTTATAACACAATGCTGACAGGGCAGAATGCAGCACAGCAGCAGTAAAAACACTGCACAGAGCAGAGCATTTCTGACGGAGCTGATCTCAATCTGTCATAAACATATTGTCTTTCATTTTAATTTCTCCATGGCATATGGAAAAATGGAACAAAACTTAATGAATGCACAGATGCTCATGTCATTATATCTAGTGACACCCATTGGAGCGTAAAAGCAATTGAATGGCAATCAAATGCTGTAAGATCTCAAAGCACTGGTGAGTATAGGCCTATTTCTGAAAGTGATTAGATATGAGATATTGAACTTCATTATCAACCAATAAGCTATATGAATGGTTTGATTTTTATAATATAAATAATAATAGCCATTTAGCAGACGCTTTTATCCAAAGCGACTTAGTCATGGGTGCATACGTTTCACATATTGGTGGCCCCGGGAATCGAACCCACTATCCTGGCGTTGCAAGCACCATGTTTTACCAACAGAGCTACAGAGGACCAGGGGGCTAGTTTGCCTCTCAAATTGAGAAACAACTTCCACATACCAGTGCCACCACCCTGACTTGCCAGAGCCAGCGAGGGGTGCGGTGACTCCATGTTCCTGTGCAGAGTTGCCGTGGCGATGATCTTCCTCTTGTGGAGACACAGCTTGGTGGCATCGGCTCGTGCATCCTCAGCCATCCTATGCTTGACAGCCGCCCCGGGGTCAAAGTTGAATATCTGAGGGGAGTGAAAGGTGTTAGCGTGTGTACGTGGCTACTCCTACAACATACACGTGTTACCTCTCTCCTCCAGCCCTGGCTACAGTTAGAAGTGGGTTAGTGTTCAGTAGAGTGTGCAGTGTATTTTCCCATGAACTTTATGACCCATCTACCAGGAGTGGCCCCATCACACACCCACAAAACACCTCCAGGCTGGCTCACCTTGTGAATGGTGAGAGGACACTCCAGGCCACACTTGCAGGTGCCATCAGTCAGCAGGTAGCGCTTCACCTGGTCCAGACAGGCTAGCACTGAGCCACTGGGACTGGGAAGCGGAAGAGGAGAAATTCTGTGACTGACCAATGTTTAACGGTATACAGTAGCACAACCATACAGCATCTACATAAAGACAGTCTGCATCAGAAATGGCCCCCTATTGCATACAGTAGTCTCCTATTCCCTGCAGTGGTTCTGGTCAAAAGTAGTGCACTATAGGGTAGCATATCGGACACAACCATTGACATCAAATTACATCAAAGGGCCTGGATAGAGTAAATCAGTCAAAGCAAAAAAGCAAAGCTCCCAAAACATAGGAGGAGCACATTAACATGACAACGGCTCACCTCACAATGACAACAAGAGTGTCATCCGCTTAAAAGGCTTGTTTCCTGAGAAGAAAACATTAAATTTACAAGCATGCGTCACAAAAAAAATAATCTTAATGAAAGTAAGGGAGTGAAAAGCGTCTGGCGTGTGGAATTATGGCGCCATAAAACACAGATCCCGACAGCGTTTCAGTTTTTCAGAGGACACAATTTTCTCTGTATGTTACAGTCACTGTTCTCAAACATGCTTCTCCTCAAGGCCATGTAGCCCAGATCTGCCCACCAGAGAGGGAATATACTTCATATAAAGAGAGGGAAGGAGGCAATATTAGACTCTCTGGAAGGGGTTGTGCTTGACTGGCCCTGGTATTGAAACGCTTCCCTTCACTAAAGCCCATGGACAGACAATGCATATAAAGGTATTTTTCTTCCTATCAATAAAAGGCCACAACACGGACTACGGCTTTATTGCGGTCAGCCTTATTAGGGTAAAAGATCGATATGACAAGTAGGAATGTGCATCTTTCCCATTCAAGACGATTGAACACGTATCTAGATACATGGTCTCCAATACAATATATTTTAGTTTGAAACGATTTGGTGCGATTCGGTTTGGTTAGAAAACGAATCGATGCGATGTGATATGATGCACTAACACTTGTTGAATAAACATGAAATTCCATTCTAAGTTAACATCTGCTGCTGATGGAGCTCATGAGCTGGACCTGTCTGAGCTGGACCAGTCTGAGCTGGACCTGTCTGAGCTGGACCTGTCTGAGCTGGACCTGTCTGAGCTGGACCTGTCTGAGCTGGACCAGTCTGAGCTGGACCTGTCTGAGCTGGACCTGTCTGAGCTGGACCAGTCTGAGCTGGACCTGTCTGAGCTGGACCAGTCTGAGCTGGACCTGTCTGAGCTGGACCTGTCTGAGCTGGACCTGTCTGAGCTGGACCTGTCTGAGCTGGACCTGTCTGAGCTGGACCTGTCTGAGCTGGACCTGTCTGAGCTGACTTCTGTGTGTGTGTGTAAATGATGTAAGTCCATAACCACATTTCAATCCAGTTTTTTATTTTATTTTATTTAACCTTTATTTAACCAGGTAAGCCAGTTGAGAACAAGTTCTCATTTACAACTGCGACCTGGCCAAGATAAAGCAAAGCAGTGCGATAAAAACAACAGAGTTACATATGGGGTAAACAAAACATAAAGTCAAAAAATACAACAGAAAATATATATACAGTGGGGAGAACAAGTATTTGATACACTGCCGATTTTGCAGGTTTTCCTACTTACAAAGCATATTGAGGTCTGTAATTTTTATCATAGGTACACTTCAACTGTGAGAGACGGAATCTAAAACAAAAATCCAGAAAATCACATTGTATGATTTAATTAATTTGCATTTTATTGCATGACATAAGTATTTGATCACCTACCAACCAGTAAGAATTCCGGCTCTCACAGACCTGTTAGTTTTTCTTTAAGAAGCCCTCCTGTTCTCCACTCATTACCTGTATTAACTGCACCTGTTTGAACTCGTTACCTGTATAAAAGACACCTGTCCACACACTCAATCAAACAGACTCCAACCTCTCCACAATGGCCAAGACCAGAGAGCTGTGTAAGTATATCAGGGATAAAATTGTAGACCTGCACAAGGCTGGGATGGGCTACAGGACAATAGGCAAGCAGCTTGGTGAGAAGGCAACAACTGTTGGCGCAATTATTAGAAAATTGAAGAAGTTCAAGATGATGGTCAATCACCCTCGGTCTGGGGCTCCATGCAAGATCTCACCTCGTGGGGCATCAATGATCATGAGGAAGGTGAGGGATCAGCCCAGAACTATACGGCAGGACCTGGCCAATGACCTGAAGAGAGATGGGACCACAGTCTCAAAGAAAACCATTAGTAACACACTACGCCGTCATGGATTAAAATCCTGCAGCGCACGCAAGGTCCCCTTGCTCAAGCCAGCGCATGTCCAGGCCCGTCTGAAGTTTGCCAATGACCATCTGGATGATCCAGAGGAGGAATGGGAGAAGGTCATGTGGTCTGATGAGACAAAAATATAGCTTTTTGGTCTAAACTCCACTCGCCGTGTTTGGAGGAAGAAGAAGGATGAGTACAAACCCAAGAACACCATCCCAACCATGAAGCATGGAGGTGGAAACATCATTCTTTGGGGATGCTTTTCTGCAAAGGGGACAGGACGACTGCACCGTATTGAGGGGAGGATGGATGGGGCCATGTATCGTGAGATCTTGGCCAACAACCTCCTTCCCTCAGTAAGAGCATTGAAGACGGGTCGTGGCTGGGTCTTCCAGCATGACAACGACCCGAAACACACAGCCAGGGCAACTAAGGAGTGGCTCCGTAAGAAGCATCTCAAGGTCCTGGAGTGGCCTAGCCAGTCTCCAGACCTGAACCCAATAGAAAATCTTTGGAGGGAGCTGAAAGTCCGTATTGCCCAGTGACAGCCCTGAAACCTGAAGGATCTGGAGAAGGTCTGTATGGAGGAGTGGGCCAAAATCCCTGCTGCAGTGTGTGCAAACCTGGTCAAGACCTACAGGAAACGTATGATCTCTGTAATTGCAAACAAAGGTTTCTGTACCAAATATTAAGTTCTGCTTTCCTGATGTATCAAATACTTATGTCATGCAATAAAATGCAAATTAATTACTTAAAAATCATACAATGTGATTTTCTGGATTTTTGTTTTAGATTCCGTCTCTCACAGTTAAAGTGTACCTATGATAAAAAATTACAGACCTCTACATGCTTTGTAAGTAGGAAAACCTGCAAAATCGGCAGTGTATCAAATACTTGTTCTCCCCACTGTATACAGTGTGTGCGAATGTAGTAAGTTATGGAGGTAAGGCAATAAATAGGCCATAGTGCAAAATAGTTACAATTCCGTATTAACACTGGAATGATAGATGTGCAAAAGATTATGTGCAAATAGAGATACTGGGGTGCAAATTAGCAAAATAAATAACAATATGATGAGGTAGTTGGGTGGGCTAATTACAGATGGGCTGTGTACAGGTGCAGTGATCGGTAAGCTGCTCTGACAACTGACGCTTAAAGTTAGTGAGGGAGGTAAGAGTCTCCAGCTTCAGAGATGCGCGTAAAATCATTAAAAAAAAGAAGAAAACTCACTACAGCTGTGATGGAAACAGGAAGTTTCGGTGTAATTTTATAAATGCCGACAGAATTTGTTCGTTCAAAATAGTGGGATCGTGTTATGTCCGTAAAATTAATTACGCCTGAAATGGCGGTGGAAAAACCTTAATGCGCAAATATTGATATAATAACAGTCATATCAAAGTAATTTTGGAGTCACACGATGATGTGGTGTATGGTCCTCCCCACTACGACTCGGCAGTTTATTAAACCCGCACTGTATCTGCCAGCTGTTGGCTAGAGAGAAGGTGCCCAGACCAGAGTAGGTAGGCACATTTGCTTTTTAACGCAACAGTTTGTGTGACAAAACTATCGGTAGAGTTGTAAATGCGATGGAAACACATGCAACTTTTTGATTTTTATTCGGCACATGAAAACATAAGTGGAGAAAGTACATTGTGTGCACTACGTCGTCACGCACTGATTTTTATACGCAACAAGTCCATTTGGTGGAAACATACCACTGGTGGGAAAATTTGCATATTTTCTTTATATGGATTCTAGAATATTTGCATAAAAATATACACTGCTCAAAAAAATTAAGGGAACACTAAAATAACACATCCTAGATCTGAATGAATGAAATAATCTTATTAAATACTTTTTTCTTTACATAGTTGAATGTGCTGACAACAAAATCACAAAAATTATCAATGGAAATCAAATTTAGTCATCAAAAGTTAAAATGAGGCTCAGTAGTGTGTGTGGCCTCCACGTGCCTGTATGACCTCCCTACAACGCCTGGGTATGCTCCTGATGAGGTGGCGGATGGTCTCCTGAGGGATCTCCTCCCAGACCTGGACTAAAGCATCCGTCAACTCCTGGACAGTCTGTGGTGCAACGTGGCGTTGGTGGATGGAGCGAGACAGATGTGCTCAATTGGATTCTGGGGAACGGGTGGGCCAGTCCATAGTATCAATGCCTTCCTCTTGCAGGAACTGCTGACACACTCCAGCCACATGAGGTCTAGCATTGTCCTGCATTAGGAGGAACCCAGGGCCAACCGCACCAGCATATGGTCTCACAAGGGGTCTGAGGATCTCATCTCAGTACCTAATGGCAGTCAGGCTACCTCTGGCGAGCACATGGAGGGCTGTGCGGCCCCCCAAAGAAATGCCACCCCACACCATGACTGACCCACCGCCAAAGCGGTCATGCTGGAGGATGTTGCAGGCAGCAGAACGTTCTCCACGGCGTCTCCAGACTCTGTCATGTCTGTCACATGTGCTCAGTGTGAACCTGCTTTCATCTGTGAAGAGCACAGGGCGCCAGTGGCGAATTTGCCAATCTTGGTGTTCTCTGGCAAATGCGAAACGTCCTGCACGGTGTTGGGCTGTAAGCACAACCCCCACCTGTGGACGTCGGGCCCTCATACCACCCTCATGGAGTCTGTTTCTGACCGTTTGAGCAGACACATGCACATTTGTGGCCTGCTGGAGGTCATTTTGCAGGGCTCTGGCAGTGCTCCTCCTGCTCCTCCTTGCACAAAGGCGGAGGTAGCAGTCCTGCTGCTGGGTTGTTGCCCTCCTACGGCCTCCTCCACGTCTCCTGATGTACTGGCCTGTCTCCTGGTAGCGCCTCCATGCTCTGGACACTACGCTGACAGACACAGCAAACCTTCTTGCTACAGCTCGCACTGATGTGCCATCCTGGATGAGCTGCACTACCTGAGCCACTTGTGTGGGTTGTAGACTCCGTCTCATGCTACCACTAGAGTGAAAGCACCGCCAGCATTCAAAAGTGACCAAAACATCAGCCAGGAAGCATAGGAACTGAGAAGTGGTCTGTGGTCACCACCTGCAAAACCAGTCCTTTATTGGGGGGTGTCTTGCAAATTGCCTATAATTTCCACCTGTTGTCTATTCCATTTGCACAACAGCATGTGAAATGTATTGTCAATCAGTGTTGCTTCCTAAGTGGACAGTTTGATTTCACAGAAGTGTGATTGACTTAGAGTTACATTGTGTTGTTTAAGTGTTCCCTTTATTTTTTGGAGCAGTGTATGTCGCCAATTGAATGGAAACCTTACTCATGGTGTATGTACTGTGTGTGTAAATGATGCATGTACTGTAGCCACCCCCACTTCGGCTCTGAAATCACCATCACCCACTAATTAACTTCAGTTAGTACAGTGAAATGCCTTTCTTGCTCTAAACACAACAATGCAGTAGTAATAAAAAGGTAGAACAAAAATGTATTAAAAAGAACACAAGAAAATTATACATTTACATTTTAGTCATTTAGCAGACGCTCTTCTACAGAGCGACTTCCAGTAGTCACTGCATACACCTTCAAATGAGTGGATTTGGCTATTTCAGCCACACCCGTTGCTGACAGGTGTATAAAATCGAGCACACAGCCATGCAATCTCCATAGACAAACATTGGCAGTAGAATGGCCTTACTGAAGAGCTGTGACTTTCATCGTGGCACTGTCATAGGCCATCTCATGCCACCTTTTCAACAAGTCCGTTTGTAAAATTTCTGCCCTGGTCAAACTGTAATTGCCGCTATTGTGAAGTGGAAACGTCTAGGAGAAACAACGGCTCAGCCGCAAAGTGGTAGGCCACACAAGCTCACAGAACGGGACTGCCGAGTGCTGAATCGCGTAGCGGGTAAAAATCGTCTGTCCTCGGTTGCAACACTCACTACCGAGTTCCAAATGGGTTTCAAAGGCCGAGCAGCCGCACACAAGCCTAAGATCACCACGCGCAATGCCAAGCGCTGGCTGGAGTGGTGTAAAGCTCGCCGCCATTGGACTCTGGAGCAGTGGAAACGCATTCTCTGGAGGGATCAATCACGCTTCACCATCTGGCAGTCCGACGGATGAATCTGGGTTTGGTGGATGCCAGGAGAACGCTACCTGCACAAATGCATAGTGCCAACTGTAAAGTTTGGTGGAGGAGGAATAAAGGTCTGGGACTGTTTTTCATGGTTTGGGCTAGGCCCCTTAGCTCCAGTGAAGGGAAATCTTAACACTACAGCAAACAATGACATTCTAGAGAAGTCTGTGCATCCAACTTTGTGGCAACAGTTTGGAGAAGGCCCTTTCCTGTTTCAGCATGACAATACAGAAATTGTTTGTCGAGATCGGTGTGGAAGAACTTGACTGGCCTGCACAGAGCCCTGACCTCAACCCCATTGGACACCCTTTGGGATGAATTGGAAAGCCGACTGCAAGCCAGGCCTAATCGCCCAACACCAGTGCCCGACCTCAATAACGCTCATGGCTGAATGGAAGCAAGTCCCTGCAGCAATGTTCCAACATTTAGTGGAAAGCCTTCCCTGAAGAGTAGAGGCTGTTATAGCAGCAAAGGGGGATTTTGGAATGAGATGTTCATCGAGCAGGTGTCCACATACTTTTGGTCATCTAGTGTATGTGTGTAGGAATCTCAGTGTGCGTGCGTGTGTAGGGCCCTGTGAGCGTGCATAGAGACAGTACAAAAATAAAATTACAATAAAAAAGGGTCAACTCAGATAGCCCTGTAGCCATTGTGTTAGCTATTTAGCAGTCTTATGGCTTGTGGATAGAAGCTGTTCAGGAGCCTATTGGCGTCAGACTTGATGCACCGGTAACAGCTTGCTGTGCAGAAACAGAGAGAACAGTCTTGGGTGGCTGGAGTCTTTAATGATTTTCCGGGTCTTCCTTTCACACCGCCTGACATAGAGGTCCTGGATGTCAGGGAGCTTGGCCCCAGTGATGTACTGGGCTGTCTGCACCACCCTCTCTAGCGTCCCTTATGCGATCGAGGGCGATGCTATTGCCATACCAAGCAGTGACGCAGCCAGTCAAGATGCTCTCAATGGTACAGCTGTATAACTTTGAGGATCTGAGGGCCCATGCCAAACCTTTTAACCTCCTGAGGTTGAAGAGGCGCGGTCGCGCCTTCTTCACGACTGTAGCGTGTGTGTGGACCACTTAGTGATTTGGACACAAAGGACCTTGAAGCTCTCGACCTGCTCCACTGCAGCCCCGTCAATGTGGACGTGCTCGCCCCCATCCAGTTGCAGAGGGAGGTGTTCAGTCCCAGGCTCCTATGCTTAGTGACGAGCTTGGGGACAATGGTGTTGAACACTGAGCTGTAGTCAATGAACAGCATTCTCATATAGATATTCCTCTTATCTAGGTGGGTGAGGGCCGTGTGAAGTGCAATTGAGATTGCGTTGTCCACGAATCTGATGGGGTGGTATGCAAATTGGAGAGGGTCTAGGGTGTCTGGGATGATGGAGTTGATGTGTGCCATAACCAGCCTCTCAAAGCACTTCATGATTACAGATGTGAGTGCTACAGGGTGGTAGTCATTGTGGCTTTGAGTTCTTAGGAACAGGAATGGTGGTGGTCAGGTTAAGACTGGGACAAGGAGAGGTTGAAAATTACCGTGGATATGCCTGGCAGCTGTTCTGCTCATGCTGAGAATGCGCCCTGGAATACCGTTGTGCCCCGCGGCCTTGCGGGTGTTGACCTGATTAAAGACCTTACTCATGTCGGCCCCAGAGAGCGAAATCACCCAGTCCTCTGGGTCAGTGACAGCCCGCACAGCCGGCACAGTGTCGTTGTTGTCGAAGCATGCATAAAATGCGTTGAGTTCATCTGGTAGAGAGGCATCATTGGGCAGATCACGGCTGGGTCTTCCTTTCTAATCCGTAATGGACTGTAGCCCCTGCCACATGCGGCGGACGTCGGAGCCTGTGTAATATGATTCCACCTTATTTCTATATTGTCCTTTTGCTCGTTTGATGACTCTGCGGAGGTCGTAGCTGGACTTCTTGTACTTGTTCCTGTCTTCAGCTGTAGCCTCAGGGTTATGTGCGGTAGCCCTGTGTGCGGTAGCCCTTTGCTTTAGCTTAGCACCAATCTCAGTGTTCATCCAGGGCTTTTGATTAGGGAAGCAGCGCTGTGCACTTTGGGGCCAACATCGCAGATGCATTTCCTAATGAAGTCAGTGATGGAGGTGGTTAAGCTCGTCGATGTTGTTGGTGGATTCTCAAAACATATTCCACTCAGCGCTAGCAAAGCAGTCCTGTAGCAACATTTCTGATTCTGGTCAGCTTCACTTTTAAACAGGAGTACAGAGTTATGATCTGATATGCCGAATAGTGGACGAGGGAGGGCCTTGTATGCATGCTTGTGGGTAGAATAACTGTGGTCTAGGGACATTACTGCCCCTAGTCGCGAAGGAGACGTGTTGATGGAAGTTGGGCATCGCGTGTCTTAGTGGAATTAAAATCACCGGCATCCAGAAAAACAGCCTCCAGATATGCATTTTCCTGCTTGTTTATAGCCTTGTACAGTTTGTTAAGTGCCAGCTTGCTGTGTGTGTGTGTGTAAACTAGTTTGTTAAGTGCCAGCTTAACATAGCCAATGAATATATAACTTTGGATTTCACCCCCACCTCAAAATCAAATGGTTTTGACCGTTTTGAAGTTAAAGGAGTGATCTTCTCCTTTCGCTTTGGCCATGCAGCGCGCCCCGCAAAAGTGACTGGTGTCCTCATTATGAAATGATTACCTTTTCCCTGTATATCTAAAAATGACCATATCAAAATAAAACGTATTGTAGGTCCCGTTCAGCAGGTAGCCTATAGCCAGATGAGTTGTCTCCGGTAGCTTCCTTTTATTCCGGTAAAACACAATATTCAACAGTGCATATTACATAGGTTGTCACTCAGCTAATAAAGCCTAATATCGCACAAGCAATTTTAGCATTTTTAATGCTGAAGGTGCCTGCAGAATAGATGTGTAAGATCAGGAACATGCCGCCTACCTCGAGTTGGTCAGCACACGAAGCTGTGCACGGTTTGACTAGGCTACTGACTAATGACTTGTAGATCAATGACTGTCAACACAGGTAAATGCTTAGTTCGACACTGAAGGAGAGGAACTGGACGCATCAGTTGTAACAAAATAATAAAAAATATTATTTAAAAATTGTATTTTTTGAAGGTAGAAAGAAAACCTAGATATGAGCAAAACATTTGAGTAAATCAGCGATTCGTAACGTTTGAATCGATTTTCTGACAGATGCTACATTTGGATCGGTTTGGGGTCCGCGGACTGATCATAACTTAAACATTTGAGTCGGGGACCGATGCGTATCGGTGAATCATTAAATCCCTAATGACAAGCATTTTTTTTTTTTTATCCTGTATGAAGGAACCTGTTCAACAAACACAGACAGTTACATGAAAATCTTCCTGTAGAAGGAAATAAATAATTAGCCTAAATACTGATTGGGCAGATGGAGGGACCCCAGGCTAGTTTAAATACAGGTAGAGTAGGTCTTACCTTATGTAGACAACCCTGCTCTGGGTGATCCTCCGCTGCCAACCTATAGGGACTTCAGCCGGGGGCGGCTTCCCCTCAGAACACAAACCTTCATACTTCTTTGTTCTGTTCATTGTCCACTCCTTAAGTCTGCACAACTACACCCTTGCAATGTGAGATATCACAAGTCTGTCAGAGAGCTCAGACTAGTATGCGTCATCCTGGGGTCTCTCAGGAGTGAACTGACCAAGCAAGAGATGTGCTACAACAGCTTCGATGGTGGAACTGCCAATCCCACCGTTGCCTGCTTCTTCTGGGACAGGTTCACTGTGGAACAAGACCTTCGAGGCCCTTTGTCCCCATCCTGTTTAAAATCACCATTTTCATCAATGTTTTTGTGAAGAGGCCATGGTAGTGGTGGGAGGACCTGGCGACATTGGGATGGGTGGCCTGAGGGAACTTGAAGTAGAGCTGCCCAGGCGACCTCTCTCACAGACCAATGTTTCACTTTCAGTTCACAGAAGCTGATATTGGACAAATCTGGATGGATCTGGTCATCAATGGTGATTAAGTGAACTATGGCTGATACTAACTGGCGCTGGCACCTTAAAACTCCTCATCGTTGTGGGTTACGTCAGCATGACATCATCCCAGAGTGAATAATGGATTAAAGCAGCCACTGTCCCATATATTCCAACCTGTAAAACAAGTAAAAAGTAACACGGTCAAATTTACTACAAAAGCTTTTAGGAATATATGTATAGTCTAATAGTAGGAGCTCATTGAGAAGAATATTCCTAAATATTTCCCACACAATACAGGCTTTGCATAACTTTTGCATACCCAACAATAATGTGTAATTCATTGTGCACATTTCAAAATATAGTTTTTCCTCTACTAAAACAATGACATCCAATCTCTCTTCAATGTAATTAGGACTAGTTGTAGAGGTAGGGGTCACTGTACTGTAGTGGTAACTAGCTGTACTAGACTCTCTATGCTGTGTGAATGGTCACAAAATCACAATACTGCTGTAAGGCTTACTGATACTGAGTCGCCACGGCGATAGGCCTGTCTACCTACCTTCCACCCCCTTTTTAACCAAGCCCTTCTTTATGATGAGATCACCAGCGGCAATAGGATGGGGATAAATATAATATATAATAATAATATAATATGCCATTTAGCAGACGCTTTTATCCAAAGCGACTTACAGTCATGCGTGCATACATTTTTTATTTTATTTTGTGTATGGGTGGTCCCGGGGTTCGAACCCACTACCTTGGCGTTACAAGCGCCGTGCTCTACCAGCTGAGCTACAGAGGACCACGTGTATTCTTTAGTCGTTTTGCATCTTCCACGGCCATTTCTAGGTGGGTGGATTTGGAGGACAAATAGATTTTTTTTAGCTATATTTTCATTTTTGTTGTTTAATTTTAACACAAGTCTTGCATTCTGTCATCTAAACTGTCAAATCTGTCTCCCATCTCTTACTGAAAGAGAGTAAAGGTGACAATGGGCCGCCCAGGTGCTGAAACACTCGATAGCCCTTTGTGTCTCCTGGACTGTGGGGTGCTCGTCCTCGCCACCAGGCCTGTCAGACCGACAACTTATCCGGAACTCTGGGGTGAAATAAAAACAGCAGCACTTTGATATTGCATTACAGGAGTGTGAATCACGCACGCTGAGCGTTTTCTGTGACGGATGACTCATCCACACAGCCAAGCGAGCACAGAAAACGCTGGGAATTAAAGCTAGGGCACCTTCCTTCGCCCAGATACCAATACAAAATGGCTTGGTATTAAATTAGAGCGCAGCACACACACACACACACACACACATCGAATTTCTCCATGTATGAGAGCAGCGGTAGTCAGCACTGTGCCACTGTCACAGCCACCCTTGGGATATGTCTGAAAGAGGACAAACGGAACAGCAAAGGCCAATATTCAGATCTGATTTTCAGCCTACCTACATTGTGCCTTCCTTTATTTTCATAGTTGACTGAAAGCCTGCACAATGTCAACATAATCAAAAGCATGGCATGCAGAACTAAAATCTAATGTTTGTGTAATTTGAGGCTTTATCGTGTTTTACCCTCCACAGTATGTGTGCCTGAAAGCCAGGCCCATTTGTAGACCATGATAGGCCTCCTGCTCCCTCCCACATGATAAATCAGCCACAAAACACATCATGGCTCTCCAGTGTTCTGCCACTGCTCCATAGCTTGGAGGGAAACAAGAGCGGGTTGAAAAATAGGCCAGGCTCTCTTGGATGCAAGGTAGCTGTCGCAAAAGGGGGGGGTGGGTGGGTTCAGCATTAGATTCAACAGCTCCAAATATTTTGGCAGCGTAGAGTTCCAGGGACACAGCGTCTCTACTTGTGATAATGTGAACAAACAATCCAACTCCATGCTTGACCCAGTGTATCAGAACGAAATGTAAAATGTAGCCTAAATATCCACACAGCAAAAAAATATTCCCTGGATAATAAAATGGCAAGCAGGTACACTACGCCTTAGGGCTGAGCAATATGGCCAAAATATCATATCACAGTATTTTTGTCATTGACGGTATGACGCCATTTGACGTTTCTGAATAATAACAGTTCTAAATACGCTTGATGAGTTGTGCATGACCCTAGGATGGCAACAAATTAATTCTAAGTGGTTTTAAATTGGCTTTCTCCGTTCTGATTGCTTTATACAGCTCAAAACAAACTTCAAACTAAAATAATAAAGAGGACATTACTGAAAGTGAAGTAGTCTTATTTGTAGAAGAATGCATCAAAATCCTATTTTGTAGCCTCAAACTCTGGTACTCGACCAATGGTTGCCATTTCTATAGTTATTTGTTCAATTCCAGCATTCACGTCCATCACTTTCTTCATTTCCTGCACTAATTTGTTATAATTTAAACACTGTCAAGTTTATTTTGTCTTAGTATGCCTCTATAAAAAAAATATAAAAAAAAGGAATATCAGAATAATTACTATCCTCTTTGACCACTTTCGGGTTAATTTGCAGATCTTACTAAGAGGGCAGTCGGACGATTTCCGGGGGTCTCTGCTCCGAAGTTGTTGACTAGTTGTGCTAGCATTTAGCTAGCAGTTCTCAGCTGTTAGCAGTTTCTTACTGGCGATAAAAACTGACAATTTCAAGAATTTGAGTCATTACTGAATCATTTAATTAAACAAATCAAACAAAATGCCATTAGAGAATGTACAGTAAAAATCCACACCGGTGTGTGTATCAATACCGGTATATAGTAAAATGCAATATATTAGGGATGTAACGCTTCAAATGTTTAAGATGCAAGTGCATAGGTCCGAGGAACCCAAACGATCCAAATGTAGCATGCATCGGTCAGAAAATAGATTCAAACTTTACAAAAATGTTTTGCTCATACTACTTTCTTTCCACCTTCCAAAAATACCTCATATTTTGTGACAACTGATGCGTCCTCTCCTTTAGGGTCGAACTAAGCACGCAACTGTGTTGAGTCATTGATCTTCAAGTCATTTTGCATGCCAAAACAACCCCAGGGAATATCAGTAGCTTAGTCAAACTGCGCCCAGTATCACGAGGCAGGCGGTACGTTCATGATCTATTCTGAAGGCACCATCAGCATTCAAATGCTAGAATGGCATATGCGTTATTAGGCTTTATTAGTTGAGTGACAACCTATGTAATTTGCTAGGTTGTTGTTATACATGCACTGTTGAAAATGGTGTTTTACAGGAATAAAAGTAAGCTACCGGAGACAACTCTCATCTGGCTATAGGTCTACCTGCTGAACGGGGCTTACAATATATTTTATTTTGATTGTTCTGGTTCGCCATCAGCAACAGTTTTGGTAGTTTTGCTTTAAAACAATCCGTTTTATGTGGTCATTTTCAGATATACAGGGTAAAGTTGATAATTTTATAACGAGGACACCAATCACTTTTGCAGGGGCACGCTGCATGGCCGAAGTGAGAGTAGAAGATCACTCCGTAAAAACTTCAGAATGGTCAAAACCATTTGATTTTGAGATTGGGTGAGATCCCAAATTGTGCTCTATATTCATTGGCTATGTCATAGCTAATTTGTAAACGATAAATATTGTTACATTACTAGCTCAAACGCTTAATCTGCAAAAATGACAAGTTAATTAGTGGGTGATGGTGATTTCAGAACCAAAGTGGGGGGACAATAAACATGCCACATTTGCCCCCCCTAATCTGATAGTGGTAGTGGGGTGGTAGATGCCTAGTCTCATTTACGGCTCAGCTCAGGGCTGGGCGATATAGTCTAGATTTATTATTATTTGTATTAATTTTTTTAACATGGGCGATTCACGATATACTGTATATATCTCAATGTTTTAAAACATTTCTCTAAATAAGCTTGGTTGTACAATTAAAGGTGAAATACACTGCATTTCAAACATTCAGCAATAATCTAATGATCTGGATTATTATTTTTTTAAACACATTTAACCATAACCATGCACATTCACTAATAATGACTAATTTCTTGTAGCAGGCATTATGGAAAATTAACACAGGTCTCAAACAATCTCTCAAGCACAAGCCCACATGCTAGTGAGTAGCCAGCTAGTCTTTATTGTTCAAGTTTAGCCAACTTGGATCTACACGGAACAAAAATAAAACGCAACATGCAACAATTTCAAAGATTTACTGAGTTACAGTTCATATAAGGAAATCAGTCAATTTAAATAAATAAATTAGGTCCTAATCTATGGATTTCACATGACTAGAAATACAGATACGCATCGGTTGATCAGATACCTTTAAAAAAAAGTAGGGGCGTGGATCAGAAAACCAGTCAGTATCTGGTGTGACCACCATTTGCCGCATGCAGCACGAGATCTCCTTTGCATAGAGTTGATCAGATTGTTGATTGTGAAATGTTGTCCCACATCAGTCACTGGCTTCATCAATAAGTGCATCGATGATGTCGTCCCCACAGTGACCGTACGTACATACCCCAACCAGAAGCCATGGATTACAGGAAACATCCGCACTGAGCTAAAGGGTAGAGCTGCCGCTTTCAAGGAACGGGACTCTAACCCGGACGCTTATAAGAAATCCCGCTATGACCTCCGACGAACCATCAAACAGGCAAAGAGTCAATACAGGTCTAAGATTGAATCATACTACACTGGCTCTGACGCTCGTCGGATGTGGCAGGGCTTGAAAACTATTACAGACTACAAAGGGAAGCACAGCCGCGAGCTGCCCAGTGACACAAGCCTACCAGACGAGCTAAACCACTTCTATGCTCGCTTCGAGGCAAGCAACACTGAAGCATGCACGAGAGCACCAGCTGTTCCGGACGACTATGTGATCACGCTCTCCGTAGCCGATGTGAGTAAGACTTTTAAGCAGGTCAACATTCACAAGGCCGCAGGGCCAGACGGATTACCAGGACGTGTACTCCGAGCATGTGCTGACCAACTGGCAAGTGTCTTCACTGACATTTTCAACATGTCCCTGACTGAGTCTGTAATACCAACATGTTTCAAGCAGACCACCATAGTCCCCGTGCCCAAGAACTCTAAGATAACCTGCCTAAATGACTACCGACCCGTAGCACTGACGTCTGTAGCCATGAAGTGCTTTGAAAGACTGGTCATGGCTCACATCAACAGCATAATCCCAGAAACCCTAGACCCACTCCAATTTGCATACCGCCCCAACAGATCCACAGATGATGCAATCTCTATCGCACTCCACACTGCCCTTTCCCACCTGGACAAGAGGAACACCTACGTGAGAATGCTATTCATTGACTACAGCTCAGCATTCAACACCATAGTGCCCTCTAAGCTCATCACTAAGCTAAGGATCCTGGGACTAAACACCTCCCTCTGCAACTGGATCCTGGACTTCCTGACGGGCCGCCCCCAGGTGGTAAGGGTAGGTAACAACACATCTGCCACACTGATCCTCAACACGGGGGCCCCTCAGGGGTGCGTGCTCAGTCCCCTCCAGTACTCTCTGTTCACCCATGACTGCATGGCCAGGCACGACTCCAACACCATCATTAAGTTTGCCGACGACACAACAGTGGTAGGCCTGATCACCGACAACGATGAGACAGCCTATAGGGAGGAGGTCAGAGATCTGGCCGTGTGGTGCCAGGACAACAACCTCTCCCTCAACGTGACCAAGACAAAGGAGATGATTGTGGACTACAGGAAAAAAAAGAGGACTGAGCACGCCCCCATTCTCATCGACGGGGCTGTTGTGGAACAGGTTGAGAGCTTCAAGTTCCTTGGTGTCCACATCACCAACGAACTATCATGGTCCAAACACACCAAGACAGTCGTGAAGAGGGCACGACAAAGCCTATTCCCCCTCAGGAGACTAAAAAGATTTGGCATGGGTCCTCAGATCCTCAAAAAATTCTACAGCTGCACCATCGAGAGCATCCTGACTGGTTGCATCACCGCCTGGTATGGCAACTGCTTGGCCTCTGACCGCAAGGCACTACAGAGGGTAGTGCGTACGGCCCAGTACATCACTGGGGCAAAGCTCCCTGCCATCCAGGACCTCTATACCAGGCGGTGTCAGAGGAAGGCCCTCAAAATTGTCAAAGACTCCAGCCACCCTAGTCATAGACTGTTCTCTCTGCTACCGCACGGCAAGCGGTACCGGAGTGCCAAGTCTAGGTCCAAAAGACTTCTCAACAGCTTCTACCCCCAAGCCATAAGACTCCTGAACAGCTAATCATGGCTACCCGGACTATTTGCACTGCCCCCCCACCCCATCCTTTTTACGCTGCTGCTACTCTGTTAATTATTTATGCATAGTCACTTTAACTCTACCCACATGTACATATTACCTCAACTAGCCGGTGCCCCCGCACATTGACTATGCAACGGTACCCCCCTGTATATATAGCCTCCCTACTGTCACTTTATTTTACTGTATATATAGCCTCCCTACTGTCACTTTATTTTACTTCTGCTCTTTTTTTCTCAACACTTTTTTGTTGTTGTTTTATTCTTACTTTTTTGTTTAAAATAAATGCACTGTTGGTTAAGGGCTGTAAGTAAGCATTTCACTGTAATGTCTGCACCTGTTGTATTCGGCGCATGTGACCAATAAAATTTGATTTGATTTGATTTCAATGGCTGTGTGAAGTTGCTGGATATTGGCGGGAACTGGAACACTGTCGTACACGTCAATCCAGAGCATCCCAAACATGCTCAATGGGTGAAATGTTTGGTGAGTATGCAAGCCATGGAAGAACTGGGACATTTTCAGCTTCCAGGAATTGTGTACAGATCCTTGCGACATGGGCCTTTGCATTATTATGCTAAAATATGAGGTGATGGAGGCGGATGAATGGGCCTCAGGAACGTGTCACGTATCTTTGTGCATTCAAATTGCCATCAATAAAATGCAATTGTGTTCGTTGTCCGTAGCTTATGCCTACCCATCCCATAATCCCACCACCACGGGGCACTCTGTTCACAACGTTGACATCAGCAAACCGCTTGCCCACACAACGCCATACACGCCGTCTGCCATCTGGTCGGTACAGTTGAAACAGGGAATTATCTGTGAAGAGCACACTTCTACAGCGTGCAAGTGGCCACCCAAGGTGAGCATTTGTCCACTGAAGTCAGTTACGACGCCGAACTGCACTCAGTTCAAGACCCTGGTGAGGACGAGCATGTAGATGAGCTTCCCTGAGACATTTAGATAGTTTTTCCATCAGCTGTCCATCTCGCAAGTGAAGAAGCCGGATGTGGAGGTCATGAACTGGCGTGGTTACACGTGGTCTGCGGTTGTGAGGCCGGATGGACGTACTGCCAAATTCTCTACGATGACGTTCGAGGCGGCTTATGGTAGAGAAATCAACATTCCATTCTCTGGCAAGAGCTCTAGTGGACATTCCTGCAGTAAGCATGCCAATTGCGCGCTCCCTCAAAACTTGAGACATCTGTGGCATTGTGTTGTGTGACAAAACTGCACATTTTAGAGTGGCCTTTTATTGTCCTCAGCACAAGGTGCACCTGTGTAATGATCATGCTGTTTAATCAGCCATAAAAAAACATGATTATTGTGATACAGGCATTTGGAATATCGCACAAAAACTTTTATTCGAATATTTTAGATATATCGCCCAGCCCAAGCTCAGGTGCATAGTACATACACCATTTACACACACACGTCAGCTCAGACAGATCCAGCTCAGAGGCCCAGCTCCAACAGCAGAAGATTTGATTTTAGAACGGAAAATGAATGTGTTTATGCAACAAATCTTAGCGAATCAATTCGTTCTCTAATCAAACTGAATCGCGCTGAATCGTTTCAAACTAAAAAAATGCATAGTTCCTGCATCGTATCAGAGACCATGTACAGTGGGGAGAACAAGTATTTGATACACTGCCGATTTTGCAGGTTTTCCTACTTACAAAGCCTGTAGAGGTCTGTAATTTTTATCATAGGTACTCTTCAACTGTGAGAGACGGAATCTAAACCAGTAAGAATTCCGGCTCTCACAGACCTGTTAGTTTTTTCTTTAAGAAGCCCTCCTGTTCTCCACTCATTACCTGTATTAACTGCACCTGTTTGAACTCGTTACCTGTATAAAAGACACCTGTCCACACGCTCAATCAAACAGACTCCAACCTTTCCACAATGGCCAAGACCAGAGAGCTGTGTAAGGACATCAGGGATAAAATTATAGACCTGCACAAGGCTGGGATGGGCTATAGGACAATAGGCAAGCAGCTTGGTGAGAAGGCAACAACTGTTGGCGCAATTATTAGAAAATGGAAGAAGTTCAAGATGATGGTCAATCACCCTCAGTCTGGGGCTCCATGCAAGATCTCACCTCGTGGGGCATCAATGATCATGAGGAAGGTGAGGGATCAGCCCAGAACTACACGGCAGGACCTGGTCAGTGACCTGAAGAGAGCTGGGACCACAGTCTCAAAGAAAACCATTAGTAACACACTACGCCGTCATGGATTAAAATCCTGCAGCGCACGCAAGGTCCCCCTGCTCAAGCCAGCGCATGTCCAGGCCCGTCTGAAGTTTGCCAATGACCATCTGGATGATCCAGAGGAGGAATGGGAGAAGGTCATGTGGTCTGATGAGACAAAAATAGAGCTTTTTTGTCTAAACTCCACTCGCCGTGTTTGGAGGAAGAAGAAGGATGAGTACAACCAAGAACACCATCCCAACCGTGAAGCATGGAGGTGGAAACATCATTCTTTGGGGATGCTTTTCTGCAAAGGGGACAGGACGACTGCACCATATTGAGGGGAGGATGGATGGGGCCATGTATCGCGAGATCTTGGCCAACAACCTCCTTCCCTCAGTAAAAGCATTGAAGATGGGTCGTGGCTGGGTCTTCCAGCATGACATCGACCCGAAACACACAGCCAGGGCAACTAAGGAGTGGCTCCGTAAGAAGCATCTCAAGGTCCTGGAGTGGCCTAGCCAGTCTCCAGACCTGAACCCAATAGAAAATCTTTGGAGGGAGCTGAAAGTCCGTATTGCCCAGCGACAGCCCCGAAACCTGAAGGATCTGGAGAAGGTCTGTATGGAGGAGTGGGCCAAAATCCCTGCTGCAGTGTGTGCAAACCTGGTCAAGACCTACAGGAAACGTATGATCTCTGTAATTGCAAACAAAGGTTTCTGTACCAAATATTAAGTTCTGCTTTCCTGATGTATCAAATACTTATGTCATGCAATAAAATGCAAATTAATTACTTAAAAATCATACAATGTGATTTTCTGGATTTTTGTTTTAGATTCCGTCTCTCACAGTTGAAGTGCGCCTATGATAAAAAATTACAGACCTCTACATGCTTTGTAAGTAGGAAAACCTGCAAAATCGGCAGTGTATCAAATACTTGTTCTCCCCACTTTGTGTATATATATATATATATATATATATATATATATATATATATATATACATACATATATACATACACACACACACACACACACTTACATATACACAGGTGCAGCTCAATAAATTAGAATATTGTGGAAAAGTTAAGTAATTTCAATAATTCAATTGACAAAGTGAAACTCATATCGTGGATTAATTACACAAAAAGTGAAATAGTTCAAGCCTGTATGTTTTAATCTTGAGGATTACGGCTTACAGCTCATGAAAACCCCAAATTCAGTATCTCAGAAAATTAGAATAGTGAAAAAGTTCAATATTGTAGACTCAAGGTGTCACACTCTAATCAGCTAACTAACTCAAAACACCTGCAAAGGTTTACTGAGCCTTTAAATGGTATCTCATGAATCTTTAGATTCAGTCTCTCACAGTTGAAGTGTACCTATGATAAAAATTACAGACCTCTACATGCTTTGTAAGTAGGAAAACCTGCAAAATCGGCAGTGTATCAAATACTTGTTCTCCCCACTGTATCTACATACACCATACATACAAAAGTATGTGGACACCCCTTCAAATGAGTGGATTCGGCTATTTCAGCCACACCTGTTGCTGACAGATTTATCAAATCAAGCACACAGCCATGCAATGTCCATAGACAAACATTGGCATTAGAATGGCCTCACTTAAAAGCTGTGACTTTCAGCTTGGCACCGTCATAGGATGGCACCTTTCCAACAAGTCAGTTTGTCAAATTTCTGCCCTGCTAGAGCTGCCCCGGTCATCTTTAAGTGCTGTTATTGTGAAGTGGAAACATCTAGGAGCAACAATATCTCAGCCGCGAAGTGGTAGGCCACACAAGCTCACAGAACGGGACGGCGAGTGCTGAAGCGCATTTTTTTTTGTCTGTCCTCAGTTGCAACACTCGCTACCGAGTTCCAAACTGCCTCTGTAAGCAACATCAGCACAATAACTGTTCATCGTGAGCTTTATGAAATGGGTTTCCATGTCCGAGCAGCTGCACACAAGCCTAAGATCACCATGCACAATGCCAAGCGTCGGCTGGAGTGGTGTAAAGCTCACCGCCATTGGACTCTGGAGCAGTGGAAAAGCGTTCTCTGGAGTGATGAATCACGTTTCACCATCAGTCCGATGGACGAATCTGGGTTTGGCGGATGCCAGGAGAATGTTACCTGCCCGAATGCATGGTGCCAACTGTAAAGTTTGGTGGAGGAGGAATAATGGTCTGGGGCTGTTTTTCATGGTTCGGGCTAGGCCCCTTAGTGCCAGTGAAGGGAAATCTTAACGCTACAGCATACAATTACATTCTAGACGATTATGTGCTTCCAACTTAGTGGCAACTTTCCTATTTCAGCATGACATACAGAAATGGTTTGTCAAGATCAGTGTGTAAGAACTTGACTGGCCTGCACAGAGTTCTGACCTCAACCCCATCGAACACCTGATGAATTGGAACACCTACTGCGAGCCAGGCCTAATCGCCCAACATCAGTGCCCGACCTCACTAATGCTCATGGCTGAATGGAAGCAAGTCCCCGCAGCAATGTTCCCACATCTAGTGGAAAGCCTTCACAGAAGAGTGGAGGCTGTTATAGCAGCAAAGGGGGGGACCAACTCTATATTACTGCCCATGACTTTGGAATGAGATGTTCGACAAGCAGGTGTCCACATACTTTTGGTCATGTAGTGTATGTATTGTTCCTGTATCGTATCGGAGACCATGTATCTACACTGAACCAAAATATAAACGCAACATGTGAAGTGCTGGTCCCATGTTTAATGAGCAGAAATAAAATACCCCAGAAATGTTCAATACGCACAAAAAGCTTATTTCTCTACAATTTTGTGCACAGATTTGTTTACATCCCTGTTCATGAGCATTTGATCCTCTGTCAAGATAATCCATCCACCTGACAGGTGTAGCATATCAAGAATCTGATTAAACAGCATGATCATTACACAGGTGCACCTTGTGCTGGGGACAATAAAATGCAACTCTAAAATGTGCAGTTGTCACAACACAATGCCACAGATGTCTGAAGTTGAGGGAGCATGCAATTGGCATGCGGACTGCAGGAATGTCCACCAAAGCTTTTGCCAGAGAATTGAATGTTCATTTCTCTACCATAAGCCACATCGTTTTAGAGAATTTGGCAGTTCATCCAACCGGCCTCACAACCGCAGACCACGTGTAATTTTGGCCATATACCACAAACCCCTGACATACCTTATTGCTATTATGAACTGGTTACCAACTTAATTAGAGCAGCAAAAATATATGTTTTGTCATACCTGTGGTATACGGTCTGATATACCACGGCTGTCAGACAATCAGCATTCAAGGCTCGAACCACCCAGTTTAGGCGGTCGAGCACAACTCTTTATTATCATGCGAATATCAACTCGGAGTATAGAAGAACATAGAGTGAGCACCTCTCCCTCCTTGCGTCTCAGCCATGAAGGACTCTCCCATAAACAGAATATGTAATTTTATTGATTTTGCTGTGCTGTTCAATCATTGGAAAGGAGTCCCCCTGTTCCATAAATCCCATATTTATGGATGTGAAGTAATAAGCGGTCCAGCAGGATGTATTATTGTGCTATGAGACCTCAAACTGACTCCCATATACTGGACTTTTAGTAATTAGACCAAGCCTATACCTTCATTATTTCAGTATTTCATTCATGCGCAGTAGTTTATAAAAAAATGGCCAGACCAGCTTGCATGGCTACCAAAACGCTACGTCACGCCCACGGACGTTAGTTTCTTCTCCGCAATGAGTCTGGATCTGAGTACCTCCTCGACTATTTCTAGAACGCTAACCTCAACCTAACGCAGCAGGCGTAGAAAGAGGAGTTTCCACTTCGGTAGCTTTTTCTGGTGACTCCGCATAGTCTACTAGAACGCAAACACATTCTAAGCGTTCTGATTGTTCCAAGAAACCGATGGGTTAGGGCAGAGTCAAAAGGGTTGGGCCAAAGCGGCGTTTTGAAAATTCATCATTGGCTTTGATACTCTGATTGGTTAGAGACGATCCAATCGCTGATGACCTTGTTTTGTACAACATCCCCCATTTTGAGGTCACCACAAACAACTTAAACGTTGGCAGTCTCAGACTAAAGTATGTAGCTAACATAGCGCAGCGGAATAATTTGGTTTGAGTCGTCAGGCAACAGACTAGCTCTCTAAAACCCTTCTTCACAGTATGAGGGTTTCAGCGGTTACTATCGCCCACATTTTGATCTGTGTGAACTACAATTCCGATGCTGTGTTTTAACGTTTAGAAACGTCAATAATCATCGCTTTCAAAAAGGTTTTCGAAACATATGCCCCTTATCTTTCATATCAGCGAGAAAGTATCTTTCAAATAAAAAATATACACTTACTGTAGCAGTTTTGCACAGATCCACAAGCTGAGTGTGCCTCCAGTTGACAAACTACACTTCCTCCCCAGTTACTCTTACATGCTGACCACACCGCCCACGTTGCATGTGCGAGCATTGCAAAATAAATGTATTACTGCTGGAGCGTGTCAACAAGCTTCTGCATAATCAGGCGCTAAAATAGAACTTGCTTCTATTTTAGATGCTTGATGCACTGCAAGTCCCACCTCTCCCATCTCCTCATTGGTTTTTAGGAGCATTTACCCGCGTGGGTGATTGAAGGATGAAGCAGGGCCACACACCAGTCCATTTGGTGGTGGTAATGCGCCTTAATGTTGGTTGCCAACTGCCATATAAAATCCACAAGGAGAAAAGCGAACTAGGTTTCCCCTTTTTATCTGTGGATTAATTGTCGTAGTAGAGCGCACACGATTTTGTATGACTCAACATGGGGTCCAAATTCTATAAAGATCCAGCTAATCCAGTTGGTTTTGGTATTTTAACCTGCATGTCATGAACGTTTTTGGTAGGGATAGACAAAATCAACATGGGCATGTTGGCGCACACAGACGTATGCCCAGAACCGGTTTGGTCAGCATGTTACACACAGGTGTTCAGAGCAGGCTAGATAGCCAATTAGCACAGGTGGCCGCCTATGTCTTCCCTTTTATAAATGTATAAATCCCTTTGATATATTTTTAATTATAAAAAGGTGTAGTAATTTTATTTATTTATTTATTTCACCTTTATTTAACCAGGTAAGCCAGTTGAGAACAAGTTCTCATTTACAACTGCGACCTGGCCAAGATAAAGCAAAGCAGTGCGATAAAAACAACAACACAGAGTTACATATGGGGTAAAACAAAACAAAGTCAAAAATACAACAGAAAACAATATATATACAGTGTGTGCAAATGTAGCCTTATGTTTATTTTTTATTATTATTTCTGGCTGATATCAAAGATATGTTCCTTATGTTTCCGAAAACGTACCGGCGCAAGCGATGCTTGTTAATGTTTAGACTAGCGTCGGGCTCTTAACAAAACTATTGTCAATAGGCGCTAAAGCAGTTAGCGTTCATGAATGGGGTAGCAACAGACCAGACACTAATGTATAACATTACTTTCAACTGAAATGAAAAGGAAAACCACAAACATCCACCAGATGTTGGGAAACAAAAAATTGAAATTTGATGCAACATGGTCATTTTTTGTCCTTTCCCCTATCTACGACACAACAACACAAGCTGCCATCATGTCAAATCTCTGGAAGACTGAAACAGGTTTCCCTCAAGAATTTCCCCGTATTTAGCGCCATCCAACATTCCTTCAATTCTGACCAGTTTCCCAGTCCCTGCCGATGAAAAACACGGATGGTATTCTCGTGTGGTGATGAGAGGTGTTGGGTTTGCGCCAGACATAGCGTTTTCCTTGATTGCCAAAAAGCTCAATTTTCGTCTCTTCTGACCAGAGAACCTTCTTCCACATGTGGTCCTCTGTAGCTCAATTGGTAGAGCATGGCGCTTGTAACGCCGGGGTAGTGGGTTCGATCCCCGGGACCACCCATACGTAAAAATGTATGCACACATGACTGTAAGTCGCTTTGGATAAAAGCATCTGCTAAATGGCATATTATCATCATCATCACCCCCCTTGAAAATAAGGTTGACAGTGCAGCAATACTCTATTCTGTCTCTCACAAATTAATCTCTGCTGAGATTTCATTCTCTGTCCTATGGGATGTTTGCTGGTGGCCTATGCAGAGGGACTGTTTAACATTGCAAACAGACCAGATGCTGAACAGGCATCTAAACCCATACGAACATCTGCAAAACCATAATTCTGGTCTGCTAAATGGCATATTATTATTATATTATTATTACAGTACAAAAAAAGTGTTACGGATTGCGATCACTATCCACGATATATGAAGGAACCAATTAGGCCAGGTACAATATTACTGTGCCATAGCCGCACTCCTCTGAAACCACAGTACAATACAGCATTAGTAGTTACATATTGATTACATTATGTCGTGTGTGCGTGTGGTAGGCAGCACGCGCACTATTTTGAAAACCATGCACGTTGTCGGTTGCTGATTTGACTGGCAAAAACAACCTACGTAGATAACTAACTGTTACGGTAACTAACTTTCTTGCTAACTAATTAGCTAACTAGTAAGTATAATGTCAATTGCAGCTGATAATTGGCCTCTAGGGATAGCATGCTATCTAGCTAGCTACCTAGCCTTACTTAAGCTTCCTACTGGTGGCTAGCTACGCTTACGAACCTGCTGCTATTGACGATGTCATAACAAACACAGTACGAGCAATTTCACAGCCAAGCGACACGCTTGGTGCAGATAGCTACAGCAGTAGTCCTGTATGATAAAATAACGGTTTTTTGTTGTTGTTTAACATATTTTGTTGTGTTACTAGTCGCTAGCTAGCCATTTAGCTAGCCAGCTAGAGTTGCCTAGTAATGTTTTCTTAAATGTGTTAACTAATATAGCACTCTTACCTTTATAGCTTCCCATTTCAGAAGACAAAAACACGACACGGAGAATTTTGTTCAATACCAACATGAACCGAAGCGCTTCTTTGCAGAAATGTCAGTCGAGCCAGGGCCAAAATTGAGACAGAGACCAAGCAGAGGTCTGTTGCTGAGAGGCTGGAGTCAGAAATAAGGTTTAGCATATCCCAAATACCATGCCCTCCATTTCAACAGTTCACATTTTGCTTTTCAGGATTATGTGTAGAGAAATGTAAAATAAAAATAAAAAACGAGGTTCAGGTTAGCTATTCCTTTGAAAATCTAAATTAAAGCGCTCCCACGTACAAGTGCCACTGCTAGATTTCTCTCCAGTTTGTTGGGAATAGAGAGATGAATAGCGCATGCGCCACAGCTGGAGCCTGGAAAATCTGTCCCAGCATGCAACAGAATGTAAAAAGATCGCAAGGTTTAGAAAAGGAGACATGTTGAAGCGTTCTAGTATCTTCAAAATTATTATGGTGCATGCGTGCCATAATGCAGGCATATTCTGATTATTTAATACATTGTGATTATTTTATGTGCTTATCGTATACTACTGCTGGACAGTTCATAATACATCCATTGAATGTATTTCATTTGAAGGATTTCCCCCACAACTTTCACTATCACAATGTATAGCGTTATTATAGCTTCTATAGGTAGTGTAAATAATGTGTATACATTTAGATTTGAGTCATTTAGCAGATGCTCTTATGCAGAGCGATTTACAGTTAATAATGCATTCATTTTAAAGGTCGACGTTGGGCACGAAAAACGGTCCAACTCCGCCCCTTTTTCAATTTTCGAACATAAATGGGGTGTGCCTTTCTTTGGTGATTTGTCGATGTGTCATTCTGGTCATGCGTGCCGCGACCTACGTAGCTTGTTCGTTGACTAAACTAGCCACTTCAGCTAGCCAGTGATGGTGCTTTCAAGACAAATGGGAACTCGAAAAAAAAAAAAAAACGAGGTTAAATCATGATGTCAGTGATCTTCAGGTTGGAAAGTCGGAACTCTAGAAAGATGCCGAGTTCCCGACTTGGAATTCCGAGTTGGATGACCTTTCATAACGTGCTTCCCAGTCTGAGCTATTTTATCCCGAGTTCAGAGTTGTCTTGAACGCACTGAAGTCGAAGATTTCCGAGTTCCGAGTTGTTTTGAACGCGGCATAACTCTTCCAGTATGTGTTGACATCATTTCCAAGTATTTGTGTTTGGACGGAAGCTGTAGAAATAGGTAAGAAATAGCACTTCTGTAGCCAAATGTCTTATTCATTCATTTTTGTTTTTAAGCATTAAATGACCTGGTATGATGGTGCATTGATCAGTTAGTTATACAGTTTTGGTCCAAAGTCAACCTTTAAGATAGTTAGGTGAGACAACCACATATCATAGTTGTAGTAAGTACATTTTTCCTCAATAAAGAAGTTAGTGCTAGTAGGCAAAGAAAAGTGTACAAGTTTTTTATTTATTTATTATACATACATCTTAAGTGTATGCATTATCATACATCTTAAGTGTATCAGGCCCAGCATGTTCAATTCACTGTAGGGGCCTTGATGCAGCATCTGGATCATGCCTCCATCCCAAGGTGTGAGAAAGGGAATCTGAGATGCAATGGGCTTTGCTGCCACCTAGTGACCAGATGGAGCTCTCCAGCTCCCTGTGGTGCTGAAATCTACAGTACCATACAACATTCATACTGTACTTCAGCACTGCATCAGAAATTCTGCTAGCCGGATAGATGAAGGACTGCATGAATCGGTCCAATTCTCAAAATCCAAATCCTGAATTGTCAGCACTGTTGTGACATTCATTCAAAACCATACACACATTCATGGGTTTGCACAGGTGGTGGATAATATTATGCCATTTAGCAGACGCTTTTATCCAAAGCGACTTACAGTCATGTGTGCATACATTTTTACGTATGGGTGGTCCCGGGGATCGAACCCACTACCCTGGCATTACAAGCGCCATGCTCTACCAGCTGAGCTACAGAGGACCACATTGGATATACATTGGATGAATGTTGTTGCATCTTTTTAATTTCTCCCAGGATAGTGCGCCTGTGTTTTTATGCTCGGAACTGACTCCAACCCTGCAGTAGAGAGATCACAAACAGACCGTACACGTTGTTCAGAGCAGTCACTATACTTTATTTTAGGGGGAGAAATAGTATACAATTTCTTCTGTACAATATTTAACTATCACTTCCAACCAAGCCCTGAAACTGTTTTGTTAAATACTTGCAAAACAAAGGAAAAGATGGTATGTTTATTTTGATAGCAGGATGGCCATTTATGACTATGGTGAAAATATCGGCAGGTAACACAAACCTCAGTTACAGTGACACCAATTCTATTGTGATGACGAAAATAATGTGTCACCATAGAAAATCTTAAATGAAAAAGAAAAACTCCATAACTTGTCAAATCTCAGGTCATATTCCCACAGCATTGTTAACTACACAAGTCTATGGTTGCACCATACAATCTGCCTTCAACACTGATAAATGTTGTGGGAAAGTTGAGTGACAGCTAGGATGTCTGTCTGATTAGTCTGAGGTAATGAATGAGCCAATCCAGGGAGTCTTTGCTAGCCTACAGACATATAATAACAATACTTTTTCGTTTGAAAGAGAAGTGAGCATTGTCTGGGCCTTGACATAAATTAATAAAACCATTTTTCTTACAATACAATTACATATCAAATGAACATTAAAATCTCTTTTGGAATATTATTAACATGATAAAGGATTGTTTTCTTTTTCGCCTCGAGACCATAAAAACAACCTCATGCTAAAATCACTATCTAAAACAACATTCATATGTACATACTGTGCATTTTCCATCCAGTCATCTGCTAATGTCATAGAGGGGTTTGGCTTTTGTTAAGGTGTATACTAGAATGTAGGCGAGATGTAATGTGTACCTCCTTAAGAACATGATGGTGTCATAGAAGTAGCTTGTTTAACATGAAAGAAAGCCTAGAAACCTTCTGAGGCCAGAGGGGGAGCATCTGTTTAGGGAGATAGAGCATTTGCACAGCAGCAGTGTTCCTAAAAAAGATATTGTGGAACAAAGTATGGATGCAAACAGATTGGATTTGACTTTCCTCTTTAGCGTCAGTGCTAAAGATAATACAGATACTAAGTGTATAATATCAAAATGGCAGCAGTTGCAAATCTGCCTCCCCTGTTTTTGAAGATTGCTCTTCTGTTGGCTCCCCATCTCTACACTCCTGAATCAGAGTGGCTCCGGTTAGAGAGGAATAGCAAGAGTAGCATAGATGTCAGTCAGTCAGAGAATAAGAAACCCTCTGAGCTACAGGCTATTAGTCCTACAGATGCTGTGACCGCTTTAAATCCATAACTTATGCACCATCGAGTTGGCATACAGTTCTTGCCAGAGAGGATGTACCGGTTTTAAGTCTGAGAATAAACAAAAACAGCTGATTTCATTGATTTACAAACAAACGCTACATAGAGGGTTAAAGAAAGTTGGTGCCATGGGCAAGAAGCCACTGTCAGTTCCAACTTAGATTGCATACAGTTAACACGGTAAAAGCATGGTGTTATTATATCCCTGAACATCTCTCTATGTGGTAGGATATAACTAAATCTGTCTGACGGAGAGAAGCACAGAATTGAGTCACCAGTGTTTTAGGATTACTAAGAACATAGAACATATTCCGGTTAGAATCTGAAAGCTGCAATTGGCAATTTGAATCTGTTATGTGTTGTCTAAAGTAGCACATAGCCAAAATGGTGGACATGCTGTTAGTGATGGGGAATACAAGATTGAGGGGGAACAGGTATAGATTTTTTTCATGATGGCTACATTAGCAATGTAGAATACCTGACATGATCTGAATAACCCGTCTAAATGGACATCTACCTGAAAACCACAGAAGCTGTAAAGACCTCAGGTATGCACCCCTCGACTAAGTTCTCCAAAATAATGACATGAGAATGAGTCAGAGCCTAAAAGCAAAGAGAAGGGGGTCTTAGAGTAATGTATGCTTCCTGAGACTTATTGAAATATGGTGAAAATAGCAGACTACAAACAGAAAACACCACAAACAGGGCAGGGAGAAAGAGCAATACAGTTACAGTGGATTGTAGACATTTCAGTTTAAAATCAAAAGGGGGTTTCAAACAACCGACACCAGTGTCACACTTTTACATAGAGGCTCAAAAACAAAACAAAACAACAAAAAAAGGCATGCGTTTTAAATATTCTGTGGACACCGCAAACCTAAAAGGGAAGTGCTTTTTAAATATTTTTCCTCAAATATATTCATATTTTCAGGGATGTTCAAAAGGTCAAAACATTTAGGTAAAAACAACAACGCTCACAGTCATATTTGAATAGCAAGGGCAACATAGAAAAGACACAAAATACACAGAGAAATAAAGAAGGCAGGAACACTGGTTTGTGAATGGCCATTTTTGTTGGCATACTCCATTATTTGAAAAAGCTTAAATACCAAACATGTCATCTGAATGTAAATGTCCTGTAGTGGTTTTAGTGTTACAAAGGAAAACATCATTATTTGTAGGATGTAAAACTGAGGTATACCTTGTTGAGAGACTCAAGAGGTTGATGGTTATTTGTATAGAAATGCTGTGAGGCAGGTCCGGATAAATAACCTTGATTACGCTGTTCTCTCTCTCTCTCTCTGTCTGTCTCTGTTTCTTTCTGTACAGCAGTGATACACAGACATTCAGAAGCTGTTTCTTATTGGCATTACAATAGTCATTCAGAGGAACACAAACAGCAAATGTGTTTAAAAACCAAGTTGCCCTTTTTTTTTATACTGAAATGAAATTAACTGTGTGTCGCGATTCTTCTTCTCTCCTGTTCCTCCTTTTCTTAGAAAAACAACTGAAGTCAGTCCAGGAAGTACATTTTCCTTTATTCTACCAAAAAATGGTAATGTCAGCCAAAAGGTCAACTTTAAAATGACTTTTTGTTTATTGTCAAGGTGCTGAACAAAAATATTTGTTCAGTGAGGGGTCTAGATGATTGATTGTCTCCCCCTCTTCCCCCCCATCATGCCCTCCCATTTTAAAGGACCCAGGCATGAGCAAGTCTTTAGGTACACATGTAGCTAAACGCAATAGGAACCAGTTTTGAACTGGATCATTCTCCATGAACCCAGGTCCACTAAATGATTTTGGCGCCACCTTGTGTATAATCCCAGAGTTAGTGACAAACGTTGGAACGAGTCCTGACCCTCTGCTCAGGGAGGCGAGTCTCTTTGGGGTCTGTTCTCCTGTTCTGTGTTAACTCATACGCCTAGTCATAGGCTGGATTCTTTGGGAGGGTAGTCTACATTGGTCACCATGGTGACGACTGTGATGATCTCCTCGGGCGCGGTGACGTTGTTGAGTCGCTGCATCTGCACCATGCGCTCCTCCACACACCCCGCCGACAGGCGCGCCTCCGCCTCGTGGTCCCAGCACTCCTCGATGGTCTCACACAGCATGGTCAAACCCTGGAACACACACACACACACGGTTACCCTCTGCGACACAAGGGCACAATGACACACAGCGAGCAAGGCCCGTGGGGTGTCATGGTACACAGAGAGAGACCAGACACCATTAAGTTAACTAATCTACTGTTACAGATCCACAAGAGAGGAAATAGCCTGGGCGAGGCTGGAAACAGATCCGGTAGGAGAGACTGAGAAACTGTGAGGATGAGGCCACTGGAGACATTTCAGACAGAAATGGCCGCTATCTTCTAGACTGGAGGGAGAAAAATCTGGCCACGAAGAAGGTATCATTCTAGGATCAATAAGAGTCTGAGTTGGGCTCGTGTTAGGATGCTCTGGAGACAGTAGCGATTCAGACAAACCGTCTTAGTTAAACGTAGTCAAGACATAAACAGATGAGGTAAGCAGTGCCCTGGGTCATGGTAGGAAGAGACAGGCTTATACAGGGAAAAGCATGGAGCTATATTTAGCTATAAAAGCCTATTGTCATGTTAATGTTAAAAGCTGTTCAGTGTTTGTACTATTCTCTGGGATATACAGTGCATTCGGAAAGTATTCAAACCCTTTGACTTTTTCCACATTTTGTTACGTTACAGCCTTATTCTAAAATTGATTAAATAAATAGAAATCCTCATCAGTCTACACACTACCCCATAATGACAAAGCGGAAACAAATGTTGCACAATTCAGGTGTGGAAAGCTTAGACTTACCCAGAAAGACTCACAGATGTAATCGCTTCCAAAGGTGATTCTAACATGTATTGACTCAGGGTGTTGAATACTTATCTATATATATATATATAGTGTTTTATTTATTCATAAATCTTTTACACATTTTAGAATTTTTCTTCCACTTTGACAGAGTATTTTGTGTAGATCACTGTCAAAAAATTACAATTAAATCATTTTCAATCCCACTTTGTAACACAACAAAGGGGTGTGAATACTTTCTGAAGGCATTGTACTGTACTTCCTGTCCTTACTGTTGCATGACGATGGGTTTAGGTCGTTTGTAGTTTGGTAGTTTGTGGTAACCCCTGATAGGTTAAGATACATGGTGTATATGATCTACTCACAGCATGTTTCTGCCAGCACTCCCTGAGCGTGGGCCTCAGCTTTTTGTGGACCACAACATCCTGCATGTCCTCCAGGGACGGGTGCTGGCCAATCTCCTCCTCAAACGGCAGCATGTACTCATCCACTGGGCCTGAAATAACACACAGTAGACTGTTACCTCAACACCACAGTGATCCATTCCAACAAAAAAAAAACATTAACAAAATGCAATCAATATACCAATCATTACTTTGAGCTAATAAAGAAAATAAAACAGTGGTCAAAACACAATCGGTGATCTCTGAGTTTTTTAAAATAAGGAATTCAGAGCTGATGCTTTGTGTGATCTAACAGCTCTTGGCCAGTGGAGGTCTCCCTCTGGGCCGTGGTGGTGAGTTGCTCTGACCAGGCTCTAACCCAGAGCTGACCTCCAGTGATAACCACAGAGGTCATGCAGGGCATTCCACATGCTGACCCCCGACACAACAACCCGGGTTAGGCCAGGTGAATACAGCTCCATGGAACCAGACAGACAGAATCCATAACAACAAACTAAACCCCCTGGTTCTCTGGTTAGACAGTGGTGGCCCGTGACCAGGACTATGGTAGTGCTATGGCAGGAAAGGACAACCCTCCTTCTGGAGAGATACTGGGCATGCAGCCTTCTGCTCCAGCCCTACACCTGATTTAGCTAATCAAGGTTCAGAGTAAAGCTGGAACAAAAATCCTGCGGCAGGGTAGCTCTCCAGAGAGTATGCTAGGAAGACAGGAGGAGGGTGGGCCACCCGTACTCTATGGCCCTTCCAGGGAGTGTGTTCTTACCATCAGCAGCCTTGCAGCGAGCGGCCAGCTCCCACAGAACCAGTCCCAGGGCATACATGTCTATCCTCAGGAACGAGTCCCGCTGGAAGTTGATGGCCCCCTCCAGCACCTCAGGGGCCATGTACCTCCGGGTGCCCACCTGGAATGAACAGACACACACATACTGGTTAGACATCAGTCTCAATCGGGGGTCCTACCTGTTTTGGACAATTCACATGTAATTGTGTCAATCTGGCATGAGGGAATACAGAGTTCTGCTTGTGCAAAACAGATTAACAATGTTGATGTTTTTTTTCTATGTAACATGAACGTCGAGGTATGCTGACGTTCTTACAGTCATTTAGAACATCATGGAATCTGGACTACACCTTCCACAACCATTCCTTCCATCAATCATCACTCACCTGTCCATGCGTGTCCCCAGCTGATTTCCCAGCCTCAAACCTCTGGGCCAGGCCAAAGTCAGCGATGCAGGCTGTCAGGTTAGACTTCAGAAGGATATTCTTACTCTTGATGTCCCTGTTGATGACAGCATAACAGAAAGACACCAATGAGACAACAGACAGTGTGGGAGAGGAAAGCTGCCCATCATTTACCATGACAAATGCTGTATACTTTCTGGAAGCAGAGATATAGATTTTGGGGGGGGTAAGTGGAGGAAGTCAATGGACAGAAAATAATAGAATGTGTATTTATTGGCAGTGTAATGATAGAGGAACACCAACACATAGAGAGATAGGACAGGTGACCAGGGAGGATGGGAGAGCAAGGAGCTGACCTGTGGGCGATGGCTGGCTTGTGTCCGTCCTTCAGACCAGGGATGTCTTCATGGAGGTAGGCTAGGCCTCGAGCCGTGGTCTGGGCTATGTGACACAGCTCGCTCCACGACAACACGTTGGCCTTCAGATAGTCTGTCAACGAGCCCTGGAAATGGAGGTAGACAACCAGTTAATATAACAGCACCTAGCAATGTGGCTCACCTTGAAGTCAACATGCCACCACAGTCTGACATAATGCCAGCTCATTGTCTACCTCTAACCACTAGAGGGCAGATATATTCAACACATAAAGATTGTTGTAGTGTTCTCTGAAAAAGCGGAAGAAACAGCTCTATCTTGGTCATCTTGTTAACGAATACTGGACCAGTGTTGCTACATAGACAAGCATTTTCACAAAGAAGGTTGATGTCTTGGGATAAATGTTAAATTCTAGCATGACAACATTGAATCAGTAGTGATTTAATTTGCTTTGTTTGTGCTGTGGTCCTCTGGCCTGCAGGGGGGGGCTGTACCTTCTCGTGGTAGGCTGTGATCAGCCACAGCTCTATGTCCATGTTGGTGCCCCTCTTCTCTGCTCCCAGGAAGTGGAGAAGGTTCTCATGCCTCATCCCGCTCAGGTTGTAGATCTCATACTCATTCTGCCACGACTGCTTGTCCTGAGGACGCCAAACGCACAGAAAACTATTCACAAAGTATTCAGATGTACAATATCAACAGAGAATGGGTTTTGGATTCCTATTAGATAGCAGAGTAGGAATGGTTGAGGGGAGGAAAATTATGTCCAGAGTGTCCAGTATGAAAATAAAAAAACACCAAAAAACCCATTCTTTAAAAATAGTATGATAATGTATGTTCTGTCATGTCAGTTGATGCTCAGTGATCAATCAAGGCCACTATGGGCTTAGTGATTGGCCTCTAAACTAGGGGGCTGGTCAGCCCAGGAGGATTAGTTAGGGCCTGGAGCTCTAAGACTGACGACGCTCTCTTCTCCCTTCCAAAGAAGCAGGGAAAGCCTCCACACAGCCCTCCGTACTTCTACTCGTGGTGGTTAGTGGTTACAGTACTGTACCTGAATGGGGAAGATTTTGACAGCCACGTAATCATTGAGCAACTGAGCCTTCCACACGCAGCCGAAGCGCCCCCTGGCTTTGATCTCAATCAACTGCAGTGGCTTCTGTCCCAGGATGGGGGAGGGAGGCATGGGCCCCGGGTCCTGCAGAGGAGAGGAGAGAGAAACACACATCAAACTCACTGTTTGTTACACAGAGACCAAGCATTAAGTGGGACACTTTTCACATAGTTCTACTGCAGTACATTGAAGTAGGATCCAAAATGGCTTCCATGTTCCAGGGCCAATGGTTGGGCTAGGGCCTCAAGTCGGGGAAAAAGGGAAACTTTGGAGCAGCTGCTGGGCTGGGTGCTATGAAGCTTTGACAGAGGGGGCTTATGGGGGCTAGGGAAGTGGTGAGCTTGTTAAACTTAATCACCAACCTCTGTCTCCTCTCTGGACTACTGGATGACGTCTGACCTACTTACCGTAGAGTAGCAGGGAGGAGCTGACTGACTGACTGACTGCTGCAGCACACCTACACAACAGGGATGCTCAGTCCTGGTCTGGAGGGATATCTATACTCGATTTACACTATAGGGCCAACCAGAACCATTCTGTTCTTTCCAGCTCGGTTTGGCCCAGTAGTGTTAAAAGGATATACCAGTCCAGGTGCTACAATAACCCTTTGAAAGACAACAGAGGTGGGTTGATTGTTTAATTTGAGGTAAAGTTATGGGACTAGAGTTCCTGGTCTGGAACTAGGAGTTTACATGGACTACTCCGGGCCTTTCATATGGACTGATCTGCACTGGAGCCATTTATATATACTGTAGATATATGGCTCTGGTCTGCTACATGGCTCTGATCTGCACTGGAGCCATGTATAGGCATATGCTCTGCTCTACCTATAGATCATGTTTTATGGGCATATCCATCATAGCTCCAGACAGTAATAAAAACAGACCTTTACCTCGATACCATCAAGGAAGACAACTACAAAGGCAGGATGATGATGATGATGACAGACTGATTAAGACCATGACCTTCCTGTGTCTACAGACTGGTATAGGTCTATACAGATGAAGGATCTTACATTTAAACCAGTTTGCTACAGCAGGAAAATATTCCTGCAGCAACAGGGAATGTAAATTATTTTGTGGATTATTTTGTGGCGCAGTGGTCTAAGGCACTGCATCGCAGTGCTAGCTGTACCACTAGAGATCCTGGTTCGAATCCAGGCTCTGTCGTAGCCGGCCGCGACCGGGAGACCCATGGGGTGGCGCATAATTGGCCCAGCATCGTCCAGGGTAGGGGAGGGAATGGCCGGCAGGGATGTAGCTCAGTTGGTAGAGCATGGCGTTTGCAACGCCAGGGTTGTGGGTTCGATTCCCACGGGGGGCCAGTATGAAAAATAAAATGTATGCACTCACTAACTGTAAGTCGCTCTGGATAAGAGCGTCTGCTAAATGACTAAAATGTAAATGTAAATGTAATAATTAATGGACATTTTTTGGGGGGTTGATACATTTTTCGTTAGGGCAAATCAAGTCTGAAATTTCAAAAGTGGAAATTACAAACTTTAGAAGCTTTTTTAAAACTCAAATACACTATATGTTTGCATTTCCTGCCAAGCAGGACAATTCTCAGAAACAAAAATGTGATCAAATTAACATGCTACATCTGTAGACTATTGTATGTTGAACCTTGTTTTCCTGTCTGCAGGTGTAGGTGGGCTGGTCATGTGGGTGAATGGGGCTCCGCAGCACCTATATAATGACCTTTACACCAGCCTTCTGTGTAAACCTGCTGTGTGGGGTGGTGGTGGGTCTCTTATCAACATCTCTGCTGCTCAGCTTCAGAGTTAGACCTGGAGGGTCACAACGGCTACAGCCTGCAGATCATGTCCTAGTATTGTGAAGGCTGCTTGCCTGCTTCAAGACACGTTGTGCATTAGAGGGCCTCTAATGGTTGAGTTGAATAGCAGGGAAGGTAGCCTCTTTAATGTCAGAGAATGTTTATCTTTCCCCGTAGGTTGTACACATAATGACCTGCATGCTACTGTATACGTACAGTCACAACAGGAAGAGAAGAAAGAATATACTGATGAATGACAGCAAAGGGGGAACAGGAAGGAGGGAAGAGGGAAACCAAGTGAAAGAGGGCAGCATATAGGGCAGGATACATAGCCTGGGCCTAAAGCATGCAGCTCAGACCTAACCCCAGCCACACCCTGCACCTCTAGCTGCCTTCACAGTGTTCAAGGTCATGTTTACCTTTCCATTCTCTCAAGTGATCAATCATTGCACAGGCACTCGTAAAAATGAAAACAATGTCATTTTTATGGTCCAGCTGTCCCTGTAGGCTAGGACCGGGCTGAGAGGCCTAACATTCATCATCTGTATGACACATTCTTTTGTCTTCAACAGGAGAATCAATATTGATGTTTACAAGCTACTGAGAATGGTTATCCTTGTACTGACTTAGCTATACTGCAAACCAGCAGGTGGTGGGTCGCTTCTGTTCAAAATGGTTATTATATTTAAGTAGCCTATAACTGTGTGTGTGTGTGTGGTTAGCCACCATTCTCCCACCCCACATTGATATAAGACCCCATATCGATAATTTCACCATCAGGTTCTTTGGCTGCATTCATAGCATGCTCAGACTCTTGCATTCCAACCACTGAGGCATCGGTCCATGCACTTCACTCCTGCTGCTGAATCCCAAACAGGACAGTGGGTACAGCGTATATCCGTGCACATCAAAAAACCATTAAGGAGCATCACAAAATAAAAATAATAGTGCGCAGTTACGACTCAAATAGACATGAATGGTGTATCTGAGGAGGTGGCAGGCTCAAGCTTGAGGGATATGATCAATCATATTCACAAGAGATGCAGAAACTAATCCAACCAATAAACAGTCCCTGTGAACAGACAGAGAGACTTCTCTTACCTCTATCATAATATGGAAGGCGTGCTAGTTAAGGAAAGGGGTGTAAAGAAAACAACATTTACAGCATGAGAGGCAAAACAAATGACAGCTGAGCTGATGACCAACGGCCAGAGGATATATTAATACCACTCCTGACCTAGGATCAGGGACACCATGGGTTTGTCCTGAGAGTCAACCGTGGCTTCAACGGACCTCAGTTCAGTTCACTGGGAGCCGTGGAGTTGAACAATAACAAGAGTGGGCCATCGTTACAAAGCAACATCTGGAATGAGTAACCAGTATATCTGCTCTGCTCTGCCCTGCTCTGTCCTGCTCTGTCCTCTCTGCACTGCTCTGCCCTACTCTGCCCTACTCTGCCCTACTCTGCCCTACTCTGCCCTACTCTGCCCTGCTCTGTCCTGCTCTGCCCTACTCTGTCCTACTCTGTCCTACTCTGCCCTGCTCTGCCCTGCTCTGTCCTGCTCTGCCCTACTCTGTCCTACTCTGCCCGCCTGAGAAAGCTTTCTCTTTCTCCCAGCACCGACTGACTGTAAACCATGTTACAAAACAATCCTATTCAATCTCCAGCCAATTCATTCCTGTTTCCACCATTCACACACCATTGATGAGGCAATAGGGGCGAAGGGAGTGACTAACAAAACTCCTGTGGCAAATCAGAATTAATAATGGTGTGTGTGACAATGGTAGTATGTTAAGCGTATGTGAGGAGAGAGGTTGCTGCCTGCCAGGTTTTCAAGCAGAGCTCTGAGTTCAGCCTGAGGACACTGTAAAAAGGACAAGCTGACGGGAAGCATTTCAGCGGCTGCCAACAATTCCCTCAGAATTTAGCAATGGCTGTTACAGTGTGTGATTACGCTTCTGGTCCCTTCCCTCCCCTGACACACCGCCAAGCAAGCACACACTGTTCCTTCACACACACGCATACACACACGCAGCTAAATGCTACTGTAACGTAAATTAATTTGAGTGAGTGTGTGTGTGTGACTCGGAGTGAGCGAGAGAGCAAGTGATGCATGTGTGTGAGTACAGATGTGTGTGAAAACAAGCAAGAGCTTGCACAAGAAAGAAAGACCATGAGAATGTCAGAGTCAAGACGGTAGGATAAATAAGAGTATAAAATGAAATCTCAGGCAGCAGTAACACCTGCACCTGTGAAATAAAGCTGACCAAGGACTTAAAAGGACCCAGGTGGCATTAAGCAGAGTATGCCAAGACACTTTGTGCTGAATTGTCTGTCACTCCAGTGAGATGTTGGTAGTGCAGGGAAAGCAAGGGTTGTAGTAGCATTTTCCCCCTCAGGAGACTGAAAAGATTTGGCATGGGTCCTCAGATCCTCAATTTTTTTTACAGCTGCACCATCGAGAGCATCCTGACTGGTTGCATCACCGCCTGGTATGGCAACTGCTTGGCCTCCGACCGCAAGGCACTACAGAGGGTAGTGCGTACGGCCCAGTACATCACTGGGGCCAAGCTTCCTGCCATCCAGGACCTCTATACCAGGCGGTGTCAGAGGAAGGCCTTCAAAATTATCAAAGACTCCAGCCACCCTAGTCATAGACTGTTCTCTCTGCTACCGCACGGCAAGCGGTACCTGAGTGCCAAGTCTAGGTCCAAAAGACTTCTCAACAGCTTCTACCCCCAAGCCATAAGACTCCTGAACAGCTAATCATGGCTACCCGGACTATTTGCATTGCCCCCCCACCCCCACCCCATATTTTTACGCTGCTGCTACTCTGATATTATTTATGCATAGTCACTTTAACTCTACCCACATGTACATATTACTTCAACTACCTCAACTAGCCGGTGCCCCCGCACATTGACTCTGCACCGGTACCCCCCTGTATATATAGCCTCCCTACTGTTATTTTATTTTACTTCTGCTCTTTTTTTCTCAACACTTTTTTGTTGTTGTTTTATTTTACTTTTTTATTAAAAATAAATGCACTGTTGGTTAAGGGCTGTAAGTAAGCATTTCACTGTAATGTCTGCACCTGTTGTATTCGGCGCATGTGGCCAATAACATTTGATTTGATTTGATTTGACTTGAAGCTGAATGCACTGAAGGCAGCGAGTGAACGAGTGAGGAGAGACAATAAGGAGGGTTAAAAGGCTGTGTGCCCTTTGTCCCTCCCTTCATATCTCCCTCCCTATCTGCCTCCCTCTCTCTGCTGAAGGACATGCTTACTCAAAAGGTGCCTTTACAAGGCTGATGAATAATTAACAAGCTCTCCTCCCCCTCTCCACTCCACTCCTCCCCCTACTCTTCTACTCTCCTCCCATTCTCCTCCCCCTCTCTACCCTCTTGTCCTCTCTCCTCTCCTCCACCTCTCTACCCTCTTCTCGTCTCTCCTCCCCCTCTCCCCTCCCCTCCTCTCTTCTCTCTTCTCCTCTCTCCTCCCCCTCTGTGTGATATATAGTAATGTATCAGTATTCATAGTCAGTGTAAATGCATACCTTGACTTGTTTGGGAAGAATGAAAAGCAGAATAAAATCACAGTATCGAATCGCAATAGATATAGAATGGTGAGAATCCCAATACATATCTAATCGGCACCTAAGTATTGTGAGGTCCCTGGCAATTCCCAGCCCTAGTCGGCAAGTGATTTTGTTTGGCCCCCCAAAGTTTTTGGTAAAAAAGAAAAAATAATCACCTGGAATTCAGCTAGAAAACGGATTAATTTAGGAAATCTGTTCACCAAGTATTCCCACAAATAAAAAAAGACATGTAATTGTGTCTCAATGTAATCAAGGTATGACATGATTGTTATTTTCAAATACAATCTCTTTTTGGGCTTAGTTGTGGTCAATTTGCAGTGTTCAAATTATTATCATTATGTTCCGCCCCCCGACCATCCGCTCCGGCAAAAATCGGACCGCGACTGAATCTAGTTGCCTAGCCCTGCTGTAGATGGTCCAGTAGATAACAGCAGAGAAAGAGAGCACTGCTGCAGCATGGGAGTGGTTAGGCAGCATTAACACTAGAACCGCTAAAGCACTCATTTTGACTGCTCATCATTTTATTAATCTGCCATTTTGTAAGTCATGCCCCCCTCCATCCTTGACTTTTCTTAAATAAATCTATATAACACACTGTCAGTGTTGAAATCTTAATATAACAAACAGAACTGGAGTTATAACCAGTTTTAGGATGGCATGTCATTTTTTAAAATGGTTTTCCCCCGTTGCCCCTCCTTCAGACAGTAGGGCCTGCTCCGCTCCTTCTCCCAACAGTAGGGCCTGCTCCCCTCCTTCTCCCAACAGTAGGGCCTGCTCCGCTCCTTCTCCCAACAGTAGGGCCTGCTCCGCTCCTTCTCCCAACAGTAGGGCCTGCTCCCCTCCTTCTCCCAACAGTAGGGCCTGCTCCACTCCTTCTCCCAACAGTAGGGCCTGCTCCCCTCCTTCTCCCAACAGTAGGGCCTGCTCCCCTCCTTCTCCCAACAGTAGGGCCTGCTCCACTCCTTCTCCCAACAGTAGGGCCTGCTCCACTCCTTCTCCCAACAGTAGGGCCTGCTCCCCTCCTTCCGACAGTAGGGCCTGCTCCCCTCCTTCAGACAGTAGGGCCTGCTCCCCTCCTTCTTCAGACAGTAGGGCCTGCTCCCCTCCTTCTCCCGACAGTAGGGCCTGCTCCGCTCCTTCTTCAGACAGTAGGGCCTGCTCCGCTCCTTCTCCCAACAGTAGGGCCTGCTCCGCTCCTTCTTCAGACAGCAGGGCCTGCTCCGCTCCTTCTCCCAACAGTAGGGCCTGCTCCGCTCCTTCTTCAGACAGCAGGGCCTGCTCCGCTCCTTCTCCCAACAGTAGGGCCTGCTCCTCTCCTTCTTCAGACAGCAGGGCCTGCTCCGCTCCTTCTCCTGACAGTAGGGCCTGCTCCTCTCCTTCTTCAGACAGTAGGGCCTGCTCCCCTCCTTCTCCCAACAGTAGGGCCTGCTCTGCTCCTTCTCCCGACAGTAGGGCCTGCTCCCCTCCTTCTTCCGACAGTTGAAAGTACAGTGCCCCAGCTGATAAATCAGCCTGATAATTGCCTCGAAACTGAACCTAATCTATACCGAAACCAATTTCACACATATAACAGATTAAATAAATTAAGTATGATGGGGAATTATGCATAATTATGTAATTACCAATTGTAAATGAAGAACAGGGTTCGCCATTCTATTGTATTGATCCATTCTAATTATAATCTTAAAAATGGTATGTACCCTTTATCAGTCCACTGAATCAAAGCATTATCAGTCTACTCTGGCCTACTTGGAGTAGGCTACACAGTGAAGGGTGTGTGTAATTGTACATGCTGAACGGCTTTCAAAATCTGGGAAAATATCCACATGGGGCAGCAGGTGAGCGAGTGTCAGAGAATGTGGTGATGAGGCTTGTGGAACCATGGACAACTTCTAAACTTGACTGTCATTGGCGAATAAGTTGCTTGCAAAGAAAACAAGTCTGGCTTGCAAAGAAAACAAGTCTGGCTGGCTCCCTCCCTCTGTGCAAAATAAGGCACCTGCACAGCCGTTGTACTCCACAACGGTGCTGAAGAATGATGACAGGACACAACAAAGAGACAACCAGCGACTATTACGCACCACAACCAAACCAAGGTGTGTCAAGGTGTGTCAAGCAATTGAAAGTTACGAAAACTGTGTCAACTGTTAGGACAAGGGATAACAGCTAAATTAAATCCAACTGTTAGGACAAGGGATAACAGCTAAATGAAATCCAACTGTTAGGACAAGGGATAACAGCTAAATGAAATCCAACTGTTAGGACAAGGGATAACAGCTAAATGAAATCCAACTGTTAGGACAAGGGATAACAGCTAAATGAAATCCAACTGATGCCATTGCGTGAAGAAGCAATACACAAACACGAGCTGACAATAATTGACTATTTTTTACTGCTGTCCTATCAATACATTCATTATAATGCCATTATTGCTTTTGTGCCGAATTTCACTATTTATCAAGGCCACTTGGCGCTTATAATTATGTTTAGGCTACTGATGTTTTCATCATTTGACCATGCGTCTTGGTGGTATTTTTTTGTACATATGCTTTCTGTTTCATAGTTGTAACAAAAGGTACTCCACAAATACAACCTATTGAACACTTGAATTAGTTTTTTTGTGTGTTTTTGTTTTTACATATAGCCTAGTAACATAAACGAATGAAAATGATATTGTAATGTAATAAAAACAGTATTCTAAATGTTACCGAAGACCTTCATAAACACAACCAAATGATTATTTTTGAAATAGCATATATGAAATGGATTCATTACACTGTAAGAATGTTGCAGTCAGAATGACTACTAATTAGCTTGAAGGGGGGTCCGTCGAGGCCCAGCTGTTCTAGTGTTAATGAAAACATGGCTTGTTATTGATCAATATCAGGCATGTCTCATTGACCTGCGTACAGCAAGCTTTTTTATAGCCATAAGGGAAGGGGGAGGAGAAGAGGGAGAGAGCGAGGGAGGAGAAAACGGAGAGGGAGAGAGCGAGGGAGGAGAGGGAGAGAGTGAGGGAGGAGAGGGAGAGAGCGAGGGAGGAGAGGGAGAGAGCGAGGGAGGAGAGGGAGAGAGCGAGGGAGGAGAGGGAGAGAGCGAGGGAGGAGAGGGAGAGAGCGAGGGAGGAGAGGGAGAGAGCGAGGGAGGAGAGGAAGAGAGCGAGGGAGGAGAGAGCGAGAGAGGAGAGAGCGAGGGAGGAGAGAGCGAGAGAGGAGAGGGAGAGAGCGAGCAAGGGAGGGAGGAGAGGGAGAGAGCGAGGGAGGGAGGAGAGAGCGAGAGAGCGAGGGAGAGAGCGAGGGAGAGAGCAAGGGAGGAGAGGGAGAGAGCGAGGGAGGAGAGGAAGCAGAGGGAGAGAGTGCGCTAGAGAGAAAATAAAGTGAGAGCATGCATTATTTATCCACCCTCCCCCTCCCCCTCTCCTCTCCTCTCCTCTCCTCTCCGAACGAGCAAATGCTTTCCTGTGCTCAGTGTTTTGTGGTGCTGGCATTGACGAGTGGGCGAGGACCACACACACACACGCACACACACACACACACTTCATTGCCCTCTTCAATCCACCTCTCATGATTATCAAGCACCGTACTTGCATAGGACGCCCATACTGAGAAAGGACCACACATCCTAGCTAGTCCTAACCAGCTTTTCTTCTATCTGACTCTAACAGACAAACACTGTACACCCATACCAAGCAAGGTCCATGTACAGCATGTTGATCGGTCATCTGACTATTATAATACCAATGCAGGAGTGGACATTGGTTCTAAAATCAGCCCTGATGTTCTTATGTCAGAGAAGTGGGTCTCATTGTGAAGAGAGGTCGAGTGCCCCTTGGCTCAGGAGCCTCAAAAGGGGTCGAGGTGACCTCTGAACTTGAAGAGATAATCCACCCCAAACCACTAATTTCTATGATTAACAGTGTTAAAAAGTGATAAATAACACTAATATGTGAAAACAATATTTTTGGTGAACAACTGTTTCATTTTGTCATTATAACAAGGTTGGTAGCAACATGTGGAAATCGTTGTGGAAATCTGTTGCAGCTCAAGTCGACTACAAAACCCACAATGCAAAGCTCTCTCTGGGCTGGCTGACTAGCTAGCTAGCTAGCAAACGTAGCTACACACAATAATACCAAAGTCAATATCAGCATGTGAAGTAGCTAGCTAGCTGTAAAAGCGCCTTAACAAACTGCACTATTAATTTAGGAGTCTCTCATCGAGTTCAACTTGCAGTTCGTTTCGAGTGCAAAGTACATTGCTATAGCAACACTGGCCCTTTCCCACAGACACACAGGGCACATTGCGAGATGGTACTTGAAGGAGAACTGAGTTGAATAATTTGGTACACTGTTTAGATTGAGCACATCTAAGCTAAATATATACGTTGTCATGACAATATAAACGGATAGATGTGTTCTAGACAAGTATGCCCATACCAACTATTAGCTAATTTGGTGATCTGGAAGCAGGTCATTGTTTTAAAAGCGTTATGAAATGCGATTGTGTGTCGTCCCCCATCTCCAGTATTGAGAACCATGTAGCTATGACGCGTTCCTACAGACGGACGACTTAGAAGATAAATCATGGGAAAAATGTATATTTTACCCACTGTTAGAACATAGGCTTTCACCAAATTGACAGGAGTTTCATGACTTTTATTTCTGGGGGTGGATTATCCCTTTAAGGAAAAAGGCATCACTTTAACTTGAGACTGTTGCTGTTTCAGCTGTGGCACATCCTCAGGAACATCAGAAGGGATGCCTGCCTACGTAGAAATAGTCAATAAAGATGAGAAAATAACATTAAATAACAGCATGGCTCCTCACATCTACTTCCCAGCTCAGACTATGTCCGACATGAGCACAATACACTGGCTTGATGCCAACTTATACAACGGGTGGATCTAATCCTGAGTGCTGATTGGTTAAAAGCGCATTCCAGCCGGTGTCTATTCAACAAGTTACCACCAGCTAAATCTATGACGTTAAAATGCCGATTTACTCTTTTCCACCTGACAGCGCAATCCACTGTTTCATCAGCCCAGCTAGGCAAGTTATAAACTTGATCTCCACTATAAAAAGCATCTAGACATGTTCTCACATAAACTTTTAGACTAACATTTAGTTTGTTTTCAACAGCAGAGATTTGTATAAACCTTGCTGTCTGTCTCTCCGACATTTGCAACATTGTTTCAATATTCAAATATGATCTCCAGCTGTTCCATGGTAATGAACGTGTCGGGACGAGACAGACAGGCAGACAGCGTTTCTCAGCCAGTCGAAATCATGAATCAGCTGGCATCATTTTTATAGATATATACAAAGAAATGTCAATTGAAAAAAGGTAAAATGAAACAAAGTGCAGCCAGTTTGCAGTGTTTACAGCTTCAGTTTGAAGTAATTGTGTTAGCTGTGTTGTCGGCTAGCTCCTCTGAACAATTAGCTCATTGTTATGGATGTATCCAAATAAATGTAATTAGAAAACAGCTTAAACAAATGCAAATGCAGCTACTTTGCTGTTATTCTGGCTGCACTTTTTGACGTGACCTTAAGTTAGCTGTAGTTTGCTAGCTAGCAAGCAATGGATAAGAACGTTGCCAGCCAGCATGGCAATGGAACATTTAGAACGAATGACTGGGTCTTGTCCATAAATACAGAAAAAAAAATTGACTGGGTCGCGTCTCTGGGAACCGAACCGACAGAACGAACGACCAGCCGGCTTGGGTAGCAACCCTAGATTTGTGTCGGGACTATATCTTGTGGAAGGATGAAATAGTATGAATAAATTCATTAAAATAATGTTTTTAATTAAAATATGTCAATCATTATGTGAATATGTTGGTAAACCATTGTATAAAAGTGATTATGCCCTTGAAGCCTGTGTTTCGAGGATATATTGGCACGGTTTGCCGCAATTTATCCTCCAAACACCGGCTTCTCTGGCATTATCACTTAACTGACCATGTGCCAAAGGTGTCCGTACATTCATGCCTACCGATCGAAACTAAAGGCCGTAAAGAGGGATGATAATGTTATGTTGTTGTGAAACAAAATATGATTCCTTACTTTCAGCAATGTCTTCCATTTATTTTCAGACCAATATATCCAGTCATACTTGTTAGTTAATGAAAGGGAAGACGTTCTAATAGGAAAATGTTCTTAGAATTCACTTTGAGCCATTTACTACAACTGCTGCCAAACTGCCAAGTATTTGGGGCCTAACTTAGCTTTGGCACAGCCAGGCTTTCAAAAGTATGTGGACACCTGCTCGTCGAACATCTCATTCCAAAATCATGGGCATTAATATGGAGTTGGTCCCCCCTTTGCTGCTATAACAGCCACCACTCTTCTGGGAAGGCTTTCCACTAGATGTTGGAACATTGCTGCAGGGATTTGCTTCCATTCAGCCACAAGAGCATTAGTGAGGTTGGGCACTGATGTTGGGCGATTAGGCCTGGCTCGTAGTCAGCGTTTCAATTCATCCTAAGGTGTTCGATGGGGTTGAGGTCAGGGCTCTGTGCAGGCCAGTCAAGTTCTTCCACACCGATCTCGACAAACCGTTTCTGTATGGACCTCGCTTTGTGCACGGGGGCATTCTTATGCTGAAACAGGAAAGGGCCTTCCCCAAACTGTTGCCACAAAGTTGGAAGCACATAATCGTCTAGAATGTAATTCTATGCTGTAGCGTTAAGATTTTGCTTCACTGGAACTAAGGGGCCTAGCCTGAACCATGAAAAACAGCCCCAGACCATTATTCCTCCTCCACCAAACTTTACAGTTGGCACTATGCATTCGGGCAGGTAGCGTTCTCCTGGCATCCGCCAAATCCAGATTTGTCCGTCGCACTGCCAGATGGTGAAGCGTGATTCATCGCTCCAGAGAACGCGTTTCCACTGCTCCAGAGTCTAATGGCGGCGAGCTTTACACCACTCCAGCCGACGCATTGCGCATGGTGATCTTAGGCTTGTGTGTGGCTGCTCGGGCCATGGAAACCCATTTCATGGGTAGTGAGTGTTGCAACCAAGGACAGATAATTTTTAAGCGCTACGCGCTTCAGCACTCAGCATATCTGTGAGCTTGTGTGGCCTACCTGATCTGTTGTTGCTCCTAGACGTTTCCACTTCACAATAACAGCACTTACAGTTGACCGGGGCAGCTCTAGCAGGGCAGAAAGTTGACGAACTGACTTGTTGAAAAGCTGGCATCCTATGACGATGCCACATTGAAAGTCACTGAGCTCTTCAGTAAGGCCATTCTACTGCCAATGTTAGACTATGGAGATTGCATGGCTGTGTGCTCGATTTTATACACCTGTCAGCAACGGGTGTGGCTGAAATAGCCGAATCCATTCATTTGAAGAAGGGGTGTCCACATACCTTTGTATATATAGTGTACTTTGCAAGCATTCATCTGACAGTGCGTGTGTGTGTGTGTCACTGGCAGAAAGGCACAGTAAAAGCTCTGTCTCATCCCATCAGAACGAGTTGCGTTTCCTGAACAGGGACGGAGGAAAGAAAAGCTGACTCCAAACTCTCAGCCTACCAACAGCATAAGCTCAAATACAGTAAGCATATACAACCCATAGCAACTGATCGGTTTCATACAGCTGATTCAAAGTCATAGTACTTCTCTCACAGTATGCCTTGATGGAGGAAAGGTTTATCAACAAAGCGGGCCGCAGTAAAAACAAAGAGGTGTTGCGTCTACAGTGGCATATCTGTAGCCTCGGTACTAGTCTCTTTACATAATCCACTCCCTGTACTGCATGCACTGAGGTGACTCCATGTCATGTGCCAAAGAGACTGGACTTTCTGCCAGTCAAATATGAACATTCTATCATTAATGAGCTCGAGGAGAAAAGAGGGTTTGATCCTGATTCGATCACCCTCACAGCTATCCTCCAATCACAACGATTATGCAAATATTGGAACTCCATCAGTTTTTTTTCTCTCCAGAGAACATGTTGGTATCCGGTTGCTAAGCAACAATGTTTTGTTTGTCCAGAAGAAACCAGTCTGTCAAAAGTTGCTAGCTCACATCTAAATTCTCTAACGAAATACATACTGCAATTCCAACCACAAAACCTCTCAGTTTTTATGCGTCAAAATACAACAACTTGCCTAGCTAATTCAAAAATGTCCTTGCCCCCCCAGCAGGCAAATCGATCGCTCTGCACCTTATTGTGACATTTTATTCACAACGACCTATAAAACGTCACAATACGTTCAATTTGGCTGCTTGGGGGCAAGGAGACCCCCAGCTCCGCTAAAAACATTGACAACTATGTGCTGTTTTTAAGTGATTGTTAAATGTTACACTACCGGTCAAAAGTTTGGACACACCTACTCATTCAAGGGTTTTTCTTTATTCTTACTATTTTCTACATTGTAGGATAATAGTGAAGACATCAAAACTATAAAATAACACATATGGAATCATGGAGCCTACCTAGCGAAGTTAGCTAACATTATCCCCTTTTCAAATTTGTTTTATGAGTTTAATCGTGATTGCTGCTGACAGACATGACAGCCTACATTGATTGATGGACCACCTCAAATTGGCTAGCTAGCTAATAACAGATCATGTCAATATGGCTGGTTAACAAGCTAACTTTCAGGGGATAAAGTAGATGGCTATATTTGCTTGTCATCTATGGTGGTGATGACGGACTCCAACTTTTTCCAAAAGCCTAATCTCTGATGAAGCAAGCTAAATGACACTTGTTTTGCCTAATGGAAAGGCTACCGTCACGTAACTGAAATGACATGATCAATTGATGTTATCTGATCATGAAAAGCATGCAGTCACTTGCTGTATAACTCTGATAAGAGATAAATGTGCGCAATTGCTTTGCATGGAATAATCGAAAATGTGTAGTTCTGTCTATGCTCTTCAAGAGGTGATGATATTACAACCAAATAGATAAAATATATTTAACAATCCTTGAATCCTTGAAAACGACACGCAGTTGTCAATGGTTTCAGCGGAGCTACGAGTCTCCTTGCTCCACAGCAGGCAAATCCAACACTTTGCACCGTATTGTGACGTTTTATTGATAACGACTTGTTGAACTTTGAGATTGCCAAAAGGCTAGTCTCTTTGGCAATGACAAGGAGTGGCATGTTAGCTAAAGAGACTGCTACTCAGACTAGCATATCTGTGGACAATGTGAATACCTTGCTTGCACCATCCAACCAACACAGATCAAATGCTAGCTACAAGTTAAATTAAAATGAGAACAACACTCATTCATATACAGCAGCTAGCCTATTACAGTCAGTGCGTAGATAGCTACAACTGTTATTGTAACTAAAGAGGGTTTTGTGTGTTGTCATACCTGTGTGGGCACCAGGACTGGCGGGTATGCCAGCTTGTGATGGCGGTACATCCAGAACGAGAAGAGGATGATGGCAGTGATGCCTATGATGGGCACCAGCGAGTACATCAGGGTGGTGAAGACAGGAGGCTTCTGGGTAACCGGGTTCGACGGTGCTATGGAGAGAAGGGGAGAGAGAGAAGAGAGGGAAAGATAGAGAGAAAATTAGATCAATCTAGATTATGCCTGGACAAAAGGTCTATTATAGGATGTACTCAAAATAAAGGAGTGCTGAAAGAGGGTTTTGTAAGAATGACACCACAATAACTTTGCCAAGAATGTGAAAAATAATGAGTTACGTGTTGCAGTCTCTGTGTTCATAATATAGAGCTGATATGGGCTCAACTCTAGCTGGCTGACATTTTTATCAAATGCATTTCTAGCTATCTATCTAAAGCATGTTTGGTTTGCAGGCTCCCATCCTGGCACAGTCCCTGTACAGGGCTTCATGAGAGAGAGATAAGACTTGATCGTGCCTCGTCGCCAAAGCAGCAGCCCCGGCGCATAATCGCAACACGCACTCGTGTCACCGCTGCGGTGGATTTCCCTTCCCTTGCCTGCCAGCATGACATCCAGTGTGTGTGTGTGTGTGTGTGTTTGTGTGTGTGTGTGTGTGTGTGTGTATGTGTATGTGTGTGTGTGTGTGTGTGAGAGAGAGTGCCATTGCTTCTCTATGTCGGTGACCTCAGCTGAACTGGCATTAGATAGCAAAAGTGGGACACTGTTCGTGATGCTGCCTGCCTGCCACAATCCCCCATGCTGTGCCCCTCCTCCTACCCTCTCCCCATCGCTCCCCTCCCCCTCTCCCAGCTCCCTGCCCAGTGCTCCATTTTAGCTGCAAGCGGGACAAGAACCCGGATTAGATTTGAAATGTAAAACACAGCAGTCCCAAACCCCCATCCTCTCCCCCCTGCTCCCTTTGCCTGCTGCATGCATCCTCCCCTCCTCCCCACCTCCCCACTGGCATTAGGATCACCACACGGCACATGCCACTCAGGCATGGAACCGCTCCGGTCAGCAGGTTACGCTCTCTCCCGCTCTTTATCCAGCCTAGGGCCTTATAAAATCTACGTTGCGGAGAACACGGCCGGAATCACAGAAATCAACAATACAAATGTTTTTTTCTTGAACTAAATGTATTGAAGACCTGAACAAAATGCATCAGTGATTTGTATTTTCCTGCAACTTTCTGAAGCGACACAGGTCTGTGTGTATGTCTGCGGTGCACGCGTATATCTACACTGTGTAGCCGTTAGCGATGATGCTAATGATAACCTTCTTCTGGTAGAGATGGAAAGGCTTTCCCAAAAACCTTCTCAATTAAATGTTAACTACAAAGTAGCCTATGTCTACCTGGCAGAATGATATCATGTGTATTTTCATCAATCCAGTGGCTATTTGTTTAACAAACTCTGTGTTTAGCTGTGACTGTGTGTGTGTGTGTGTGTGACTGTGTGTGTGTGTGTGTGTGTGTGTGTGTGTGTGTGTGTGTGTGTGTGTGTGCTGCCCCTGTCGCTCGATACGATAGTCAGGCTCCGACCTAGCTTTTTGTTCCAAATATCCAGGGCATTCCACATCTAGTGAGTCACTGCTGCAAATACATGTACACGTTCGGTTGCACAAGCGGAGGGAGAAACGCCCTTCCCCCACACCAACCCAACGCTTCAATACATCCTATTGTATAACCTTTATCTGACTCCAACTGATTTTCCCCATGAATTAACAGGACTATTCTGAAAAGGGCATTTCTGTTCATTGTTGAGCAACAATTGGGCAACTGGAAAAGAAGTTTCCCAACCACAACATTAAGGCATTTCTGAACACTGATTAGTTCTTTCTTTTCATCATATTTTAATGAAGAGGTAATAAAAAAACAACAGTTTAGTTTTTTATTAATTTTTTACAACAATTACGAGAAGAATGTAACCAGCACTAAGAAAAAATATGCACACGCGCAGACACATGCACATGTGTACGCACACAGACAAACACAGAACTTACTCTGAACAGCTTGTGTGTTGTCGGGAGCGTAGACAAACTTCTCATTACACATGTTTCCTTCACAGCAGCAGAAGAACACGTCGGGGCTTTCTTTCTTTTCCACACATTCAGTACTGAAAAACAAGAGCAGAGACCATGCTATCAGGGTCACAATAATGTTGGAAAGACCATGGTCCCCTCCGGCCCCCAAACATGCCCTTTCTAAACTTTCGTCATTTATTTGGTTTCTTTGTGTTATAGTTTTTTCTTTCTTTCAGAATTTGGGAACTATCCTTGAGTTTCAGACCTGAGCGATACAGGCATAGTAATATAATGGATGTAAAAAGAAAAATGAAGTTCAAGTGCTTTACCCTTATGATACTGTAGTTCATGTTGTTGTAGGTACAGTATGTTATTTCCTGTAAACAAGTCTATTCTTTTGTGTTTCACCAAGTTTGGAACTCATTCAAATCAACAAAAAAGTTAGAATTCTATATTAACTGACAAACTTACATTCCATGACAGTTAAACCACATCGAAGCAACACCCGAATAGATAAACAAGCTTATTAGCCCAAGCAGAAACCAAAAGGAGCAGTGTTCACTCCAAACTGTTTGTTTGGACAAGGAGAAGAAAAGCAGCCAGACCGTTGTTTATGTTTGGCCGTTGTTTACATGTAGAGCAAGCACCTGTCGGTCAGCTGCCGCACGGCGCGGTCAGAGAGCAAGCACCTGTCGGTCAGCTGCCGCACGGCGCGGTCAGAGAGCAAGCACCTGTCGGTCAGCTGCCGCACGGCGCGGTCAGAGAGCAAGCACCTGTCGGTCAGCTGCCGCACGGCGCGGTCAGAGAGCAAGCACCTGTCGGTCAGCTGCCGCACGGCGCGGTCAGAGAGCAAGCACCTGTCGGTCAGCTGCCGCACGGCGCGGTCAGAGAGCAAGCACCTGTCGGTCAGCTGCCGCACGGCGCGGTCAGAGAGCAAGCACCTGTCGGTCAGCTGCCGCACGGCGCGGTCAGAGAGCAAGCACCTGTCGGTCAGCTGCCGCACGGCACGGTCAGAGAGCAAGCACCTGTCGGTCAGCTGCCGCACGGCGCGGTCAGAGAGCAAGCACCTGTCGGTCAGCTGCCGCACGGCACGGTCAGAGAGCAAGCACCTGTCGGTCAGCTGCCGCACGGCGCGGTCAGAGAGCAAGCACCTGTCGGTCAGCTGCCGCACGGCGCGGTCAGAGAGCAAGCACCTGTCGGTCAGCTGCCGCACGGCGCGGTCAGAGAGCAAGCACCTGTCGGTCAGCTGCCGCACGGCGCGGTCAGAGAGCAAGCACCTGTCGGTCAGCTGCCGCACGGCGCGGTCAGAGATACCTGTTGCTCTACATTTAGTAATAACATGGAAGCACGCCACACTTCAAAAACACAAGAATCCGGTTGCTGCAGGTGGGAGGTAAAGGGGTTCAATGGCATGTTAAGACAAGAGGACCAGGTAACTCAGCCTTTCTGGGGCTCTGGTTCAACGGCAATGTAAGGAAAGAGCCGCCAGGTAACTCAGCCTTTCTGGGACTGGGCTCTCTCATGCTATAAAATAAAATGCTTCTGGTAAAGCTAGGCTAGCTGACATGTAGGATGGATAGCTGAGCCGATAACATCACAGCATGTTTACACCACTGAAGAGAGGCTAAAGTGCTACACTTAAATACAATTCATCTCTATCTCGGTCTGTTCTGGATCAGAGGGCAATATTTGCAATATGCAAACATCTAGGCCTAGCTTGTTTTAAAAAACCATTGCAGGTCTTAAAATCAGTTGAGAAGAAGCTCAATTGCTTATCGCAGTAGTGCAGCTGTCAGAACAAGTTGAGATGGCTGATGCTGCCATTTTAAAACAGTTGGCATGGAATCAGGTTCATGAAGATTCTTCTTACTCCCCATTGGACATCTTTCACATCATATTCATGGAACGACCAAGTCCTCACACAGAATGGAGATCCTATATAGGCCTATAAGAATAGTTTCACTGATATACTGATAACATTTGTGATCCATTGCAACACACCAATGACACACTTAATCATTCCACCGTGTCATTGGTGTGTTGTAACAGATCACAAATGTTATACAACCCACCACCACAGAGCCCTGATGCAATAGGCCCTACCTGTCGTAGCAGTTGTGATCATCCAGCCAACAGCCCTGCTTTACAATCTCTACGATTCCCGACACGTTCCTCCAGGTGGCGAAACAGTGTCTCCGCTTGTCCTTCTCCCCGGCACACGTCTCGATGCCACTGCGGTTCCCCCGGTTCTCCTGGATGGCAGCAGGGTTGTAGTTGTAGTGGACACACTCCTGTGTCTCCGACCGGCCCAGGATCGCCCCTGAGAAATAGAGAGATGGAGACACCAGATCAGAAACGGTCCTGATTTCTTTAGGTGAATGTTGAACAGCAGTCCTGTTTTACGGTAAATGGGTTGATGTAATAAATCATTTTAAAGAATCGGTTTAATGGAGTTCAAACACAGAAACAAGGTCGAGGGAGCACATAAAAGATGCCTACTGTTGGGCCAGTCTATTTGTTTTGTGCTTTTAATCTACTACTAATCTATTGCTCTCATGAAGCAATGCATGGATGATGTCCCTCTCTGCCCAGTGCGGGAGCACTACAGGACAGAGCCATTAAAGGGCACTCCAGTGCTGCAGTGATCAATAACACAGCCATCTCCCCCCACAGTGTGAAGCCTTACCCCATCCCTGTAATTAACCAGCGGTGACGAGTGTGTGCCTCTAGAGACTGACACAGTCTTCAAATGCTGTGTGAGAAAATCTCTGGCCCTAGCAGGTCGTGACATGATTTGTTAGTGATTATGTTTGATAGGTCCAGGAGGGTAATATAATAATAATATAATAATATGCCATTTAGCAGACGCTTTTATCCAAAGCGACTTACAGTCATGCGTGCATACATTTTTGTGTATGGGTGGTCCCGGGGATCGAACCCACTACCTTGGCGTTACAAGCGCCGTGCTCTACCAGTTGAGCACGGCGCTTGGGACAGGACAATAATTTAGCCCACTGGCCTAGGCCTGACAGTATGCTCTGAGCTGTACAACACACGCTACAAACAATTGCCAATAATGTACAGTCACGCATATGGTCAACCATAGGACAGATAGGCTGTAGAACAGGTAGGCTATAGAACAGGTAGGCTATACAACAGGTAGGCTGTAGAACAGGTAGGCTGTAGAACAGGTAGGCTGTAGAACAGGTAGGCTATACAACAGGTAGGCTATACAACAGGTAGGCTGTAGAACAGGTAGGCTGTAGAACAGGTAGGCTATACAACAGGTAGGCTGTAGAACAGGTAGGCTGTAGAACAGGTAGGCTATACAACAGGTAGGCTGTAGAACAGGTAGGCTGTAGAACAGGTAGGCTGTAGAACAGGTAGGCTGTAGAACAGGTAGGCTGTAGAACAGGTAGACTATACAACAGGTAGGCTATACAACAGGTAGGCTGTAGAACAGGTGGCTGTAGAACAGGACCGGTAGTCTATAAAAATGGGTAGGCTGTAGAACAGGTAGGCTATGGAACAAGACAGGTAGGAATTATGATTTTTAACGAGTTTACGAGTTTTAATCACTTAATAATTGATTTTTTAAATGATATCAGTAAAATCACTATAACTAATTGATAGGTCGACGGTAAAACTCGTAAAAAGTTGTAATTGCGGAAGAATATGATAGTCTACCATTACTTGTTACTTTTGTAAACTTTCATTATCCTCCCTCCTCATGAGGGAGAGAAACTTAAAAATATCTTAAAGATACGTGGGCTTTTGGTAACGGAGTTACAAGACACAAGGCAATATTTCTTAAACTTACAGAAGGTAAACAATTTCTCCAAAAATATTATTAGTTGGCAGCGGTCTTAACGTCAACTTGATTGTGTTTTGATGTATTTCTGAAACTTTTAAGACTTTCTCCTAGATGTTTTTCTTTCTTTCATCTGTTTATCCAGAAATCAAAGCCTTTACCTATGCCTCATTTTTAAGATGGAAAATGGTTGAAAAATGTATCTATGCGTTCATTTCCCCCAAAATATACACTCGTAGCTTTCATTTGACACCCAATTTGATATGTTCCTATGAACTTCACATGTTGGTGCTCATGGGTCTTTTTACATGGAAATGATCTAGATAATCTCAAACACCAAAAAGTCCAAACAAAAATAATGTATATTTTAAGTATAATCCTTGACACTAAATCTTATCTAAATAACAGGGGAAAGGATTTTGAATTTAAAGTAGAAAACACAGCCCAAGGGTCCCATATGGTTTATGAAATATCATGAGCTGGTTTTGTGGTTAACCCTGACAAAACCTCAAGAGGTAGGCCTAACACTGACCGACAAAAACAGGCTTATTCAGCTAAAGGATGTGGTGGGTGTGGTTTGACAACTTCTTGCTAAGACAGAGTACAGAGGCTCTGACACACCATGTGCATGTAAAGGCCTCTCTCTCTCTGTGTGTACCAAATACAGGAGAACTAACAGTTTAGGCATAGAAAGCTTTCTATAAATAGGTTTGTCGGCTTGATTTAGCTTAGAAGGGATAAAATGCCACTGTTTAGCCTACGTATCGAATCTATTCTAAGACTATTCTTAAAACATGTTGTGCTTGGGGTTAAAAAGACAACACGTCCTTAGTTTAAAATAACCATTTATAATTTAAAAAGTATAGAGAGATATTTTGAGAGAGAGACAGAAGGAGAAAGAGAGAGAAAATACAGAAAGAGAGAGAGATTTCTACCAGATCCCAGGAAGCAGGAAGTCAGGACCTACAGAGACCTTTGGCCAAGGGAGTCAGGACCTACAGAGACCTTTGGCCCAGGGAGTCAGGACCTACAGTGACCTTTAGCCAAGGGAGTCAGGACCTACAGTGACCTTTGGCCCAGGGAGTCAGGACCTACAGTGATGTTTGGCCCAGGAAGCAGGAAGTCAGGACCTATCGTGACATTTGGCCCAGGAAGTCAGGACCTATCGTGACATTTGGCCCAGGGAGTCAGGACCTATAGTGATGTTTGGCCCAGGGAGTCAGGGCCTATAGTGATGTTTGGCCCAGGGAGTCACAACCTATTGTGATGTTTGGCCCAGGGAGTCAGGACCTATCTTGATGTTTGGCCCAGGGAGCAGGGAGTCAGGACCTACAGAGATGTTTGGCCCAGGGAGCAGGGAGTCAGGACCTATAATGAAATTTGGCCCAGGAAGCAGGGAGTCAGTACCCACAGTGACGTTTGGCCAAGGGAGTCAGGACCTACAGAGACGTTTGGCCCAGGGAGCAGGGAGTCAGGACCTATCGTGACGTTTGGCCCAGGGAGCAGGGAGTCAGGACCTATAATGAAATTTGGCCCAGGAAGCAGGGAGTCAGTACCTATAGTGATGTTTGGCCCAGGAAGCAGGAAGTCAGGACCTATAGTGATGTTTGGCCCAGGAAGCAGAAAGTCAGGACCTATAGTGATGTTTGGCCCAGGAAGCAGGAAGTCAGGACCTATAGTGACATTTGGCCCAGTGAGTCAGGACCTACAGTGATGTTTGGCCCAGGAAGCAGGAAGTCAGGACCTATCGTGACATTTGGCCCAGGAAGTCAGGACCTATCGTGACATTTGGCCCAGGGAGTCAGGACCTATAGTGATGTTTGGCCCAGGGAGTCAGGGCCTATAGTGATGTTTGGCCCAGGGAGTCAGGGCCTACAGTGATGTTTGGCCCAGGGAGTCAGGGCCTATAGTGATGTTTGGCCCAGGGAGTCAGGGCCTATAGTGATCTTTGGCCCAGGGAGTCAGGGCCTATAGTGATGTTTGGCCCAGGGAGTCAGGACCTATAGTGATGTTTGGCCCAGGGAGTCAGGACCTATCTTGATGTTTGGCCCAGGGAGCAGGGAGTCAGGACCTATAATGAAATTTGGCCCAGGAAGCAGGGAGTCAGTACCCACAGAGACGTTTGGCCCAGGGAGCAGGGAGTCAGGACCTATCGTGACGTTTGGCCCAGGGAGCAGGGAGTCAGGACCTATAGTGATGTTTGGCCCAGGAAGCAGGAAGTCAGGACCTATAGTGACGTTTGGCCCAGGGAGTCAGGACCTACAGTGATGTTTGGCCCAGGGAGCAGGGAATCAGGACCTATAGTGATGTTTGGCCCAGGAAGCAGGAAGTCAGGACCTATAGTGACGTTTGGCCCAGGGAGTCAGGACCTACAGTGATGTTTGGCCCAGGAAGCAGGAAGTCAGGACCTATAGTGACATTTGGCCCAGGAAATAGGGAGTCAAGACCTATAGTGATGTTTGGCCCAGGAAGCAGGAAGTCAGGACCTATAGTGACGTTTGGCCCAGGGAGTCAGGACCTACAGTGATGTTTGGCCCAGGAAGCAGGAAGTCAGGACCTATAGTGATGTTTGGCCCAGGAAGCAGGAAGTCAGGACCTATAGTGACATTTGGCCCAGGGAGTCAGGACCTACAGTGATGTTTGGCCCAGGAAGCAGGAAGTCAGGACCTATAGTGACGTTTGGCCCAGGAAGCAGGGAGTCAGGACCTACAGTGATATTTGGCCCAGGGAGTCAGGACCTACAGTGATGTTTGGCCCAGGAAGCAGGAAGTCAGGACCTATAGTGACGTTTGGCCCAGGAAGCAGGAAGTCAGGACCTATAGTGACGTTTGGCCCAGGAAGCAGGGAGTCAGGACCTATAGTGATGTTTGGCCCAGGAAGCAGGAAGTCAGGACCTATAGTGACGTTTGGCCCAGGAAATAGGGAGTCAGGACCTATAGTGATGTTTGGCCCAGGAAGCAGGAAGTCAGGACCTATAGTGACGTTTGGCCCAGGGAGTCAGGACCTACAGTGACGTTTGGCTCAGCAGGGAGTCAGGACCTACAGTGACGTTTGGCTCAGCAGGGAGTCAGGACCACAGGAGGTTGGTAGCACCTTAATTGGGAAGAACGGGCTTGTGTTAATGACTGGAGCAGAATCAGTGGAATGGTATCAAATACATCAAACACATGGTTTCCAGGTGTTTGATGCCATTCCATTTGCTCCGTTCCGGCCATTATTATGAGCTGTTCTCCCCTCAGCAGCCTCCTGTGGTCAGGACCTACAGTGACATTTGACCAAGGGAGCAGGAAGTCAGGACCTACAGTGATGTTTGTGCTGACAAACAATTATGAGCGACAACACAGAGTGCCAGCTAAACATCAGGGCTTGACATTAACGCTTGTCCTGTTGTCCAGGAGAAGTTAACAAAAAAATAATAATTGTTGGACAAGAAGAATATACTGTAGAAGTTGTCTGAATGGAGAAGTAAAAAACGTATAATCACACAAAAATCACAATATCAAACAATTACTCCAATCAGAATTGGATCAGAGGCCAACATTGGAATAATATTAAAAAATCTCTTGTCCAAACCGATGCTGACATGAAGGAGGCGCCAGAAAATGTAGCCAAACTTTAATGAGACTTTTAATTACATAAATATAGGCTAATGAAGGACAATTAACATAAAAGCTTGATTCTGTCAACATACTCGAGGCACGGTTCGCTCCGATTAAATGGCCACAAGACCGGAGAGTAGAGGACAGTCCCTGTTCTGCACCGCATCACCCACCTTGAATCTCAGCATTTTAAAAACTATTTACCCATAAACGTTATTGTTTAAAACCATCTTACCTTGTTTTAAAGTAGCGGGAATTATTTTATAAACATAATATACCATTTTCTCATGTTCTATTGGTTTTCAAATCAACTTTATTTTATTGTACAGCAGCCAAAGACAATGGGACATCTTAGACACTTATTCCGTAACATGTCTTCACATTGCTAAATAGGCCTAAACCTATGATGACAATAACAACCTCACAGAGATCAGTGCTGCTATGTGGAAGAAGATAGCATCTGACTGTATGCATTTGAAAATAGCAAACAAGAGGAAGTGGTAGAAATAAATACCCAATTGTCACACCTTAACAGAAAATGACTCAAGTAAAAGTGAAAGTCACCCGGTAAAATACTACTTGAGTAAAAGTCTAAAAGTATTTGCTTTTAAATATACTTAAGTATCAAAAGTAAATGTAATTACTCAAATATACTTAAGTATATTTCTTAAGCAAACCAGACAGCCTCATGTTCTTGTTTTTTATTTATTTACGGATAGCCAGGGGCACGCTTCAACACTCAGACATCATTTACTGTGATGCGTGTGATAGAAGGAGTCAGGCACAGGAGAGTAATACGCATCCAAAGAGTTTATTCCGTCGATAAACAGTTGCGCAAGCATGCGACAACAAAACTCAGGCACAGGGGAAATATCTACCCTGGCAACAACAAGGTAAGGGTAGCTCAACCGAGCTACACACAGCTCACTACAAACAATCACCCACACAGACAAGGAAGCAGAGGGAACACTTATACAATGACTAATTGGGGATAAGGACCAGGTGTGTGTGATTAATTAGACAAGACAAGTGGAGTGATGATAAATGGATCGGCAGCAGCTAGTAAGTTGTGACGACAAACGCCAAAACCTGCCCGAACAAGGAGGGGAGGCAGCCTCGGTGGAAGTCGTGACATTTACAAACGAAGCATGTGCTTAGTGAGTCCGCCAGATCAGAGGCAGTAGGGATGACCAGGGATGTTCTCTTGATAAGTGTGTGAATTAGACAATTTTCCTGTCCTGCTAAGCATTCAAAATGTAACGAGTACTTTTGGGTGTCAGGGAAAATGGATGGAGTAAAAACTATATAATTTACATTAGGAATGTAGTAAAGTAAAAGTAGTCAAAAAATATGAATAGTAAAGCGGAGTACAGATACCCCCAAAAAACTACTTAAGTAGTACTTAAAGTATTTTTACTTAAGTACTTTACACCACTAACAAGAGGCCACTTTGCTTACATTGAACACATCAGATCCGTTTCTCCATTACTCATGGCCTTAGTCCAAGAAGTTCATTCATATTCATCTTAGTGTAAACAATGTTAAAACAAGAACAACATAATGGCTCATTAAATAAACTAATGGTGCTCTGCAGTCTGTGGCGGCATGGATGAAGAAAATGATTTTGGGGGGAGAATTAATTAGCTAATTGCCCCTCGGTGGGGATAAATCCTGGGGATTATTTCCGAAGACACAAGTCGCCATTATCAGGATTACAGGGAATCTGTCGGAATTACTGTCACATCCATGCCTGGTGGAGGAGGAAGAGGAGGAGGAGGAAGAGCAGGAGGAGGAGGAGGAGGAGGACACAGCCCAAGATGTACATCATCTGTCGGAGCCCCTATGCCATGATTACAGATCTGGGCCAGCAAATTGAAACAGACAAATTGACCCAGGCGCTTAACACAAATCACAAAGGGCCTTGTTCAAAAGTCACAGTTCGTTTATTGACTAATGGGGGATAGTTGGATTGGGTAGGACCTGCGATAATGCTGTACGGACTGGGAGCCAACACAGAAAAAACATATTCTCTATTAGACTTGACTAGACTCACTCAACCCCTAGCCTAAACGTTATTTTGTCTCCACTATAGTCCTACTGCTCCAAATACATGGCCCGGAGAGGCATTGGCAATCACATCGGAGGCAGCAGGGTTACTCTATTGGTCCAAACAGGAGGTCAATATATAATCAAAATAATCTTTCGAAACCCTTACTGAAAACAAAAGCATTTCACAGCAATACAATTGACCCTACGCTAAGCCCCGCACCCCTTGGTTACTGTTGCAACTTTGGACATTTTCCCGAAAAGCCTAATTCCCCATTCAACCACTGGCGAAATCCCCTCCCAATGATCTCAAACTGTGTTTCTAATACCACAATGAAATTAAACACAGATGACCTCTTGCTAATCACGAAACTCTTGGGTATGTTGTGGTGGACCTGTAATTGTTTCACGGGAACCTGGTAAAATTATGTTTGTAGTGTGTCTAGCTACTGAATGGCTCTGAATTCACTTTCAGCATGCAGTCAAAGCTATCATCACTTTCGTAGCTAACTAGTGCTCTCGAATCGTATGATGACGTCGACAGCAGATGGGAGTTGTATTCATAACATTGCTAACTTAGCTAGCTAAAATATAATTCGAAAAAACATGTTATATTAAGTGGCTAGCTAGCTAGCGTTAGCAACGTTTGGTGGTCAATGAGACAGAGCTAGCTAACAATGCAACAAAAGTATCATTTCGGATTCGAGAAATACTTTAACAGGCTCTGCATTTCAGGAATCACAGTAGCAAGTACTCCTGGTGCACTGTTCAATTATTTAGCCATTTAAACAATGTATTTTTTTGTTGTTGAAGAAAACATTCAGTTTTTGCCATAGCTCTCACTGGCTTTCCTGCAATTTAAACATGAGCTTGTCCGAGGTGTCAGACTCAACGACAGTTGCTATCCATTGGAGCGCTGCGTTTGGTTGCCCAACATTATGGGGCCATACAGTAGGCATATTCTTTAGATGTGGTGTGCCACAGTCACAACCAAGATGGCTTTAGAAACCCAGCTCATCAAGCCTATCTGTAGCAGACTCCTCTGATTATCTTGTCTAGTCCAGCGCGGGCCGGGGCAGCCCGGATTAAGCGGGGGGGGGATGTGCTTTGAAAAGATGCCAAAGGGGGAGCAAAGCCACTTTCTCTTGTGCTCCATCTCCACAGGGTATAACAGGCACTCCCCCATGGATGTGAAACAAGTGCAGTTATAAATATAGCTCGTACTTAATTTCACACGTGTAAGTTCAACCAACTATTGATATCAGATTGATGAACAAGGCATCCAATGGATGACACATTTCGTGGCTTTGATAACTTCATCAACTATAAAATTAGACCCAGGCTATGTGACACTACAGACGTTAGAGTCTTGGTGGAATACTAATAGTTCAGAAATCCAAACAAGTAGGCTCCATGGAAGTCTGTGTAGTAGCTGTGCATTCTTTTGTCATCCAAGCTAAGTTTCAGTTAATATCACAGCATTTGTATGCAAAGCGCTCTCCTCATTTCTGAACATTTAGGTCTAATTGTTACTCCTGGGCCAAATAGCTTTGTTTAAAGTAAACTGTAACAAAACAGCACTGTTTCCAGCTGAAACTGTGATTGTTTCCCCCTGATCTCTGTCAGAGCACATAATGTCACACTTCGTCCAGTTGGAGTGATAAGCAGCAAAACTGGTGCCGAGACCCAGGAGGCTGCTGGAGCTGAACGGACATTCCAGCCAGGATTAAGGGATCTGACTTCATCACTGTGTTTAGCTGTTTTACAGTACGAATGAATGGGCCTGCAGTCTGCAGTCTTTGTGTCTGACGAACAACATTAGGACAACACAGGGTTTAGAATGCGCCATTTGTTCCCCCCCCCCCCCCCTTTGCTGATTACTAATTTATGGAGGGAAAGTGTACTTACTATGCCTGTGATATGTGGTTGTCCCACCTAGCTATCTTAAGATGAATGTACTAACTGTAAGTCACTCTGGATAAGAGCATCTGCTAAATGACTAAAATGTAATTGTCTTTGTGTATGTATTCTGAGTCGCCACATTTCCAGGAGATGCAGTCTGTGGGGATATATATTTGTTCAGGTGTGTTTCTCTGTGTCTCTGTGTGCCCGTGTGTATGTGTGTATGTGTCTCTGTGTGTATGTGTCTCTGTGTGTATGTGTCTCTGTGTGTATGTGTCTCTGTGTGTCTGTGTCTCTGTGTGTATGTGTCTCTGTGTGTCTGTCTCTGTGTGTATGTGTCTCTGTGTGTATGTGTCTCTGTGCCTCTGTGTGTATGTGTCTCTGTGTGTATGTCTCTGTGTCTCTGTGTCTCTGTGTGTCTGTGTCTCTGTGTGCATGTGTCTCTGTATCTCTGTGTGTATGTGTCTCTGTGTGTATGTGTCTCTGTGTGTATGTGTCTCTGTGTGTATGTGTCTCTGTGTGTATGTGTCTCTGTGTGTATGTGTCTCTGTGTGTATGTGTCTCTGTGTGTATGTGTCTCTGTGTGCATGTATCTCTGTGTGTATGTGTCTCTGTGTGTATGTGTCTCTGTGTGTATGTGTCTCTGTGTGTATGTGTCTCTGTGTGTATGTGTGTATGTGTCTCTGTGTCTCTGTGTGTCTGTGTGTCTGTGTGTCTGTGTCTCTGTGTGTATGTGTCTCTGTGTGTATTATTGTGCTTGGTATCGGAGGCCTTTAAAAACAGTGCCCACTTGTTTTAAGGCTGTTGTTGAAGAGGGTCCCAGACATTACACACAGGACGGGGTTGCCAGAGACTGACAGCTGATAATGGGTGTTTGGGATACCCCTTTGAGACTTTCATACTTGTTGGTGGGCTAATTACTAGCATAGGGATTGACTGTGATTGCTACTCCAGTGCTGTTGAACTCCATGTCTGGCTGGATGTCCATAGGGTACATAGAGTTAAGTGCCCTACTTTTAAGTCCCATCAAACTTCCTCTTGTGAATTGAGCCTGGAACTGCCAGCCCATAGAGCACTTCCCCATAGAACCCATCCCTGTGCATCTTCAACTGTTGTGTCACATTTAGTCCCAGTGTGTGCTAAGGGGGCTGCAGGTTGAGCCTGATGTGTGTTTAAAATGCCATGCTCTTTTGGGATTCATTCTCTATTCTAACTACAGATGAGAACAGAATGTTCTCACTCTGACCTGAGGAACAACAGGAGCATACTTGAGGAAACAAGGCATTGTACAAGGCGTTTACCCTTTACAGTGAACAATCTTGACTTCTCAGCTACAACTGATGAATGTAAATAATTCATTCACCCATCTTGGCTACTGTAATCCACCTCAGTGAGCACTGCAAGAAAATAAAAAACATATCATATTCCAATTTGAGGTCAAAGTGTTTAACAGGTTATGGAACCTGCCTGAAAAGTAAGGTCAATAAACCAGTTCCAGAAGTCATCCTTGCATCTTTTTCATTTGTGAAATTTGCCATTGAGCGCTGGCCCACAGAGCACACTCCAAGAGTTCTGATAATGATCTGAGGAAACAACAAACAAGCCAGCCTGTACCATTGTCTTCTATTTGTTATGGCAACTCTTTCGCGTGCTAGGAGTGGGATGGTGGTTAGTTCTGTTGACTGGGAGGCCAGGTCTTTTGTCGTTCAAGCATCCTTTTTGTAGATCACAACCTGATATTTATGTGTAGTTTTAGAGTTTTAAAACTCTTTTTTTTTTTTAAGGAGAGAGCAAACAAACCCCAGGAAACTGACCACGAGATGGGTGCTCTATCATAGCATATGTGGTAAAGAATAGGGCTGTCCCTCGTCTGTTCTTTTGACCAATCGATTGGTTGAAAATGTTAAACGTGTATTTGTCCATATATTGACACATCCTATGCGCTTTAATCAAATCAACTATATTCACTGAGCTTGTCTGATGCTTTAGGCAATTGATTTGATTGTGTCGGGCCGGGCTCAGACTTTCTGCGCTTTGTTAAAAAAAAAAAAAGACTGCGAGTGACTGTGACTAGCACCCGTTGTCGCTCTCTCCTCCCTACTGCAGCGACCACCACAGATCATCAAAGTGTATTATCACGCTGTCCGTGTTGCTGAAGCTGCAACATAATTACAGCCATTTCTGACTGAAAAGTTCTGTTACTGAAATCCCTCATTTGTTTAGGAAACCCTTGCTCTCTTTACGTGACACACTTAATCGCATGGGACTAGTATTACTAGAGAATGTTGGTTATGTAATTATTACTCCAGAATGTCGGTTATTCCAGAGGACGATTCGGATGGGATTATTTTTTTCCAAACTGCCCCCCCTGTAATTCTTATTTTTTTCCCAATAAATTGACAGTTATGACTGAAGCCTGGAGGTTTTTATTCTATGCGTGAAGATATAGTATTTGAACATGTCCAGGTGATAGGGTCACACTGATAACTCAAGCTTGGTTCCCAAGTTTCTAAACCATACCAAACCATCTTTCCTATAGCGTCGCCATAATATTTGAATTGAGGAAGTGTGATCATAATCATTAGGATATTTTAGCGGTCTGCTGTACGTTCTAAATGCCCCCCAGCCTTCAGATGTGAGCTAAACAGTGCAATTGCACTTGAGATGCATTTTAAGGCTATGGATGAGAAAGTTAACTTATCATTTCCAAACGTTTAGGTCAGTTGTATGCTGCCTTGCGATCTATTAACAGCAAGGGTTGCATTAAATAGGCTCAATACTTTTTACTGATGCATTTGGCAATATTCAATTCATACGCACAAAACATATAAACAAAAGCATTCACTGTTAAAGTTGATAGGCTACATTTTGGCCATTCATATATAGCTTATGCGCAGCACTTAGTTCAATTTATCTAATCAGTTATAGTTTTCTTGCGCAAACCACGAACAACACATTTCAAACTCAGACATTTCTCTCAAAACACAGTGATGTCGATTCGCAAGGGACTAGCATTATCAGAGGACCTTGGCTGGAATTGTTACTCTCCTGCCATGTAAAAATGACAGACATGGCAGACTCGGACGGGACTAAAATGAAAGACGTGGTGTTTTGTGCTTGTGCACATAATTACATTACCCGACCTCCCCCAGTAAAACTAGTCCCGTCCGAATAGGGCACATTAAGGCCTGACCTATAGCATCATAATCACATCAATAAATTGGTTATAACAAACTCTAAACACCGTAACACATGTGACAGCAAAATGGATGCAGAGGACTTGACAAAGTCGAAACGGGGGAATGTTTACTGGTTGCTCAGGAGGTAAAGGGGAAGTCAGATGTGGGGAATAAATGACTAGTTGTGGAAAATACTGGAGATCAAGAAAAACAAGGTAAGGAGCGCTGCTGCATATTATGTGTGCCAAACAGGTGCTGTATAGATTACAATATAATTTTTCTGACCATTTGGAACAATGTAAAAAACACTAAATAAAGTATAAGCGTACCAGAGACTCTGTTGTAACGTTTTTCTGTTAAGCCTTTATTACAGCAAAGACTAAAAACAGTCACATTCATTCGTGAATGCAATTTACAAAATGGAACGGTTTATTTATTGTTTAAGCTAATCATTCAAGGCTCGCTTTATTTTATTTTAAAACTAAATTGCTTGATTGCATTTCAAATCATGAATGACTCGTATGCTGTGTGATGACATGAACGAATGAATGATTGATTGATACAATAGCCTATATAAGTATTGAAATATAGGCCAAAGTAAGTTACAGTATTAAGACTAAACAGCATGTGCTCTTAGGCCTACAGCTCAATGGTGGTTATACAAGGCTGCTATACTAAGCCTACTAATGATAATGACATTATTTAGAAGAAGAAGAAGAAGAAGAAGAAGAAGAAGAAGAAGAAGAAGAAGAAGAAGAAGAAGAAGAAGAAGAAGAAGAAGAAGAAGAAGAAGAAGAAGAAGAAGAAGAAGAAGAAGAAGAAGAAGAAGAAGAAGAAGAAGAAGAAGAAGAAGAAGAAGAAGAAGAAGAAGAAGAAGAAGAAGAAGAAGAAGAAGAAGAAGAAGAAGAAGAAGAAGAAGAAGAAGAAGAAGAAGAAGAAGAAGAAGAAGAAGAAGAAGAAGAAGAAGAAGAAGAAGAAGAAACATTATTATTATTATAAATATTACTTTTCCGAGGCTGTTCGAATGAAAAAAAAGTCTAAAGCCTTTATTACAGCAAACTCAAAGATTAAAAACAACCGAATGTGTTAAATTGTTTACTTTACATGTTGTTGCGTGAGGCTTGGTGCTGACGGAATCAGTAGGCTATTAAACAAACACTCAAACAGGCAATCTTATTTCTGTAGATATATTGATGATTTATAAAGCCAGGCACATTTAAGTTAGGCTATTGATTATAGACTTAAGTTTCTCTCCTCACTTTTCTTAGACAATAAGGCGAGGGCTGTTTTCTCATCTCTTCATTCTGCTGCTGCCTCCGCCGCATTGTTCTCAACACCAATTTGCTGGTTAACTTTTCCATTATGCACATAGTAAAATGGTCTAGGAAAAGGCGCCAATTCAACAGCGCACTGATGTGTTTCAGAACCGTGGACAGCAACCGCTATCCAACGAGGGAGAAAGCCCATTTGTTATAAAATAATATTACTTTTATTAGTGTTGCACCATTGTTCTTACATAATATAATCATATACAATTTCAGCAGCACATGTCTTAGAGTGATGGACTGTGCAATGGATCAGTCCACTCAGACAAGTGTCTTGTACACCATTATATTATTTTTGTTGCTACTGCCTGACTAAAGAAATCTTGTTCGACCAACAGCCTATCAACCAAACAATCGTCCAGTCGACTAAATGGGGTCAGCACTAATACAGAGGCAGATAAACTTCCATCAGAGAGCCATTAATGAATCATGTTGAGGCAGGTCACACAGAAAGATTATATTTGGCTAGCGACCACATGGGGGTGGAAGGATCTTTCTGTAATTAGGGTGAGGTACAGTACAGTACACCAAGTTACACCTGACAGTAAAGGGTAGAAAGATGTGGGAAACAACCTAATATCACCCAAAGGGGAGATGAACAAAGACAGTATGGCGCTAGTTCTGTTCCCATCTTCTGCAGCTCAGTTGGTAGAGCATGGCGCTTGCAATGCCATTGTTGTGGATTCGATTCCCACGGGGGACCAGTATGAAAATGTATGCACTCACTACTGTAAGTCATTCTGGTTAAGAGTGTCTGCTAAATGACTAAAATGTAAATCTTAAAAACCCAGTTTCTACTGTAGTTGTTTTTAACATTAGCCTTGTTTTTAACATAGCTAGGCCTAGTCTTTACTGTAGCTTGTAATCACCATTTCTACTGTAGCTAGTCTCTCTACTCAGTAACTGTAGCTTGATTCTGCTGCACCTCGTCTCTACTCTAGCTTGTTTCTGGCTGGTGGCCTTGTTTGATCATTTGCTTGAAGGCAACAATAAATGGAATGGGGTGTTGCTTCAGTCCCCTGCTCACGATGCAAGGTTATGGGGTCTTGTTGCCTAATGTGACCAGAGAACATTTTACATTTTAGTCATTTAGCAGACGCTCTTATCCAGAGCGACTTACAGTTAGTGAACGCATACATTATTTTATTTATTTTTTCATACCCCCTGTGGGAATCGAACCCACAACCCTGGCGTTGCAAACTGAGCTACATCCCTGCCAGCCATTCCCTCACCTACCCTGGACAACGCTGGGCCAATTGTGCGGCCGGCTACGACAGAGCCTGGATTCGAACCAGGATCTCTAGTGGCACAGCTAGCACTGCGATGCAGTGCCTTAGACCACTGCGCCACTCAGGAGGTTAGCAGTACACATTCTAATGATGCTCTTTTGAGGGCCCCCTCTTGTAAAAGCTGCAAAGGGTAATGCAATAATTGTAGTCGAAGACAGGAACTGCTTAAAATTCAAGAGGGCGGGATTTTGGGGCTTTTGTTGTGCGATACAGAAGAACATTTACATGTGAAGCAGCGGGGGACTATGAGTGAAATTGGCATTTTGTGCATAGAAAAACCAGCTGGTCCCAGCACTTCAGAGTATAACAACCAGTTCAATTTCTATGCCCGTTGCTTGGTTGTTGGCGGATTGGTGCAAGGAACTTGGTTGGGTAACCCTACAATGTCTTGAAAACATAGGTCTACATCAGGAATATAACAGGCACAGCAAGTTATCTATGACAAAACATAGCCAACCTCCCAAATACCAATTGTGTTTTTGCCAAAGACTAACAACAACCTATTTGTTGTACCACTGACAGATAAGAACATATGTTAAAACAACACACCATAACAATGTACATATCACCCTAATCCCCTATAATTGAGGGGTTCAACAAATGCATTAGGGCTTTCCATCCAATCAGGCATCAGTATGGATTCTGTGTGATTGTACAAAAGGGGAGCTTCTTTGAAGGTTAAGTGTGTATTATCCTCCACCACATCCAAAAAAGTAATCTTTGTTTTAGGGGATTTGTGACAGAAGTGGTGTCGCTCTCTAATGGTCTCCAGCTGAGCTGTCTGGATGAGTATTACTATGCTGGGGATGATGAGCAGTGAGCACCCTGGGCTGCGTCCCAAATGGCACCCTATTCCCTTTATAGTACACTACTTTTGACTAGGACCCATAAGGCTCTGGTCAAAAGTAGTGCACCACATAGGGAATAGGGTGCCATTTGGGATGCACCCTGGATCCCCAATCCAGATCCAGCTGTGTGTGACTGGGCCCTGGGACCTTTGGCCTGAGTCTGGCAAGACTAGGGCCAAAGCAGGTAGCCTAATGCCCATAGACACGGCCCTTCTGTCAATCCTTTGAACATGCATCATGACTTAACATGCCATAGCCTAGTTGTTGTATTCATTGTGAGTGAGTGAGTGAGTGAGTGAGTGAGTGAGTGAGTGAGTGAGTGAGTGAGTGAGTGAGTGAGTGAGTGAGTGAGTGAGTGAGAGAGTGAGAGAGTGAGAGAGTGAGAGAGTGAGAGAGTGAGTGAGAGCGTGAGAGTGTGAGAGAGACAACTCCCTTACTACATTTTAACAAAGATACCCCAAAAAATAAATTCTGGACTTAAATCTGAGAAACTGTCATAATTCAATAGACAACAGGGTTTATTTCAAAGTGTGAAAGCAACCCATCAGACTGTCCTTCCTTTTTCTTCCCTCCAATCACATTTACAACCAGATTCACCAGATCAAGGGGGAGTGTAATTAACCTTGCTCCAGGCACCCAACTAGCTTTGGTCCACTCAGCACAAGCAATCTGTCCGTGTCACAACCTCGACAGGCCACCCACATTCCAACCCACTTCGATTAAACTTTAGGCCAGGGCTGTGTTCAGTAGGACACAGCATTGTGGAGTATTCAGATAGGAACAGGCTTATATTATGTGGAACAGAACAGATGTCAGCTACTCTATTGGTGACATTTCTATCTAAAAAGGTGGTGAACGTTAAGGCCCAGGCAGTCAAGCAATGAAACCTGCCACTTCCTCAAAATAACATCAACATACTGTGCTACATACAGCTCAAGTAGCATTGAGGTGAGCTGTGTAACTGACAATCACCCTCTATTGAGGTCAAAGTTCTGCTTGGTGGAAATCCTATTCGGTAAAGTGAGCAGATTGCTTTAGTTCAATCTCCTCTTATGTGGCTTGGCTAGGCCCAGTTTACTCAACCTGGCCTCAGATCCATACGAAACATACTATACGTATTTCTGAGAACCTCCAAGACATATGACATGTACTAATGGTCTAGTTATTTTAGACAGAAACAAAAGTAGGGCGGTTGGTTCACCTAACCTGCTACGTAAATTATCCTAACATTTGTCGTTAATTCTCCTAACCACCAACATAAATTCTCCCCATAATTCATGTTTGTTGTTAAGACGCAACAATCAACCTGGTCTGAGAGAAAGAAGTATAATACTAGACGTCCTCCAAGATGTGTGATAAGTTACATCATCCAATTCCTATGCTATTGTATGACCAGGTAAGACGCATGATACTATACATCCTGTAATTCGTATGATATTGTACGACTGCTATTCCATTCATAATGTATCCTTGTGTACATAATAAAATGGAGGGTTCAGAATTTACATACCAAATCCTATGAATTGCACTGAGACCAGGTTGGTTTACTATGCACTGACTGCACTCTGCCTGATGCTAAGTCAATGGAGCTTTGACTCGGGAGATGACTGGAGTCTTTGCCCCCCCACCTCCCCCCTGCTCTGTGCAAAGGGGCTTTATTGGAGTGCAGAGTGATAAGCACAGATGGAAGACTGTTTCTCAGGGCAGGCGCCAGCAGTACGTGCCTCAGTTCAAACAAAACCGCCACACACACTGAATCCTTGAGTGCCAACAAGCAATCTTTTAAACAGGAGACAAACTTCCTTTTGGTCCAACTAACTGCTTTGGGATGTACCAAAAAGAAACAAGTATTCATGTTGTTGTTTCATTTAAACAAAACGAAATAGTGAACACTACTGTACAACAGGCCATTACATAGACCTAGGCCTATGCATAATGCTATGCAAATAACATGCAGTACAGCAGCTATACCTGAATGTATCAGAATGCATCTATCTACATAAGAAAATATCTAGGCTGTACAACTGTCATTTCAGAGCCGAGATCAGAATCACATCATAAGCAAACCTAGAATGGAACAACATCAACCACACAACAGGGTCAACTATAACCTCGTCAGATATTCCCTTCTTACATCACAGAAATACTCAAACGATCTAGTGGAGAGGATTCTCGCGTGAATAATCTTCATGAAATAAAATATATAGCCGTTTTGACATTGCATGAAAAGCACACAATGCATTAAATCATTGCAACATATGCATTATTATAGGCCGACAGCTAGCTGCTCTCAATCAGAGGCACACGTTGCCTCCTCTCTCCACATGAGGCCTACTCTACTACTGTATTCAATCCTCCCTCTCATCTCGCTATAGTGGCTGGAGCGATGGCTATGGCAGTATTGGACTAGACAGAAGATTAACATCAACATGAACTAATGTACAGTCAACTCCATTCAAAAAGCTGTTCAGTTTCAAGTGCGATGCTGTACATTCGAATACGTTCCCGCGTCATATGACCCACGGCAGCGAGCGCAAATAACAGTGACAGTAGGCTCTGTCGTGCACGCAATAGGATAGGCTATAACATTATCATTGGCCTATAATGTGATATGGATGCGTGTGAAGATATTCTGACTATTGCATGCATGAACATGTGATCACTGGTCGATATTTGAAGACTGCTTCCTATCGAATACCCACCTGAGGAACATGAGATCAGAAAGACGCCGAATGCCAGTTTCGTTGCTGGTCCCATTTTCAATCAAATGTCAAATCCTTTTTTCGAGTAAATCCTGGTGCCACGAATCCTATGGGATTAGCGTCCAAGCTATCAGAGTACCTTTTTATAGCAAATGCATCAGGTGACTGACTGATTGAAAGAGCTGCAATGCCAGTAACATAGAGCATTAAAATATCCACTTCAGAATCCTTATTGTTTATTGTATTCTTGTGGCATGTGACATGGTTTGAATCACATGTTAAAAAAAAAATATATATATTAAAAAAACTAAACTACTGTAGAAAGTTAGTTACACCAAAAAAATACCAGATTAAACCGACGAATAGTTTTTCTAACTACTGGATAGTGTACTTGCAGCATGGTGTATGCATTCTGCACACAATAATGAAACATTGTCGCATTTTAGAAACAATGTATCGCGCTAGAGTATTTCCCAGCAAAAATAATCACAAACTGTTAATTTGTTGCAATTTTTCCGACTATCTAGCGATAATCTTTCAGCTGGACAGCTATAAGGCATCACCGTTAACATTAACCGGATTTGCATAGGTTTAAGATTGCCAACATTGCTTACTGGTTACCTCAATAGTTATATCCCCAATTCAATGAGTCGAGTTTGCGTAATTACACCTTACTGACCAAGTTACACTCTTGTACAATTGTTCCAGGTAGCTTGCCCCATGCAAACGTTACACTTTTTCCAAATCACGCGCGATCAAATCCAAAGGAAAGTTCACGCCGGAGAAAACATTAGCCAGGCATTCTACCGAAGGATGTGTGTATTCCAAACGTTCTAACTATGTTTGTCCACAACATGCAAATAACGCAATATTGCCCCTAGCTGTCTTCAAAACCCGAATCTTGAATCACAGAAACCACATTTCGTATCTTAGATATGTAAATCGAGAAAGGATTGTGCAGAAGATCTACGCTGCTGAAGGCAGCTACGAATCCCGTGAAGCGATCCGGATACGTTAACTACTGGCTGGTTTGGTTGGTATCGATTCAATCAGTGTTCACTCGCGCGAACGGGAAGTGTGGCATACAAGAAAAAACGAACTAGCGAATCGTCTCTTTCGTCGAGCTTCCTTGGTTTAATGTTGACGTTTTTCTTGAACGACTCGGTCGTATAATTCTCATCCCCTCTCCCAGTGCACACTGTACTCAAGATGGCTGCTTGCACGGATTGTTTTTGATTTTTTTCCATACTCATCTGTCACTACGCGGTTAAAGCTGTGACTGACACGAATAACGGCCAATAGGGAACGACAAAATATCACTATGCGCCCCAGCTTTACAGCTCTACCAATCCTGTGAGGCATTCTCTTGCCTTGTATCCATGAATGAGAGGCAATAAACACGCCCAGGCGAGTGTACTGTTTTAGTCAATGTTTCCTATGAGACCCTAATTAAAGGTCACACATGCAAAACCTATAAAACCACGTTCAAGTCTAAACCGTCTAAGCGGGCATCCAAACTCTGACGTCACGCCATTGACCTTTGGGACGTTCCAACTCTGACGTCAAGCCACCGTGGTAGCGGGTTTTTCTAGGCAAAATGTCAATTTCTTTGGTGAAAAATTGTCTTTCCCAGCGTTAAAACTCACCCCTTGCCTAAAGCCTTCTTGTCTGTTTGAGAAAATAACATATACATGGCATGTAGATGTAATAATTTAGTGGAGATAGAAGCCATTCTCCAACAGATGGTAATACAGCCTATAGCTCAGTTGGTAGAGCATGGCGCTTGCAACGCCAGGGTTGTGGGTTCGATTCCCATGGGGGGCCAGTATGAAAAATGTATGCGCTCTCTAAGTCACTCTGGATAAGAGCGTCTGCTAAATGACAAAAAAAATATATTCATTAATATGGATCAACCAGTCTAATGAGCACATGGATGTAACATGGGAGCTAATTTATATGCATTATGAAACCAAGATACTGGATGTAACCTGTACTGCTGAGGAGCTTTGGAATTCCCCTGGAATTAAAGTGTGGTTGTTCCAAATTTACATTTGAAGTGGAATTGAAACAAGTCCAACCTGACTGTCAACCTCTGGAAAGGATTCCATCAAGAGGATTAGTAGTTTCTAACATTCTAGGTTATAGTGAATTATGTAAAACTGGTTATTAAATGCATTATGATTAAGTAAATTTGGATGTCAGTTAACAATTTGAGAACTGTAAAAAGGCTGCACATTAGTGTCAGTGTAAACATAACACTTTCCATGAGCTGCCTCTGGAATTAGGTAACCTGTTCCAGAATGAGATCCATAGATGCAATGTCACATTCCCATCACTGTTGACACTTGACCTCATACAGGCCAGGTCACTTGACCCAAAGAAAAGAGCTGGCGCTTATAACCTAAGCTTCAGTAAGCATGTGGAAAATATCAAGGACACTAAGAGAGGATAGAACGCCAGGATTTACTCACATCTAAACATGGCTAAGGAGCCCTACAGAAAGAATACCGGTATTGCAATGGTCTGCAATGGTTTAGTCTACAGTGGGCCTATTACCTGACAAAGACAATTATGGTTGAAACGTTGTTGTACTTTCTCAATATAGCTTGTGCTTGGCAGTGGCAAACCCAACAGTGTGGACATTATCATAAATGGGATTAACATGAATGAAAGTCATCCTGAACTCAAAGGACTGCTGACCAACACTAACCCCAAGACCTGTCTCTCCCAACCTACTTATGAGGCTATTAGTCTATCCGCTAAATAATAATAATAATAATAATAATAATATGCCATTTAGCAGACGCTTTTATCCAAAGCGACTTACAGTCATAAATCACTTCAACACTCTACTGAAACATGGGTAGTATTTGGTTTTGGGGTTCTATGTATCACAGGAATACCCAGGATGCCAGGCATTCCTCCCCTGGATGAGCTCATTAACTTTTAATCAACGTTCTAAAAGTGCAAGAGATTATCCCGATGGATATCAAAGAGTTTGTGTGAGATGTCAGGCAGATGTCAGGAGACATCTGTTAGAGTGCGTCGTCCCTGTCAGGCTGCTAATGTCCTTGAGCAAGTGTACACGTGGCTTTCTTCCGTGAAGGTAATTACTGTACCATTTCCCAGGATTCAGTTCTTCCAAGTAGCCTAGGCCCTATTGTACCCAGTACAAAGTTTAATTCACTTAAAATGACCACTGTGCTTTGACAATCTGGTCAATCTTATTTGAGTACTTAAAAGGCAACTCCCACATTTAAAATGACACATTTGGGTTCATGTAAATGTCAACTCTAACCAATGTAATGCTAAACCACATACTTGCACAACGTAGGCATACTTCTCCCTAGCTCTTGTGAATAGGTAATAACTTGGCTTATGCACTAGTCAATCACATTACACCCTGTCCTCTTAAATCACATTACACCCTGTCCTCTTAAATCACATTAATGTTGAGCGTTGGCACATGTTAAGAATAATATCCCATTTCATTCACAGTAAGACAAATTAAGCATTGTCATATACAGTTGTCTTTTATTTACATTTTAGTAATTTAGCAGACGCTCTTATCCAGAGCGACTTACAGGAGCAATTAGGGTTAAGTGCCTTGCTTAAGGGCACATCGACAGATTTTTCACCTAGTCGGCTCGGGGATTAGAACCAGCGAACTTTCGGGTACTGGCACAAAGCTCTTACCCACTAAGCTACCTGCCGCCCTTTTATCATCTTACTGCCAGTCCATACAGTGAGGGAAAAAAGTATTTGATCCCCTGCTGATTTTGTACGTTTGCCCACTGACAAAGAAATTATCAGTCTATAATTTTAATGGTAGGTTTATTTGAACAGTGAGAGAGAGAAAAATGCATGTCAAAAATGTTATAAATTGATTTGCATTTTAATGAGGGAAATAAGTATTTGACCCCTTCTCAATCAGAAAGATTTCTGGCTCCCAGGTGTCTTTTATACAGGTAATGAGCTGAGATTAGGAGCACACTCTTAAAGGGAGTGCTTCTAATCTCAGCTTGTTACCTGTATAAAAGACACCTGTCCACAGAAGCAATCAATCAATCAGATTCCAAACTCTCCACCATGGCCAAGACCAAAAAGCTCTCCAAGGATGTCAGAGACAAGATTGTAGACCTACACAAGGCTGGAATGGGCGACAAGACCATCGCCAAACAGCTTGGTGAGAAGGTGACAACAGTTGGTGCGATTATTCGCAAATGGAAGAAACACAAAATAACTGTCAATCTCCCTCGGCCTGGGGCTCCATGCAAGATCTCACCTCGTGGAGTTGCAATGATCATGAGAATGGTGACACACGGCCAATGCAACAAAGGAGTGGCTCAAGAAGAAGCGCATTAAGGTCCTGGAGTGGCCTAGTCAATCTCCAGACCTTAATCCCATAGAACATCTGTGGAGGGAGCTGAAGGTTCGAGTTTCCAAACGTCAGCCTCGAAACCTTAACTTGGAGAAGATCTGCAAAGAGGAGTGGAACAAAATCCCTCCTGAGATGTGTGCAAACCTGGTGGCCTACTACAAGAAACGTCTGACCTCTGTGATTGCCAACATGGGTTTTGCCACCAAGTACTAAGTCATGTTTTGCAGAGGGGTCAAATACTTATTTCCCTCATTAAAATGCAAATCAATTTATAACATTTTTGACATGCGTTTTTCTGGATTTTGTTGTTGTTATTCTGTCTCTCACTGTTCAAATAAACCTACCATTAAAATTATAGACTGATCATTTCATTGTCAGTGGGCAAACGTACAAAATCAGCAGGGGATCAAATACTTTTTTCCCTCACTGTATAAACCAGCTTTTATCCTTGCACTTTTTACTATTTACAATTACTATTTAAACCATTGTTTGTGCACCATCCCTGCATGATTGAAACCTCCATTGTCCCAATAACCATCATATTACAATTTCCATCCCTGTTTGACAGCTATACTGTAGACCTTTGCTAACGTAATGTTGTGCTATGAAACTGCATGTTAAATTGCACTGGCAAATGGCTGCCAGATGTATATGATCACTCATGAGGTCGCTATGCTGAAATTAAGTTAGCCATGCATACAGAACTGTGTGGGATGTTCATAGCAGAAACACTCTTTAATTTTGAATCATTGTCAGGGGACAAGCCACTAGAGGGGGGGAGCAGCAGTAGCTTCTCTCTAGCTACTTCACTTGCTATTGCTGTTATGACAGGTTATACAAGCATTATTGCGCCATTCATTACAGTATCTGGCACTGGTTAATGTGCGTTGGCAATGCAAAGCTCCCTTTCACCATTGGAAATCAACACTAATTGAAGTTGAGAGGAGAGGAGAGCTGAGGGGTGTGTGTGTGTGTGTGTGTGTGTGTTGCGCTTGGTGGCAGAGGGAGTAGAGGTGACGGCAGATTACCAGTGTGACCTGGGCAACTATGACATCCCTCCCTGCTCCACTAATCTCATATCCTCCCTGACGTTACCTACGCTGCAGTGTGTATGTGTCACTGAGGTTGAAGGACGGGTCAGACCAAGGCGCAGCGTGAAATGCATACATGTTTATACAACGATAAACACACGAACAAAACAACAAACCAACGTAACGTGAAATCCTCAGGCTAAACAAAAAACAAGCCTACACATGGAACAAGATCCCACAACTAATGATTCAAACAGGCTGCCTAAGTATGATCCCCAATCAGAGACAACGAGTGACAGCTGTCTCTGATTGGGAATCACACCCGGCCAAACATAGACATACAACACCTAGAACGAGAACATAGAAAATACAACATAGAACTCCACACCCTGACTCAACATACTAGAGTCTCATAAGTCAGGGCGTGACAGTATCCCCCCCCAAAGGTGCAGACTCCGACCACACCAACCTTACATAACAGGGTAGGGTCCGGGTGGGCATTCCGCCTCGGTGGCGGATCCGGCTCCGGGCGTGACGACTACATTCTCTCAGCCTCCCCGTTGTGCCCCTGGTCTGGTCTGGACCTCGGCGCGCTGCTTCCCCTCTCCTTCCTCCCACGATGTACCAAGCCCTGTCTGGACCCTGGTGTGGGAGACCCCGAATCTGGAGAGGGGCTGACATCTGAGTCTGGACTGGAGCCGCTGACCGTAGCTGGACTAGGCAACGGTGGAGCGGACTGCTCTGGCTCCGGTGTGGAGCTGCTGACCGGAGCTGGACTGGACCCCGGTGGAGCGGACTGCTCTGGCTCCGGAGTGGATCCGCTGACCGGAGCTAGATCAGGCACCGGTGGAGCAGACTGCTCTGGCTCCGGAGAGGAGCAGCTGACCGGAGCTGGACTGGGCACCAGTGGAGCGGACAACTCTAGCTCTGGAGTGGAGCAGCTGACCGGAGCTGGACTAGGCACCGGTGGAGCGGACTGCTCTGGCTCCGGAGTGGAGCCGCTGACCGGAGCTGGACTTGGCACCGGTGGAGCGGACTGCTCTGGCTCCGGAGTAGAGCAGCTGACCGGAGCTGGACTGGACCCCGGTGGAGCGGACTGCTCTGGCTCCGGAGTGGAGCAGCTGACCGGTGCCGGACCAGGCACCGGTGGAACGGGCACGGGCCGTGCCGGACTGGACACACGCACCACTGGTCTGGTGCGAGGAGCAGGCACGGGCCGGGCCGGACTGGGAACACGCACCACTGGCCTGGTGCGAGGAGCAGGAACGGGCCGGGCCGGACTGGGAACACGCACCACTGGCCTGGTGCGAGGAACAGGAACGGGCTGGGCCGGACTGGGAACACGCACCACTGGCCTGGTGCGAGGAACAGGAACGGGCCGGGCCGGACTGGGAACACGCACCACTGGCTTGGTGCGAGGAACAGGAATGGGCTGGGCCGGACTGGGAACACGCACCACTGGCCTGGTGCGAGGAACAGGAATGGGCCGGGCCGGACTGGTCAAACGCACCACTAGTTTGGTGCGAGACGCAGGTATGAGGTGTACCGGACTGGGAACTGACGTTAGAGATCTCCGACTGTACCAGTCTTTCACTCTCCGCGCCCAGTCCTCCTCCCGTGAGGACTCCTCCCTGAGCCCCCACGAGTGCAGTGGTCGGGGCTTTTCTCCATCGATCCCCGACCACCCTTTTAGCCCCCCCAACATTTTTTCTTGGGGCTGTCTCTCGGGCTTCCTCCTCGGCCGGCACCTTCTGTGTTGCCGTTGCTCCTCTCTAAACCGGGCCTCCACTGTCTCCTCCCAAGGACGGCAATCCATCCCAGCCTGAATCTCCTCCCATGTCCAGGATCCCTTTCCGTCCAGGATCTCCTCCCATGTCCAGGATGTCTGCTCCTGGGCCCGCTGCTTGGTCCATGTTTTGTGGGATCTTCTGTCACGTTCGTTTAAGGGACGGGTCAGACCAAGGCGCAGCGTGAAATGCATACATGTTTATACAACGATAAACACATGAACAAAACAACAAACCAACGTAACGTGAAGTCCTCAGGCTAAACACAAAACAAGCCTACACACGGAACAAGATCCCACAACTAATGATTCAAACAGGCTGCCTAAGTATGATCCCCAATCAGTGACAACGAGTGACAGCTGTCTCTGATTGGGAATCACACCCGGCCAAACATAGACATACAACACCTAGAACGAGAACATAGAAAATACAACATAGAACTCCACATCCTGACTCAACATACTAGAGTCCCATAAGTCAGGGTGTGACAGTATGTATGTGTGTGTGTTAATGTTTTAAAGATGTACTAGTTGATGTAGCCTACTTTCTAACTAAGGCAATGGCTGATGCTAGTTAGTAGCTCTAGTTAGTAGCTCTAGTTAGTAGCCCTAGTTAGTAGCTCTAGTTAGTAGCTTTACGGGGAGCCCATTTTGAAGGTCTCATGTTTTAATGACGTACAATGACGTACAGTACTAGTGGCTACACTGTCCTTGCTAACTGAAAGGCACTTAATATGGGGCCAATTCAATGTCGACTACTTACCATAATATTTTGCAAATCAACTTTCTTTATCAGGCATTTTTTGGTATTCCCTCTCCCCCTCCCCCTCCCACACCCTCATATCCCCCATATCTCACTGTGAAACAGGAAACCCAGAGGAATCAGATCATACCTCATTAACCCTGCCGTTCTAACTAATTTCTACCAGCATGTTAAATGTGCAACCAGAGGGAAAAAAAACTCTAGACCACCTTTACTCCACACACAGAGACGCATACAAAGCTCTCCCTCGCCCTCCATTTGGCAAATCTGACCATAACTCTATCCTCCTGATTAATGCTTATAAGCAAAAAACTAGGAAGCACCAGTGACTCGGTTAATAATAAAAAAAGCTAAACTACAGGACTGTTTTGCTAGCACAGACTGGAATATGTTCCGGGATTCTTCAGATAGCATTGAGGAGTATGCCACATCAGTCACTGGCTTCATCAATAAGTGCATCGATGACGTTGTCCCCACAGTGACCGTACGTACATACCCCAATCAGAAGCCATGGATTACAGGCAACATCCGCACTGAGCTAAAGGCTAGAGCTGCCGCTTTCAAGGAGCGGGACTCTAACCCGGACGCTTATAAGAAATCCCACTATGCCCTCTGACAAACCATCAAACAGGCAAAGAGTCAATACAGGACTAAGATTGAATTGTACTACACTGGCTCTGACGCTCGTCGGATGTGGCAGGGCTTGAAAACTATTACAGACTACAAAGGGAAGCACAGCCGCGAGCTGCCCAGTGACACAAGCCTACCAGACGAGCTAAGTCACTTCTATGCTCGCTTCGAGGCAAGCATCACTGAAGCATGCATGAGAGCACCAGCTGTTCCGGATGACTATGTGATCACGCTCTCTGTAGCCGATGTGAGTAATACTTTTAAGCAGGTCAACATTCACAAGGCCGCAGGGCCAGACGGATTACCAGGACGTGTACTCTGAGCATGTGCTGACCAACTGGCAAGTATCTTCACTGACATTTTCAACATGTCCCTGACTGAGTCTGTAATATCAACATGTTTCAAGCAGACCACCATAGTTCCTGTGCCCAAGGACACTAAGATAACCTGCTTAAATGACTACCGACCCGTAGCACTCACGTCTGTAGCCATGAAGTGCTTTGAAAGGCTGGTCATGGCTCACATCAACACCATTATCCCAGAAACCCTAGACCCACTCCGATTTGCATACCGCCCCAACAGATCCACAGATGATGCAATCTCTATTGCACTCCACACTGCTCTTTCCCACCTGGACAAGAGGGTTACCTACGTGAGAATGCTGTTCATTGACTACAGCTCAGCGTTCAACACCATAGTGCCCTCAAAGTTCATCACTAAGCTAAGGATCCTGGGACTAAACACCTCCCTCTGCAACTGGATCCTGGACTTTGTGACGGGCCGCCCCCAGGTGGTAAGGGTAGGTAACAACACATCTGCCACGCTGATCCTCAACACGGGGCCCCTCAGGGGTGCGTGCTCAGTCCCCTCCTGTACTCCCTGTTCACCCATGACTGCATGGCCAGGCACGACTCCAACACCTTCATTACGTTTGCCGACGACACAACAGTGGTAGGCCTGATCGCCGACAACGATGAAACAGCCTATAGGGAGGAGGTCAGAGACCTGGCCATGTGGTGCCAGGATAACAAACTCTCCCTCAACGTGATCAAGACAAAGGAGATGATTGTGGACTACAGGAAAAAAAAGAGGACTGAGCACTCCCCCATTCTCATCGACTGTAGTGGAACAGGTTGAGAGCTTCAAGTTCCTTGGTGTCCACATCACCAACAAACTATCATGGTCCAAACACACCAAGACAGTCGTAAAGAGGGCACGACAAAGCCTATTCCCCCTCAGGAGAGTGAAAACATTTGGCATGGGTCCTCAGATCCTCAAAAAGTTATACAGCTGCACCATCGAGAGCATCCTGACTGGTTGCATCACCGCCTGGTATGGCAACTGCTCGGCCTCCGACCGCAAGGCACTACAGAGGGTAGTGCGTACGGCCCAGTACATCACTGGGGCCAAGCTTCCTGCCATCCAGGACCTCTATACCAGGCGGTGTCAGAGGAAGGCCCTCAAAATTGTCAAAGACTCCAGCCTCCCTAGTCATAGACTGTTCTCCCTGCTACCGCACGGCAAGCGGTACCGGAGCACCAAGTCTAGGTCCAAAAGGCGTCTCAACAGCTTCTACCCCCAAGCCATAAGACTCCTGAACAGCTAATCATGGCTACCCGGACAATTTGCACTGCCCCCCCACCCCAATCCCGTCCCCCTTTTTTACTCTGCTGCTACTCTGTTGATTATTTATGCATAGTCACTTTAACTTTACCCACATGTACATATTACCTCAATTACCTCGACTAGCCGGTGCCCCTGCACATTGACTCTGCACCGGTACCCCCCTGTATATAGCCTCCCTACTGTTATTTAATTTTACTGCTGCTCTTTAGTTATTTACTTACATGTTTTTTGCTTAACACTTTGTAAACATTTTTTTACTTTGCATTGTTGGTTAAGGGCTTGTAAGCAAGCATTTCACTGTAATGTTGTATTCCGCGCATGTGGCAAATAAAATTTTATTTTATTTTAATAGGAAGTCTCAATGCCTTTAGGAGGCCATTACTTACTGCAAGTCAATCCTTGTCATCCACCAGTACTCCCTAAATCAAGGATACCGACGTGATAGAAGTTACTCTAAACTAGGTTTCCAAATTAACTTATTTGGCCAACCAGTAATAAAAATGCTGGATCTATAATTTATGACATTCTAATTTGATTCCTCTGGCAAAAACACAGGATGGTGTTTTGTAAACACAAACACTGCAGCCGTTTCGAGAGACCCAATTTCCTACAACATCCTCTCTCTTCGTATGTTATGTAACCCACAGTAAACAGGACTCCATCAGGGATACACGTACTGTACAGCCTGTGGGGAGTTATTCTGTTTGCTAGGGGGACCTATGAGACTTATTCTCCAGGCAAGCTTAGCTTCAGGGGATGTTTGAGAGGAATAGCATTTAAAATGAAAGCTTACGGTACAAGCTGTTCCTTCCGGTTCTCTCTGCCTTTATGTAACAATTGCGTGTTCTTCAACCACCATGCTCTATGTATGGTCTCTGAGGTCCAGGATGCACAAGTTATGTTAGGACTGTCAACAAGGCAGTGTTACATACAAAACATGAATCAATGTCTCAACAAGTAAGTAAATTCTGACCCGCTTCTGCTCTTTAGTGTGTGTGTGCGTGCGTACGTGCGTGTGTGTGCGCAGGCACGCTCGCTCGTGAGAATGTGTGGGCTAGTTGGTCGATGAGGACTGTCATACATCCCAAAGTAAAGAAAAAACATTATAATAATTTCCACTTATAACTCAGACGTTGAGAAGGTGATCATATTCAGATCAATCTTTCCCATGGAAGCCAGCCTGCTAACGTCAAGGAGGAGTGATGCTAACCTAACGTCAGCTCCCATCCGGCTCTGTGGATTTAGCCACTCGCCCGTGGATGAAATAAAAAGTGGAGGGCTCCTGCCAAGTGGGGCAGCGGCCAAGGACCGGCAGCTTGGCACAGAGGAGAAAAGGCAGTGCATTCCTCACACTAGGCATTCAACTGCTCGTCTGATACTCCTCTAGTACTGCATGGCGTCATCATTATCTTAAGTTCTATTGGAATTAGAACACCTGTAAGGGTTCGGAATTGTCTATTGTGTTCTACCTGCTGTAGGGATTCCCCAGAAGTAGTAATGGTGTTGGTTAGTCAATAGAGCTCTGATAATGAATAGTCTCAAAACATATCAGTTTAATGTTATATTTTGCTAATCTAGTAATCAACATAGATGTGACAGCCAGTGTGTCCTTCATGAAATATGCAAAGGCTTTGTTGTGTTAGAAATGGCTTTTGAATGTACTCTTATTAAATCATTCCAATCAGGATTTCAAAAGATTTGTCCCTGTGGGAGCGTGTTTGTTTGTACGCTTCGTGGGGTAACCTCTACAGGTCTTTGACTGAAATTTCAAAGGAACTCTAGTGAAGTTTCAGATCGGGTTTGTGTCATAACTTCAACGTCCCGCAGCATTTATAGACACCAGTGGGTGGAGTAGTGGGTAGAGTGGTTGTGACAGTATGACATGGGTAAACTATGGCATGCGTGTTGTGTTTTGCCCTTGAAAGGTCATGCAGTCCACCCCTGCAGTGTTGCCGCCCCACACCTCACTGTGCGTCCTGTTTTTCAGCAGATTGCTTGTGTGTTTATCTTTGCCATTGGTCATCAAACCGTCTGACAGGGGCGACTAAACACGCTGGGTGAGGGAGAGTTGATGTTTGTTCGGGCGCCGTGACACCAGCTAGATCCAACACTGCTAAACCCTTGTGATTTAAAGAAAGTTGTCCGCCCACCTTCACCCCATGAACCCATCCATCGCTGGCCCTTGCTCTTTGTTAGAGCTAATGCCACTGCTGCCTGATGCTGACATTTCATAACAGTAGGTTTACTTTTACCACGATTCTACTAGTAACTAAGAGTAGACTAAATGACAAGTAACAAACAAGTGAACGGTTGTCTATGTCGAAAAAATACGGTATAGACATTTTACATTTTAGTCATTTAGCAGACGCTCTTATCCAGAGCGACTTACAGGAGCATTTAGGGTTAAGTGCCTTGCTTAAGGGCACATCGACAGATTTTTCACCTAGTCAGCTCTGGGATTAGAACCAGCAACCTTTCGGTTACTGGCACAATGCTCTTACCCACTAAGCTACCTGCCGCCCCGTATAGGCCACAGAGACCTTACCTACATCCTTCAAACTAACTAGATAATAAAATGAGAGAATGGAAACAAAAGCTTAGGATTTAGAAAATGGGTTCATAGGTCAGTAGGAAATTCCTGAAAATCAAAAGTCAATCTTATACAAATCAATCAATCAATCAATCAAATTGTATTTATAAAGCCCTTTTTACATCAGCAGACGTCACAAAGTGCTATACAGAAACCCAGCCTAAAACCCCAAACAGCAAGCAATGCAGATGTAGAAGCACGGTGGCTAGAAAAAACTCCCTAGAAAGGCAGAAACCTAGGAAGAAACCTAGAGAGGAACCAGGCTCTGAGGGGTGGCCAGTCCCCTTCTGGCTGTACCGGGTGGAGATTATAACAGTACATGGCCATTAAGGCCTGATTTTTCTCCAAGATGTTCAAACGTTCATAGATGACCAGCAGGGTCAAATAATAATCACAGTGGTTGTAGAGGTTGCAACAGGTCAGTACATCAGGAGTAATTGTCACTTGGCTTTTCATAGCTGGGCATGTAGAGGTTGAAATAGCAGGTGCGGTAGACAGAGAGAGTTGAAAACAGCAGGTCTGGGACAAGGTAGCACGTCCGGTGAACAGGTCAGGGTTCCATAGCTGCAGGCAGAAGAGTGGAAACTGGAGCAGCAGCACGACCAGGTGGACTGGGGACAGCAAGGAGTCATCAGGCCAGGTAGTCCTGAGGCATGGTCCTAGGGCTCAGGTCCTCCGGGTTGGGAGGGAGAGAGTGAGAGAGAGAGAATTAGAGGGAGCATACTTAAATTCACACAGGACACTGGATAAGACAGGAGAATAACACCAGATAAAACAGACTGACCCTAGCCCCCCGGCACATAGACTATTGCAGCATAGATACTGGAGGCTGAGACATGGCGGGTCGGGAGACATTGTGGCCCTGTCCGACGATACCCCCATGGCAATGAAAGTGTGCTAAACAAGTAGAGAAAGTACATAGATTCCCTTGTTTCTCTTCAGCTTCTCAGTTTCTACCTGTCCACGGGGCGAGTCCTCAGAGGAGAGGAGCTAGTTAGCCCTGTCTATTATTAGGTGGAATTTTGACAACTTCTCTCCAGGCGCATCACGCAGAGAGAGCAGACTAATACGGCCCCCCTGACACCTGTTGGGAATCACTCCTGGCCAAGCAGCAGATTCCTTCAGCTTTGGCAGGGGAGAGGTTCTCAATACAACCACTAGGATAGCTTGCAGCTTTTAAGCTGTTATCGAACCTTGCCAATGTCTCACATCAGATGAACCTATAAGATAGATGGTAGCATCTCCCTTTACAGCTGAACTTGTGGTGACTGACTCAGTGACTGAGTGACTTTAGTGCAGTGACAACCCTCATGTCCTTGTGTGAACCCAGATACCAGCCTGATGGGAGCTCCTGCACACTGGAAAGCTAAAGCTACATCATGTCTCTCTCAGGCGTAGCCAGCATCGGCGCCTCGTTCATCTTCCACCATCGATCACTAGACATTTTAGTGCTGCTAAAGTAGTCATTTCTCAGAGCCCAGCTTAACCTGTAGACCGGCGAACACAGAGGCCCGTCCCTTTAACGGCCATTTTGTCAACGTTATGATGGCGGCTCTGATAAAATGGAAATAATTTGCTGCATATCGAAGAGCTGATAGAACATGTTCTGTTTATACTGTGGTTAGAACATGCACAGAAGCCTGATAAGGGTTGGAGTGAGCTGTGTTACTTCTACCAAACACACAAACCTACTGCTAACCGACATGCAAAGAAGGTTGTGATTGCGTATCTGTCTCTATTGTGTATTGTAGAACCAGAACACCTGAATTGCAAATACACATGAAAGAAATCTATTGTTAGAGGTGTGTAAAAGGGGTGCCAATCTAGATGTAATGGTGAGAAAAGGTGAGAGGCGAACATTGGGAAAGTCAGGTCAACAGAGGCCAGTTAAGGTGTTCTATTTCAGGGAATTTCCCTCTCAATACCGAAGTTGGGAATAACTACTGGAGCCTACAGTGTATTTCAGCATCATCCTCCACCCATTGCAATAACTCCCATCGCTTGGGGAGTCATCAATAGCACCTGCTTAGAGTGGCCACATTATTATTGCCTGTGTTAGCATGAAATAAAGTCCTCATACACTAGCCTCTCGCTTAACTGCTAAACGACAGCACGGATCGCTCACTGACAATAAACACCCACACACCCACACTGCTACCATTTTTTACGATGGCCATCTCTTTTTACAAGTGGCTGATATCACATTCTCCATCGTCGTTATGTGATCAAACGGACCCGTTTGGAGCGCGGTGGCCTATGCAAATAGTTGCGTGGTTAGATCACTATCAGAAATGCAAACGAAATGTGACACCTGGGGCCAGAGAGCCTATCACAGGGTCCCCAACTGGCGGCCCGTGGGCCAAACTTGGCCCAAGTGTGATTTTATTTGGCCCCCCAAGTTTTCTGAGCCCCCAAAAAAAGTTAAATTTTTTATTTTTTATTTTTCATTGTTGGACATAAAAGACTGTAAAAACACCAGGAAATCAGCTCCAAGTGATTTTAATTTTGTAAATCTGTTCCCAAGTATTCCCAGGCATGATAGATACTCACGTGATCATATAAATGTAAGCAAGGTTTGAAATGATTATGTTTTAGTCAAATATTATATCTGTTTGCAGTGTACAAATGATTTGTAATTATGATCTGGCCCCCCCTGACCCTCCTCTCATGGCCTGCCATGCCATATCACCATGTGAGAGGTGGGGAGCAGGGAATTTTAGGAGCTCCTCCGAAAACGTACTATATAGGGTAACGGTCACGATTGAGTCCGTGAAAATAATCTCCCGAACTGAATCATTACTGCTTAGCTATTTTGTGGTGTATACTATTCATAGTTTAGAGCTGGGAGGATGTTGAAACAATAAGAAGTAAACTCTTGTTGCAGAGACATTTATTCTGTTCTCGTTACCTCTTCCTTTTTCTGAAGGATTCACTAGGCTAATGTTATACTTTTTCTTGGGGAGCTGGCACTGTGCTGGAGATGCTCGTCTTATTAGGGGTTAATTTCACACCAGTTGAAATCAGTTATAAAGATGCAGAGCAACAGAAACCAGGTAGCATTTATGCACTGTTTGTGTGAAATAATTTAGCCATCACTGCTGAGGACAGGTTGGGGATTGTGGTTTCTAACCAGCGTTCATCCCTGGCCATAGCCCGCTTAAACATGAAAAGCCTGCTTAATGTATTTGAATATCCTCCCATTCAAATTCCAAAAATTATTCAAATGAGCCGAAGTTTAATATCTCTGACGTTGTTTGAAACTGAAAGGGCACCGCGGCGACAGCTGCCATGGTGCTTTAAGGCAGTAGTAGCAGGCTGGTCTGATAGACAGGTCTCTTTGTGCTTTATCCCTGGAAACCCTTTTCATCATCCAGGACCAAAAGGCCCCTTCCTCACACAAAGCTAAGGCCCCAGCGCTGGACTCAATCCTTTCAATTGGGCCGACTCGAAAAGACCCATGCGACTTGCCATTAGCATGTTTTTCACACTCATTCAGAGGCCTCTCGCAGAGCCTTTGTTTCAGAGCGTTGCGCAGTGCAATCGAGTAAACAGCAGTGGCTGGACAACCATTCCATCTGCTAATGACCATTGACTTTCATAGTAAAGTCCTTGGCATGTCAAAATGATGGTAGTGAAAACCGCAAGAAAAGTTTTACTCCTCGATCAGACCGACAGCGTCATTGCATAAATGCTGCATAATAAATTCTGCAGTCAAACTTTTTTCATTATGTAATCCAACAATTTTACTGGGTATGTGTGCAACTAAATAATTCACCTTTTGCTACTATTTCTGTCAAGTCTACAAGTCTACGAATACAATTTGATGCATGCATAAGATATATCCAACGTATGCAACACACAGAACACACTGCAACTGCCTCTGCAACACAATGCTGCAAGGCAAATGCAGCGTTCCATTGATAAATGAATGTAGGCTACTTCTGGTGTACTAAAACACGATGACGCCGTCTGTGTGATCCAGGTGTTAGTCTCAGGTCTCATCCACAAGGGTGGAATCACTGGATTAACATAATCAGTGGAAACATCATTGATTGTATAACCGTGTATTGTGTTTCACATTTTCCATAATTTATGTGTTTAGTAGACACTGCCCATCCATTTTTTTTCATACCTTTAAGCATCTGACCAAATCATGCGAGACTCTATACTGAACAAAAATATAAACACAACATTCAACAATTTCAAAAGATTTTACTGAGTTACAGTTCATATAAGGAAATCAGTCATTTGAAATAAATTCATTAGGCCCTAATCTATGGATTTCACATGACTGGGAATACAGATATGCATCTGTTGGTCACAGATACCTTAAGAAAAGATAGGGGACTGGATAAAAAAAACAGTCAGTATCTGGTGTGACCACCATTTGCCTTATGCAGCACGACACAGCTCATTTGCATAGAGTTGATCAGATTGTGGCCTGTGGAATGTTGTCCCACTCCTCTTCAATGTCTGTGCGAAGTTGCTGGATATTGGCTAAAACATGAGGTGATGGCGGCGGATGAATGGCACGACAATGGTCCTCAGGATCTCGTCACAGTACCTCTGTACATTCAAATTGCCAAAGATAAAATGCAATTGTGTTCGTTGTCCGTAGTTTATGCCTGCCCATACCATAACCCCACCGCCACCATGGGGCACTCTGTTCACAATGTTGACATCAGCAAACCGCTCACCCACACGATGCCATACACGTGGTTTGCGGTTGTGAGGCCCATTGGAAGTACTGCCAAAATCTCTAAAATGACGTTGGAGGTGGCTTATGGTGAAGAAATTAACATTCAATTCACTGGCAAGAGCTCTGGTGGATATTCCTGCAGTCAGCATGCCAATTGCACGTTCCCTAAAAACTGCACAATTTAGAGTGGCCTTTTATTGTCACCAGCACAAGGTGCACCTGTGTAATGATCATGCTGTTTAATCAGATTCTTGATATGCCACACCTGTCAGGTGGATCGATTATCATGGCAAAGGAGAAATGCTCACTAACGGGGATGTAGTTTGAGAGAAATACGTTTTTTGTGCGTATGGAACATTTCTGGGATATTTTATTTCAACTCATGAAACATGGGACCAACACTTTACATGTTGTGTTTATATTTGTATTTAGTGTAGTTCTGGGTTAACTGAGATGACCTTACCGTAGGTCAGGCGTAGGTAACAGGTGGCCCGAGGGCCAATAAACCCGCAAGTTTATTTATATTTTTTGGGGACCCCAAAGTTTTTAGTAAAATAATAAAATGATAAATATATATACACTACCAGTCAAAAGTTTGGACACACCTAATCATTCAAGGGTTTTTCTTTATTTTTACTATTATTTACATTATAGAATAATAGTGAAGACATCAAAACTATGAAATAACACACATGGAATCATGTATTAACCAAAAAAGTGTTAAATTAATCAAAATATATTTTATATTTGAAATTCTTCAAATAGCCACCCTTTGCCTTGATGACAGCTTTGCACACTCTTGGCATTCTCTCAACCAGCTTCACCTGGAATGCTTTTCCAACAGTCTTGAAGGAGTTCCCACATATGCTGAGCACTTGTTGGCTGCTTTTCCTTCACTCTGAGGTCCGACTCATCCCAAACCATCTCAATTGGATTGAGGTCGGGGAATTGTGGAGGCCAGGTCATCTGATGCAGTACTCCATCACTCTCCTTCTTGGTAAAATAGCCATTACACAGCCTGGAGGTGTGTTGGGTCATTGTCCTGTTGAAAAACAAATGAAAGTCCCACTAAGCCCAAACCAGATGGGATGACGTAGTGCTGCAGAATGCTGTGGTAGCCATGCTGGTTAAGTGTGCCTTGAATTCTAAATACATCACAGACAGTGTCACCAACAAAGCACCCCCACACCATAACACCTCCTCCTCCATGCTTTACGGTGGGAAATACACATGCAGAGATAATCCGTTCACTGAGTCTCACAAAGACACAACGGTTGGAACCAAAAATCTCAAATTTCGATTCCAGACCAAAGGACACATTTCCACCAGTCCATTGCTCGTGTTTCTTGGCCTAAGCAGGTCTCTTCTTCTTATTGGTGTCCTTTAGTAGTGGTTTCTTTGCAGCAATTTGACGATTAAGGCCTGATTCACACAGTCCCCTCTGAACAGTTGATGTTGAGATGTGTCTGTTACTTGAACTCTGTGAAGCATTTATTTGGGCTGCAATTTCTGAGGCTGGTAACTCTAATGAACTTATCCTCTGCAGCAGAGGTAACTCTGGGTCTTCCATTCCTGTGGCAGTCCTCATGAGTGTGACACTCTGGCTCTAGGACTGTTGTATGTGAGCTAGAGTGTATGTTGTTTTGTTGGGGGTTTGGGTGTTTTTCTATGTTGGTAGTTCTGTTGGGTGTGTTTCTATGTTTGCAGGTCTATGGGTTATATTTCTAGGTGGTGTGTTGTAGTCAATGACTCCCAATCGGAGGTAACGAGTGTCAGCTGTCGGCTCGTTATCTCTGATTGGGAGCCATATTTATACTGCATGTTTTCCTGTGGGCATTGTGGGTTATTGTTCCTTTGTTCCGTTTTCAGTCGTGTACTGTTGGACTTCACGTTTCGTCAGTGTTTATTGTTTTGGTTAGTGTACTTTATCTTAATAAAGTCATGTTCACTCAACGCGCTGCGCTTTGGTCTCCTTCACTCCTAGACGATCGTGACAGAATAACCCACCATAAAAGGACCAAGCAGCGCGTCCAGGAGCAAAGGGTCTGGACACCGGAGTTATGGACGCCTCCTAAGGATTTTTGGACATGGGAGGAGATTCGGGCTGGAAAGGGTCCTTGGGCACAACCGGAGGAATATCACCGCCCTCGTGAAGAGCTGGAGGCAGCCAAAGCCGAGAGGAGGTGGTACGAGGAGGCAGCGCGAAGGCGAGGCTGGAAGCCCGTGGAAGAGAGGCAACCCCAAGAAATGTTTGGGGGGGGGCACATGGCTTGGGCGACGGAGCAGCAGGAGGCTGCCACAAGGCAGAGTCAGAGGGCTGCCAGGTTAAGGGGGCTGACGGAGGCAGAGAAGGGACGGATTCAGTGGGCTACCAGGTCAAGAGGGCTACTGGGTAAAGCAGGGAAGGAAAGTGTTGAGGCACGGCGTGAGATACTGGGGTGTGTAACCAGTTCGGTCCGGCCCGTTCCTAGTCCCGAGGTGCAGCCAGTAGTGTGTGTTCCCTGTACGGTACGGCCTGTTCCGGTCCCTCGCACTAAGTGTAAGGTGCGCGTCGCCAGCCCGGTTCGGCCTGTTCCTGCCATACGCACCAAGTGTACGGTGCGCGTCGCCAGCTCAGCCCGGCCTGTTCCTACTCCACGCACCAGGGATACGGTGCGCTTCGCCAGCCCAGCCCGGCCTGTTCCTACTCCACGCACCAGGGATACGGTGCGCTTCGCCAGTCCGGCCCGGCCTGTTCCGGCCACTCGCACCAGGGATACGGTGCGCGTCGCCAGCCCAGCCCGGCCTGTTCCTGCTCTCCGCAATAGGCGTGAGGTGAGTCCCCAGGGTCCAGCATGCCCTGTTCCGGCTCCCCGCACTAGGCGTTATGGGAGTCCCCAGGGTCCAGCATGCCCTGTTCCGACTCCCCGCACTAGCCCTGAGATGCGTGTCCTCAGCCCGGTACCTCCAGTTCCGGCACCACGCATCAGGCCTACGGTGCGTCCCCAGGGTCCAGCATGCCCTGTTGCTTCTCCCCGCACTAGCCCTGAGATGCGTGTCCTCAGCCCGGTACCTCCAGTTCCGGCACCACGCACCAGGCCTACGGTGCGCCGCAGACGGCCAGAGTCTGCCGTCTGCCCAACGGCGCCTGAACTGCCCGTCTGCCCAACGCCGTCTGAACTGCCCGTCTGCCCAACGCCGTCTGAACTGCCCGTCTGCCCAACGCCGTCTGAACTGTCCGTCTGCCCAACGCCGTCTGAACTGCCCGTCTGTACTGAGCCTGCAAAGCCGCCCGTCTGCCATGAGCCTTCAGAGCCGTCCGCCAGACCGGAGCCGCTAGAGCTCTCCGCCAGACAGGATCAGCCAGAGCCTTCCGCCAGACAGGATCAGCCAGAGCCTTCCGCCAGACAGGATCAGCCAGAGCCTTCCGCCAGACAGGAGCAGCCAGAGCCTTCCGTCAGACCGGATCAGCCAGAGCCTTCCGCCAGACAGGATCAGCCAGAGCCTTCCGCCAGCCATGAGCAGCCAGATCCGTCAGCCAGCCATGAGCAGCCAGATCCGTCAGCCAGCCATGAGCAGCCAGATCCGTCAGCCAGCCATGAGCCGTCCAGCCGGGATCCGCCAGAGCCGTCCAGCCGGGATCCGCCAGCCAGCCAGGATCCGCCAGAGCCAGCCAGCCAGGATCCGCCATTTAGTCCGGTGCTGCCCCTTAGCTCGGTGTTGCTCCGTATCCTGGTGCTGTCCCTTATCCTGGTGCTGTCCCTTATCCTGGTGCTGCTCCTTAGTCCGGTGCTGCCCCTTAGCCTGGTACTGCCCCTTAGTCCGGTACTGCCCCTTAGTCCGGTACTGCCCCTTAGTCCGGTGCTGCCCCTTAGTCCGGTGCCGCCCCTTAACCCAGTGGGGTTTAGTTGGGGGGTGGTAATGTGGAGGAGGCTAGGGAGGCTGGTGACTAAGGTGGGGTGGGGACCACGACCAGGGGCAGAACCGCCACCGTGGACAGACGCCCACCCAGACCCTCCCCTAGACTGTGGGTTGGTGCGCCCGGAGTTCGCACCTTTAGGGGGGGGTACTGTGACACTCTGGCTCTAGGACTGTTGTATGTGAGCTAGAGTGTATGTTGTTTTGTTGGGGGTTTGGGTGTTTTTCTATGTTGGTAGTTCTGTTGGGTGTGTTTCTATGTTTGCAGGTCTATGGGTTATATTTCTAGGTGGTGTGTTGTAGTCAATGACTCCCAATCGGAGGTAACGAGTGTCAGCTGTCGGCTCGTTATCTCTGATTGGGAGCCATATTTATACTGCATGTTTTCCTGTGGGCATTGTGGGTTATTGTTCCTTTGTTCCGTTTTCAGTCGTGTACTGTTGGACTTCACGTTTCGTCAGTGTTTATTGTTTTGGTTAGTGTACTTTATCTTAATAAAGTCATGTTCACTCAACGCGCTGCGCTTTGGTCTCCTTCACTCCTAGACGATCGTGACAATGAGAGCCAGTTTCATCATAGTGCTTGATGGTTTTTGCGACTGCACTTGATGAAACTTTCAAAGTTCTTGGAATGTTCCGTATTGACTGAACTTCATGTCTTAAAGTAATGATGGACTGTCATTTGTCTTTGCTTATTTGAGCTGTTCTTGCCATAATATGGAGTTGGTCTTTTACCAAACAACACAACTGATTGGCTCAAATGCATTAATAAGGAAAGAAATTCCACACAAGAAAATGTTTGAAAAGGCACACCTGTTAATTGAAATGCATTCCAGGTGACTACCTCATGAAGCTGGTTGAGAGAATGCCAAAAGTGTGCAAAGCTGTCATCAATGCAAAAGGTGGCTATTTGATAAATTTCAAATACAAAATATATTTTGATTTATTTAACACTTTTTTGGTTAATACATGATTCCATTTGTTATTTTATAGTTTTGATGTCTTCATTATTATTCTACAATGTAGAAAAAAGTAAAAACAAAGAAAATCCCTGGAATGAGTAGGTGTGTCCAAACATTTGACTGATAGTGTATATATGACAAAAAAATCACCAGGAATTCAGCTGAAAATCTTGAATTTAGCAAATCTGTTCCCAAGTATTCCCATAAAAAAAGAAACATACAGTTGTAGTCGGAAGTTTACATACACTTAGGTTGGAGTCATTAAAACTCGTTTTTCAACCACTCCACACATTTCTTGTTAACAAACTATAGTTTTGGCAAGTCGGTTAGGACATCTACTTTGTGCATGACACAAGTAATTTTTCCAACAATTGTTTACAGACAGATTATTTCACTTATAAAATTCACTGTATCACAATTCCAGTGGGTCAGAAGTTTACATACACTAAGTTGACTGTGCCTTTAAACCACTTGGAAAATTCCAGAAAATGATGTAATGGCTTTAGAAGCTTCTGATAGGCTAATTGCCATCATTTGAGTCAATTGGAGGTCTACCTGTGTATGTATTTCAAGGCCTACCTTCAAACTCAGTGCCTCTTTGCTTGACATCATGGGAAAATCAAAAGAAATCAGCCAAGAACTGAGAAAAAAAATTATAGACCTCCAGAAGTCTGGTTCATCCTTGGGAGCAATTTCCATATGCCTGAAGGTACCACGTTCATCTGTACAAACAATAGTATGCAAGTATAAACACCATGGGACCATGCAGCCGTCATACCACTCAGGAAGGAGACGCGTTCTGTCTATTAGAGATGAACGTATTTTGGTGTGAAAAGTGCAAATCAATCCCAGAACAACAGAAAAGGACCTTGTGAAGATGCTGGAGGAAACAGGTACAAAAGTATCTACAGTATATCCACAGTAAAACGAGTCCTATATATATCGACATAACCTGAAAGGCTGTTCAGCAAGAAAGAAGCCACTGCTCCAAAACCGCCATAAAATGCCAGACTACGGTTTGCAACTGCACATTGGGACAAAGATCGTACTTTTTGGAGAAATGTCTTCTGGTCTGATGAAACAAAAATATAACTGTTTGGCCATAATGACCATCGTTATGTTTGGAGAAAAAAGGGGGACGCTTGCAAGCTGAAGAACACCATCCCAACCGTGAAGCACGGGGGTGGCAGCATCATGCTGTGGGGGTGCTTTGCTGCAGGAGGGACTGGTGCACTTCACAAAATAGATGGCATCATGAGGAAGGAAAAGTATGTGGATATATTGAAGCAACATCTCAAGACATCAGTCAGGAAGTTAAAGCTTGGTCGCAAATGGTCTTCCAAATGGACAATGACCCCAAGCATACTTCCAAAGTTGTGGCAAAATGGCTTAAGGACAACAAAGGCAAGGTATTGGAGTGGCCATCTCAAAGCCCTGACCTCAATCCTATAGAAAATTTGTGGGCAGAACTGAAAAAGCGTGTGTGAGCAAGGAGGCCTACAAATCTGACTCAGTTACACCAGCTCTGTCAGGAGGAATGGGCCAACATTCACCCAACTTATTGTGGGAACCTTGTGGAAGGCTACCCGAAACGTTTGACCCAAGTTAAACAATTTAAAGGCAATGCTACCAAACACTAATTGAGTGTATGTAAACTTCTGACACACTGGGAATGTGATGAAAGAAATAAAAGCTGAAAGAAATAATTCTCTCTATTATTATTCTGACATTTCACATTCTTAAAATAAAGTGGTGATCCTAACTGACCTAAAACAGGGAATTTATACTAGGATTAAATGTCAGGAATTGTGTAAAACTGAGTTTAAATGTATTTAGCTAAGGTGTATGTAAACTTGCGACTTCAACTGTATGTGACCGTGTCTCAATGTAATCAAGGTATGAAATGATTGTTTAAAAAAAATACAATCTCTTTTTGGACTTGTTGTGGTTAATTTGTGTGTGTACAAATTATTATAATTATGTTCCAGCCACCCGACAATCCGCTCCGACAAAATCGGCCCCGACTGAATCTCGTTACCCTAACCCTGCCGTAGACACTCAATAGCAGTTTGATAATGTCTGTTTAAAATTCCTACTCTTCCAAATGGAGTGCCTCGGATTTACGTACAGAATAATATGAAAACGCTCTGAGACCAGGTTGTCCTACTAGTGCCTGTTTTAACTGGCTGTGTGTCAGTTGAGATGCATGTGTTTTTGGATGAGGTGATGCCAACAGAAACAGTGAAACATGAAAAGGTGAGGTGGAGAAAACAGGAGGATGAAAGAATATGAGAGAAAAGGTATACTGTTGAGATGGAGACTATAGAAAAAGACGGTAATGAAAAGGTGCAGCCCGACAGCAGAGAAAGCGTTCTCTGAATAGAAGGATGATCTGATGTGAAGGCAATAGCATTAAGTGAAAGTCAAGGTCAAGTAACTTATGAGACACATAGATTCTTGGGAAAAACATTCTCCTTCAGGTTCCATAACAATGTTCTGTGTTCTACACTCCATGATGGTGAGACACACAAATATACACACACACACACACTGATTGCTGATACTGTGCTCTGCAAAGGGCATCTATCTAGAAGGTATTCATGAATTCGCTTATTCCATGTGTGAGCAGCTCATTAAATGAAGCCGATGAGGCGGAGGTTGGAGAGGCCTGACCAAACATGTTTAGGAACATATAACTCTTTATGACCCCATTTACACAACATAAAATTACATTACAGCACTTTTACATTACAATACAGCATTACAGCACTCAGACAAGTGTACCAGCAAGCCATGAACATCTGAGTCCTTTAGGACTGACCTACCAAACAAGCCTAATTTGTAATTTCAAGTAAATCATGCATTAATGACAATGTGCAATTTAGTAATTTCTTTGTCAATAAAATGTTCTTACTAGAGCAATTACATTGTTACTTCACAAGTGCAAGAGCAACGTTGTCACTCAAAATAGTGCCCCACATTGATCTGTCATTCAAAACTTTTTTCAGTTTTGAACCGGGGCACGGTGGAGAAGATGGCCAAAGACCGGCAGAAGTGGAAAGCCTTTGTTGCTCCCAATGTGCCAGCCGGCGCGATGGGGACGAGAGAGCGAGTGAGTTTTGAATAGCACATTCTGGGGTAATTATCTAGTCTTGCATCTCTGTGTTACTGATCCTCACCTCTGATACAGAGGCAGATCTCTCTAAATAAAATGCCACAGCGTGCCACTAATCATAGCTTGTCATATCAATTCTAAAGAGCATTGAGTTGAGGGTTCTTTCAACAGAGGCAGATGACTGTGGTAATGAGAATTGGAGCGATGAGAGGAGGTTACTGATTACCGTCACTTATGCTCACAAAGAGGTAGACTGACTGGTCATTAACATTGAGGGCTGGCAATGATGGATCTCCCAGACCTATTAGGTTAACAATGTTTACAATGAAGAGGAGAGGAGGGAGAGATATATAAAGAGAAGGGAGGGAGAGAGAGAGAGAGAGAGAGAGAGAGAGAGAGAGAGAGAGAGAGAGAGAGAGAGAGAGAGAGAACCACAAAAGAGAGAGAGAGAGAGAACCACAAAAACAAATTCCATCTAGACACCGTTGCCCTAGAGCACACAAAAAACGATACATACCTCGGCCTAAACATCAGTGCCACAGGTAACTTCCACAAAGTTGTGAACGATCTGAGAGACAAGGCAAGAAGGGCCTTCTATGCCATCAAAAGGAACATGAAATTCGACATACCAATTAGGATCTGGCTAAAAATACTTGAATCAGTTATAGAACCCATTGCTCTTTATGGTGGTGAGATCTGGAGTCCGCTCACCAACCAAGAATTAACAAAATGGGACAAACACCAAATTGAGACTCTGCATGCAGAATTCTGCAAAAATATCCTCTGTGAACAACGAAAACCCCCAAATAATGCATAAAGAGCAGAATTAGGCTGATAGAATTAGCGATTCCCAAACCTTCCATAACAAAGCCATCACCACCTACAGAGAGATGAACTTGGAGAAGAGTCCCCTAAGCAAGCTGGTCCTGGGGCTCTGTTTACAAACACAAACAGACCCCACAGAGCCCCAGGACAACAACACAATTAGACCCAACCAAATCATGAGAAAACAAAAAGAGAATTACTTGACACATTGGAAAGAATTAACAAAAAAATTGAGCAAACTAGAATGCTATTTGGTCCTGAACAGAGAGTACACAGTGGCAGAACACCTGACCACTGTGACTGACCCAAACTTGAGGAAAGCTTTGTCTATGTACAGACTCAGTGAGCATAGCCTTGCTATTGAGAAAGGCCGCCGTAGGCAGACCTGGCTCTCAAGAGAAGACAGGCTATGTGCACACTGCCCACAAAATGAGGTGGAAACTGAACTGCACTTCCTAACCTCCTGCCAAATGTATGACCATATTAGAGACACATATTTCCCTTAGAGTACAGAGATCCACAAAGAATTAGAAAACAAACCCAATTTTGAAAACTCCCTTATCTACTGGGTGAAATACCACAGTGTGCCATCACAGCAGCAAGATTTGTGACCTGTTGCCACAAGAAAAGGGCAACCAGTGAAGAACAAACACCATTGTAAATACAACCCATATTTGTTTACATTTTAGTCATTTAGCAGACACTCTTATCCAGAGCGACTTACTGTTAGTGAGTGCATACATTATTAAAATTTTATTTTTCACACTGACCCCCCGTGGGAATCGAACCCACAACCCTGGCGTTGCAAACGCCATGCTCTACCAACTGAGCTACATCCCTGCCGGCCATTCCCTCCCCTACCCTGGACGACGCTGGGCCAATTGTGCGCCGCCCCATGGGTCTCCCGGTCGCGGCCGGCAACGACAGAGCCTGGATTCGAACCAGGATCTCTAGTGGTGCCACTCGGGAGATTTATGTTTATTTATTTTCCCATTTGTACTTTAACTATTTGCACATTGTTAAAACACTGTCTACATACATAATATGACATTTGACATTTTGGAACTTCTGAGTGTAATGTTCACTGTACATTTTTAGTGTTTATTTCACTTTTGTTTACTATCTACTTCACTTGCTTTGGCAATGTTAACATACGTTTCCCATGCCAATAAAGCTCTTAAATTTAATTGAATTGAGAGGGAGAGCGAACGAGAGAGAGAGAGCACGTAATGCTAAAATCTACTGATCTGTACTCTTAAATATCTACCCCGTAACAGCCAGAAGAGGACTGGTCACCCCATCGGAGCCTGGTTCCTCTCTAGGTTTCTTCCTAGGTTCCAGTCTTCTAGGGAGCTTCTGCCTCTGCATTGCTTACTCTTTGGGATTTTAGGCTGGGTATCTGTAAATCACTGTGACAACTGATGTAAAAAGGGCTTCATAAAATACATTTGACTGATTGATTGATTGTACTGCAGCGCTTCCCAAACTCGGTCCTGAGGACCCCAAGGGGTGCACCTTTTGGTTTTTGCCCCAACACTACACAGCTTGATGATTAGTTGATTAATTGAATTAGCTGTGTAGTGCTAGGGCAAAAACCAAAATGTACACCCCTTGGGGTCCCAAGGACCGAGTTTGGGAAGCGCTGCAGTACTGTATGTGCGTTCTCCCCTCATCAATTATCTATAGAAATTGATGAAACTCAACTGATGCCACATTGTTTCATGCCTTAGAAGTTGTTATTTAATAGGGCAAATATGCACTAGAACAGAGCTATACAATCTCAAACACCCTTGAAATGGTTGCTATTTGATGCCTTGAATTTTAGGTATTTATGTGCGAAACTGTGAATATATCTCAAATCATTAGGATACTCCATTGCTGCCTGCCAGTGCCAAAGAGACCAGACTTATCTAACGATTGGCAGTAGGTTTCCAGTCATGGTGAGCATTTTATCATGAAGGTCATCAGCGACTGAAGCTGATGTGACAGAGATGCACTACCTAATTTAGTAGCACTCCCCTAATTGTCTAACGTCTCCTCCTCTGATGTTTTCAGAGCTTTCTAGACGTTTAAAATTGCATTCTATTGTCATTGACGAAGGTTAGAGCACAACTGACAGACATTGCAGAAGAGAGGCAAAGAGGAGACGAAATCACATCAAACTCAGAAAGAGAAGCAGACGCAGTGAAAATGACCTTACACAGTCTGATGACTACGGGTGAATGTTATTTAAAGCTCCCCAACGGCACCGAGGACATCTAATCAGTAATGACAATGGTAACCATTTTTAACATTTTACTGTAATAGGGTTAGAATCACACATCCATGACAATTGAATCACATTGAAAAGGTCTGGAATACGTCAACATACTATACTGTACGTCAGTGGCTTATTCAAAAGGAACAATCGGTAAAGAGACTTGTAGAATTAAGAGAGTGGACCGTTAAGCAAATTTAACATGTTGAATTTCACATTTTCACATTTCTCATGTTCTAGTTGTCGTGCTGGGGAGTTATGACCTTTTGGCCACCTGCCAAAAGAGCTTGTGCAAGTACCTGCTGTTTTTAGATCAGTTTCCATGAATCTCTTTTGATTTCAGATGTGGTAAAGGATTCAAGTCGGATTGTGTTTATATTTGTTCACAACAAACAATCAGAATGGATTCTTCCAGATGATTATTTTACCCCCCAATGCCAGCTGTTGTTTTCTGACAATATGTGCCTGCCAGTGGCGGCTCCTGAAAAAATTCTCAGGAGGGGCAATTTTTCTGATGATTTAGGTGACCTACACACATTTAAAAAAAGATATGTCCAGCAACAACATGAAGACAGGGGCAGCATATAAGTCAATACCAGAAGCATTTATTGACTGATCTCAAAAGTGTTGGCTTACCAGGGTTGGTGGAGCCCTCAGTTTCATCTTTGCCTCGCAAAGCTAACTCAAACACTCCGCAAAACTTCACACACTGGATTAGCCGGCTGAGGATGTGGCGGTTCTTGCTAATGTCGTAGTAAATATATTTGTTATAGTGAATATGGAATATGATATGTTGAGTAAAATGTTGTGCTAAGATCTATTTAGGTCAGGAGCTGGTTATAAGTTCTGTTCCTATCCAATAACAATGGACAAAAGGGTCCTATCTTGTCAGCCTTGTCAGCAGGTGGCCAAGGACAACACCCACGCCATAGGCCTCTCAGTTCTTCCAACTCACGAGTTCTTGCTCTGAGGACACACACACACACAAACACACACACACACACATCATCACTGTTAAACACACACACACACATCATCACTGTTAAACACACACACACACACACACACACAAAAATCCCCTCTCTTAGGCTGAACATTTGAAGACAGAGAACCCGACTCAGAGCCAATGCAACAGTGACAGTAGCCTGCAGGGGACCTCGCCCAACTCATCAGGACCAATCAGAAGATCAGAACTACTAGATTGAACCTACTTCATTTATTGCATAAAATGTCTGCACACAATGTTTCGGGGCTCTCTTCAGATAATAATAATAATAATAATAATAATAATAATAATATGCCATTTAGCAGACGCTTTTATCCAAAGCGACTTACAGTCATGCGTGCATACATTTTTGTGTATGGGTGGTCCCGGGGATCGAACCCACTACCTTGGCGTTACAAGCACCATGCTCTACCAGCTGAGCTACAGAAAGTGGATACTCATGGATGCGCATTGCAATTGTAAAATGTCAACACAATTGGAGACACCACGTCATTTTTGGAGACATGTTATTGACAGTAAACTATTGTAGATGCGACTGCTAACTAACTAAAACATTTTAGCTGGCTAGCTAATCATCTTAGCTAAATGTGGGGCAAACAATTCAGTTATTTACCGTTAATTTGAGGGATTGGGGTGAAAGAAATCGAGTTACATAGTGATACTTTACGATATACTGTATTGACAATATCGCAATATTTTAGCGCTAGTTGGCTGTACCTGCACCAAAACACCATTATTGTTCCTTCATAGCTTGTTCTCAATCTTTTCACATTGGGAGCCAATTTGTTTTCAGCACTTTTATTTCCATGACTGATCAAAACTCGTTCTCATGGCTTTCTGATCCCTCTGCAACAGACATATGGTGCGCAATAAAATCACAGTATCGAATCGCAATACGTATAGAATCATGAGACTCGCAATGCTGATGCATATATCTTATCGTGAGGTTCCTGGCAATTCCCAGCCCAAGTTCATTTTTAAGAGTTTGACGAACGGGTCCGTGAACGCGATTCCAGATATATTTACCTCTGAATAAACTGCCTTTATTACACCATATCCACATCCAGTAAACTTGTGATTATCAACACTAACCTCATCGTTGTGGCGGCGGACAGCTAGCCTGTATCCCTCGTCATCCAGTTGAGTGAGTGGCAATGTCTTTTTTCGTTCGTACCAATTTTTGGAAAATCCTCGGGTGTAGGACTTTCCGCCTTTAGTAGAAACCTGTTGAATTATTAAATTTGGTCTGGGAGGTCCTAATTGTTTCGTTGCCAATTTATCTTCATTTGTTCGCCGACAAAAAGGAACTTCTTTCAAACAATCCACTCTTTTCTCAGTTACGTTCATGGTTACGTAACGTATGACGAAAGCGCGTAAGTGCAAGCCCACAGACACCCATTGAGATTGTACTGAAGGCTCTGAAATTTGAAAAAAATAGATTTTACATGGGAGTCTATGACAGAAGTTCTGGGCGATTTTCAATCTGACTGAAATCGCCCCAAAAGGGGGTGGAGCCATTTGAAGCACGACTTTAGCCTGATTCGACATTTAGTGGCAGTGTGGCACTGTGGCAGATCAGACGTATAGATTACAACACTGATAACTACTGTTGCCGTGATATAATTGATTAGAAAAAAAATCCCTTCCTTTTCCCGTTTGGCAGTGCGTCGCCCATATCGCCCTATTGAACAGGCCGTCCCTGGTGCCTGCGATTACAGCCAAACTGCTAGTTGGCACACTAGAGTGATACATTTATTCTCAACAATGCAATACAAAGTCATTTTTATGACATTTACAATCCATACCTGTTGACAGTATGCTGAAATGGTTAGCGTACATGTAATCACCTAAATGTTGCTGCTACACTGGCATAGCCTAAGCATTTCTGTAAGAAGATAGGCATTCCCATATCATTGGATTGTCCCTAACTGGTTGTTTGACAAGTGCTTATCTGCTGTAATTCCGGTGACTTGCTGTGTACTTAGTTTTCCAGGCGACACACAACCATTAGTGTGTGATTAGGAGGGATACTGGCACTGAGGCATTGTTAGGTTGGTATAATTAAAAAGGCAATTTATGCACCAACTACTTTAATTAGCCGATTAGCTGATAATTTGCAATGTGAGAACATTGCAGTGACTTGAAGGGGCCATTTGCTCACAGTAAGTTCAGGCCCATGTGGAACAACAAGTTACCCTCATGACAATAGCCAGTGATTATGTGAGAGATTATGGCTGTCAATTGAAATGGTTGAGAAGTGACTAGGTTACAATTACATGCAGTATGTTGTAATATTGAGTTGATCTATAGGGATTGTGGTAAACAAAAATCAACATGGGTTCATAAATTGAGCTCTCCCATATTTGTTTATGAGAAAACAAACCATTGTTTATACTGAAACCACAAAGTATGAAATTAAATGTCCCAATGTGCTTCCTATTCACGTTCCCAATGTGCTTCCTATTCACATTCCCAATGTTCTTCCTATTCACATTCCCAATGTGCTTCCTATTCACATTCCCAATGTTCTTCCTATTCACATTCACAATGTGCTTCCTATTCACATTCACAATGTTCTTCCTATTCACATTCCCAATGTCCTTCCTATTCACATTCCCAATGTGCTTCCTATTCACATTCACAATGTGCTTCCTATTCACATTCCCAATGTGCTTCCTATTCACATTCCCAATGTACATTCCCAATGTCCTTCCTATTCACATTCACAATGTGCTTCCTATTCACGTTCCCAATGTGCTTCCTATTCACATTCCCAATGTGCTTCCTATTCACATTCACAATGTGCTTCCTATACACATTCCCAATGTGCTTCCTATTCACATTCCCAATGTGCTTCCTATTCACATTCCCAATGTTCTTCCTATTCACATTCCCAATGTGCTTCCTATTCACATTCCCAATGTGCTTCCTATTCATATTCACAATGTGCTTCCTATTCACATTCCCAATGTGCTTCCTATTCACATTCCCAATGTGCTTCCTATTCACATTCCCAATGTTCTTCCTATTCACGTTCCCAATGTGCTTCCTATTCACGTTCCCAATGTGCTTCCTATTCACGTTCCCAATGTGCTTCCTATTCACGTTCCCAATGTTCTTCCTATTCACGTTCCCAATGTTCTTCCTATTCACGTTCCCAATGTTCTTCCTTTTCACAGTCACAATGTGCTTCCTATTCACATTCACAATGTGTTTCCTATTCACATTCCCAATGTGCTTCCTATTCACGTTCCCAATGTGCTTCCTATTCACATTCCCAATGTGCTTCCTATTCACATTCCCAATGTGCTTCCTATTCACGTTCCCAATGTGCTTCCTATTCACATTCCCAATGTGCTTCTTATTCACATTCCCAATGTGCTTCTTATTCACGTTCCCAATGTGCTTCCTATTCACATTCACGAACACCATAGCGGCCATTATGCCACCCTTCTGACATTTTGAAGTGATTTTAAGGGCATGAGAATCAGTGGTACATTGCCCTATATGTCTATGCCACTGGCTGATGCTTCCTGTCTACCTGTTGTCATGGCATTCTTCCCCTCCCTGGTACAGTGTGATCCCTTTAATCTCCCTCACCTCAGGCCTCAGCTCCTCCTCTAGGCCTTCTCTCTACTGACACAACCCCTCTATCATGTTATAAGTCAATGCTGCACATTTCCTTCAGCACTCTGACTGAGAGCGACAATTCAGGTGGGATGAGGTGAGAAGAGGATAGGTACCATAGCCACACGCAGAGGCTCTGACAGAGACAACCCTGCCTGATTCCCAACTCTCCTCTGTATGGCCTGTTGTTAGTGTCGACCAACGACAGGATAGTGAGTTTGCATTAGGGTGTCCGAGGACATCATTGACAGGCAGCCTTAACAGAATTGACTACCGTACTGTACATCTGCACACGTCCATGTTATGACCATAAATCATTCCTTCTCTGTTAGCTGCGTAGCACATATCTTTTTAATGAGATCATGCTGTACATGGCAGGCACCTGGTCCTACTGACATAAATAGAGCTGTTGGTTGCATAGACAATGAGTAGCACCTCTAATAAATAGCCTGCCTTACAGCACGGTAACAGTAACCCAACCTACTGACGAGGCACAGGACTTTGTTTGTTGGCCTGTAGGTCTATGCCAGTGTGTGATCTATTAAGATATGTTGCTATGAAAAAGAATTAAAACAAAGATTCTATTGCGGCAAATCATAATCAACGGGGGCTGGCCCTTTTTTTTCATTTCTATGTGGCCTGTAGGTCTACACTTTATACAGCTGTGGACTGCTTCATTATCTGGTGGTTTAAAAGGTAGGCTAATACAGTTGTTGAGAATGTCATTCAGGTTATATGTCATTCAGGTTATAGCTATCTTAAATCAACCAGGTCATACCGAATATAGCCTTATCGGGTAACAACGCTATAACATAGCATAGGGATTTTCAGTTTACAATCACTCAATTACTATATGTGTGCAAGACTGCTGTGCAGCACATTTCTTATCCTTCATCTCTACGGAGCTTTGTGTACAGCTTAGTAGCCAGCTAAGTTCAAGCAAGGTGAGTGAATAGCATGTCCTCTTTACCTCTCCTGTGAGGTGTAGAGTGGTTACTGCTGGGCAGTGTGGTGGTGTTGGACTAGTATAGGGCCCAGGCTGAACGGGGATAGATGGGCTAGAAAATGTACCGGGAGGAGAGATGGGTCAGGAGGTGGGTAGTGTGTCGATCGGGGCTGGAACTGAGCCTGGAGCTGAACAGGGAGAGATGGGTCAAGAGGTGGGTATTGTCGGTGCTAGAGACGGGGCAGGAGCTGCCAGTGCCAGGGAGAGAGTGGGTGGTGAGGCGATGAGGCCTGTCTTCTGGCACCCGTGGCATTTCCATAAAAGCAACAGAGGTGTGGGGAGGTGGAGCGTTGTTAGCAGATACTAAATGCACGTCCAGCCTGCACAGCATCACAGGGTGGTCAAATTCACACTCACAGCTGTTACTATCTCTTTTTCTCGCAAGCTCTCTTGCTGCTTCGTCATGTTTAAATTCTCTCTAATGGCCTAAATCTTTCTCTAATGCCTGAAATTGACTCCATGACAGTGCATGGCCTATTCATGGTCACACCACTACACCCACCACAAGTACGTTTCAGGCCTAAATGCAGAATGTTAAACATATAAGGACAATGACACTATTAACCCAAATTTAAGTAAAACGTTACTTTAATACCAATCAGACTAGGTCCCAAAGCTTTTGTTAGAGAACTATCAATCTAAATAGGCTTGGTGTTTGGGCAGTTGTGCTGCCCATGCAGGTTTCCACAGGGCAGAGGGATGTAGTTGCTGATGAATGAGTTGACATTGTGACAGGGTAGTAATCACTCCAGGCCCGCGGGGCATCTGATCGATCCAACACAACAAGGAATCTGTGTTGGGAGCCCTCCATCATTAGTAGTGTACTCCTCACTGCAGCCAAGCCAATCACAGTCATCATTTACATACAATGGGTGAATGAAACATGAAACCTGCTGACTCATGTATCTCTTATTATGTGTATTCCATGATATTCTGTTTTAAAAAGCGGTTATATTTCCATAACAAGATTGTAATAAATTGTGTACACAGGCAAACCAAGTTGTATAGACAATACAGTGAGGGAAAAAAGTATTTGATCCCCTGCTGATTTTGTACGTTTGGCCACTGACAAAGAAATGATCAGTCTATAATTTTAATGGTAGGTTTATTTGAACAGTGAGAGACAGAATAACAACAAAAAAATCCAGAAAAAAACGCATGTCAAAAATGTTATAAATTGATTTGCATTTTAATGAGGGAAATAAGTATTTGACCCCTCTGCAAAACATGACTTAGTACTTGGTGGCAAAACCCTTGTTGGCAATCACAGAGGTCAGACGTATCTTGTAGTTGGCCACCAGGTTTGCACACATCTCAGGAGGGATTTTGTCCCACTCCTCTTTGCAGATCTTCTCCAAGTCATTAAGGTTTCGAGGCTGACGTTTGGAAACTCGAACCTTCAGCTCCCTCCACAGATTTTCTGTGGGATTAAGGTCTGGAGACTGGCTAGGCCACTCCAGGACCTTAATGTGCTTCTTCTTGAGCCACTCCTTTGTTGCCTTGGCCATGTGTTTTGGGTCATTGTCATGCTTGAATACCCATCCACGACCCATTTTCAATGCCCTGGCTGAGGGAAGGAAGTTCTCACGCAAGATTTGACGAGACTTGGCCCCGTCCATCGTCCCTTTGATGCGGTGAAGTTGTCCTGTCCCCTTAGCAGAAAAACACCCCCAAAGCATAATGTTTCCACCTTCATGTTTGATGGTGGGGATGGTGTTCTTGGGGTCATAGGCAGCATTCCTCCTCCTAAACACGGCAAGTTGAGTTGATGCCAAAGAGCTCGATTTTGGTCTCATCTGACCACAACACTTTCACCCAGTTCTCCTCTGAATCATTCAGATGTTCATTGGCATACTTCAGACGGGCATGTATATGTGCTTTCTTGAGCAGGGGGACCTTGCGGGCGCTGCAGCATTTCAGTCCTTCACGGCGTAGTGTGTTACCAATTGTTTTCTTGGTGACTATGGTCCCAGCTGCCTTGAGATCATTGACAAGATCCTCCCGTGTAGTTCTGGGCTGATTCCTCACCGTTCTCATGATCATTGCAACTCCACGAGGTGAGATCTTGCATGGAGCCCCAGGCCGAGGGAGATTGACAGTTATTTTGTGTTTCTTCCATTTGCGAATAATTGCACCAACTGTTGTCACCTTCTCACCAAGCTGCTTGGCGATGGTCTTATAGCCCATCCAGCCTTGTGTAGGTCTACAATCTTGTCCCTGACATCCTTGGAGAGCTGTTTGGTCTTGGCCATGGTGGAGAGTTTGGAATCTGATTGATTGATTGCTTCTGTGGACAGGTGTCTTTTATACAGGTAACAAGCTGAGATTACAGGGCGGCAGGTAGCTTAGTGGTTAAGAGCGTTGTGCCAGTAACCGAAAGGTTGCTGGTTCTAATCCCCGAGCCGACTAGGTGAAAAATCTGTCGATGTGCCCTTGAGCAAGGCACTTAACCCTAATTGCTCATGTAAGTCGCTCTGGATAAGAGCGTCTGCTAAATGACTAAAATGTAAATATTAGGAGCACTCCCTTTAAGAGTGTGCTCATAATCTCAGTTCGTTACCTGTATAAAGGACACCTGGGAGCCAGAAATTTTTCTGATTGAGAGGGGCTCAAATACCTATTTCCCTCATTAAAATGCAAATCAATTTATAACATTTATGACATGCGTTTTTCTGGATTTTTTTGTTGTTATTCTGTCTCTCACTGTTCAAATAAACCTACCATTAAAATTATAGACTGATCATTTCTTTGTCAGTGGGCAAACGTACAAAATCAGCAGGGGATCAAATACTTTTTTCCCTCACTGTATATACTGAACCAAAAAACGCAACATGCAACAATTTCAACGATTTTACTGAGTTACAGTTCATATAAGGAAATCAGTCAATTGAAATAAATAAATTAGGCCCTAATCTATGGATTTCAAATGACTGGGCAGTGGCGCAGCCATGGGTGGGCCTCAGAGGGCATAGGCCCACCCACTTGGGAGCCAGGTCCACCCACTTGGGAGCCAGGCCCAGCCAATCAGAATGAGTTTTACCCCACAAAAGGGCTTTATTACAGACAGAAATACTCCTCAGTTTCATCAGCTGTCCGCGTGGCTGGTCTCAGAACATCCCGCAGGTGAAGAAGCCGGATGTGGAGGTCCTGGGCTGGTGTGGTTACACTTAGTCTGCGGTTGTGAGGCTGGTTGGATGTACTGCCATATTCTCTAAAACGACGTTGGAGGCGGCTTATGGTAGAGAAATGAACAAGAAATTATCTGGCAACAACTCTGGTGGACATTCCTGCAGTCAGCATGCCAATTGCACGCTCCCTCAAAACTTGAGACATTTGTGGTATTGCGTTGTGTGACAAAACTGCACATTTTTTGAGTGTCCTTTTATTGTCCCTAGCACAAGGTGAACCTGTGTAATGATCATGCTGTTTAATCAACTTCTTGATATGCCACACATGTCAGGTGGATGGATTATCTTCGCAAAGGAGAAATGCTCGCTAACAGGGATGTAAACACATTTGTGCAGAAAATTTGAGCGCAATAAGCTTTTTCTGCGTTTGGAACATTTCTGGGATATTTTCTTTCAGCTCATGAAACATGGGACCAACACTTTACATGTTGCATTTACATTTTTGTTCAGTAATATTTACATGATTAGGGGCCATAGAGTAGCCACCTAGGGGGTGACAGGAATAAGGGTGAAAACGTATGATACACTCCTTCCATCCCAGCCTGTCCCCACCGCCCCCAAATCCCTATAGTACAATCTGCCAGTGATCTACAAGTTAGGGATTTGAGGATTAAAGAAAAGGCATTAGGAATTTATTTTGTAAATGGGAACGCTTGCCTGCCTTCTTCCATAAGAACAAAGAAACCAGTGAAATATTTTATTTGGAAAATATTACCAAACACTTGTCTTGTCTTGTCTTGTCCCAAACCTCTTATGGAATTGGAGTCGTGGTTTTTAATGAGTGTTACCGTTATTTTACATGGGTGTTTGGCGTTCATGGTGCACAAGCCTACTCTAAGTCAATGTAAAGGGAGACATCAGGTCTGAAGGGCAGCTTTACTTCACTGGTAACATTTCTGCTTCTACACGCTATGTATGTGGAGTCAATTCTGATTGTTTGATTCACATGTAACATTGGTTGTTATGTCTCATGTGATATATGTATATATTGAATTTATATGTTTTCCACCAAGTCCTCCAACCAAGAGAGAGGGGGTAGGTAATAATACAAATACGTAAAAATATACAAAATATCCAAAATGGTATTAGAAATTACGCAAGTAATGTTATTTGACAGACTTCAATTATATCTGCTAATTTCATAGCTGATCTATCCCCTAAAAAAAGATGAAAAAAAGAGGTCCTCCTATCTCCACAAACATCTTAATGAGGTCAACGCCTCATTCATTAAACTACCAACCTCTAACTAACACATGGGAATTACCCAGAGAGATAAAAACAAGCTTATTTAGAGAGCATATTATGATTGATTACTGAGAGTACTGAGAAGAAATACTGAACAATCAAAACATCTGCAACATTTATACAGGCATAAGGTTGTTCAACCCTGGGTTAATGCAGTTCATATATTGATAATTGTTTCAATCTATATTAATCAATTCTTGATTAGGGCATTTCAGTTTGTTGATTCAAAGGTCACTAGCTGGTCTACTATATTATTCCCTTTAACAAAACAACAAGGAGAAATCAAATCATATGAGACTATTGGCAATCCTCAGTGTGGTTTTCCCAACATGGTGATAGATAAGGGCATTGTGTTTACACACATTCACTGCTGATGGCTGATGTGCCTCTGTCATCACCTGACACCGTTTATGCCTCTGTCATCACCTGACACCATTTATACCTCTGTCATCACCTGACACCGTTTATACCTCTGTCATCACCTGACACCGTTTATGCCTCTGTCATCACCTGACACCGTTTATACCTCTGTCATCACCTGACACCGTTTATACCTCTGTCATCACCTGACACCGTTTATACCTCTGTCATCACCTGACACCGTTTATACCTCTGTCATCACCTGACACCGTTTATACCTCTCGGCTGGCCCAACATCTGACACCGTTTATACCTCTGGGCTGGCCCATCACCTGACACCGTTTATACCTCTGGGCTGGCCTAACATCTGACACCGTTTATACCTCTGGGCTGGCCTAACATCTGACACCGTTTATACCTCTGGGCTGGCCCATCACCTGACACCGTTTATACCTCTGGGCTGGCCTAACATCTGACAATGCATTACAGTACAGCCTGTCCTGCTGCCATACAGACTGACAGCACTGGGGCTGCATGTGCCCCTCCCCCAACTCTACCCTAGAGGAATGTGCCACTCTGACAGTTTGGGATTTCCCCTTTACCAAAGGATTAGTTAATTGTGATACTCTTTTTTTGCAGACCCTTTTATCCAAAGCAGCTACACAGTTCACAGTGACATACACTACCAGTCAAAAGTTTGGACACACTTACTCATTCAAGGGTTTTTCTTTAGTATAGATATATATTTTTTTTAATAATATATATATATTTTTTTACAATTTTCTACATTGTAGAATAATAGTGAAGACATCAAAACTATGAAATAACACATATGGAATCATGTAGTAACCAAAAAAGTGTTCAACAAATCAAAATATATGTTATATTTGAGATTCTTCAAATAGCCACCCTATGCCTTGATGACAGCTTTACTACAAGATTCCATATGTGTTATTTCATAGTTTTGATGTCTTCACTATTATTCTACAATGTAGAAAATAGTAAAAATAAAGAAAAACCCTTGAATGAGTAGGTGTGTCCAAACTTTTGACTGGTACTGAATGTATTCAGTATGTGTGACCCATGAGGGAATCAAACCCACAAATTTGAGGTTGTTGTCAACACCATGCGCTAAGCCACAGTTCTTTAAATGTATTCCTCTCTATCTTCCTTTAACATTATTGGACATTATAATATAATAATAATAATATGCCATTTAGCAGACGCTTTTACCCAAAGCGACTTACAGTCATGCGTGCATACATTTTTGTGTATGGGTGGTCCCGGGGATCGAACCCACTACCCTGGCATTACAAGCGGCGTGCTCTACCAGCTGAGCTACAGAGGACATCTTTGTTCACAAAGAGACAGAAATGCATTAAATATAATATTACAGCACTCCTCTTTGAAGAAGAAACCACATTTTAGATTTCCTTATGTAAAGTACATTTTCAAGTCTAGGCCTATTTGAGGTGTTGATTAAATGGACTGTTTGAACAGGCCCACGCCTCTCCCAAACAGCGTTATATGATTTATGTCAGTGTCCACATGAACGCCAATCAATTCATTGCTGGCTGACAGAGCCAATCATCCAGTTTCTCACCTGGGGGCGAAAGAGCTCTTGAACCGGCTAATACGTTTTACCTCCATCTCTTATGATGAGGACTCCTTTGAATAAATGTCAGAGCCCCTCAGAAAAGATAAGAAATGGCTGTTTTCCAACCACAACATAATCCACACACGCTAGATAAATTACATACTGTGACTTTCCCATTTCCAATAAACGATAAACTAGTCAGTCTGGGCTTGTTACTCTGAAAGGTTTGACTTGGATTTAATGAAACAGGAAAAGCTCCTTAAGGTCAATGGTGTTTGGAATGAAACAGATAGGCCTAGTTGAAATTAAAAAAGTTGAACCCGTTGTTTTGGGATGGTCATTGCTAATATTATCCCATGGTGGTACGTGCAACACAGCTGACTCAGAAGCACACTTTATCTATATCTTTACCATGGTCTCTACCATGTTGTCTAGTCTCTACAATGTTGTCTAATCTCTCCCATGTTGTCTCTCCCATGTTGTCTAGTCTCTACCATGTTGTCCTTTCTCTACCATGTTGTCTAGTCTCTACAATGTTGTCTAATCTCTACCATGTTGTCTCTCCCATGTTGTCCAGTCTCTATCATGTTGCGTATACTCTCCCATGTTGTGTAGTCTTTACCATGTTGTCTAGTTTCTAACATGTTGTCTAGTCTCTACAATGTTGTCTCTACCATGTTGTCTCTCCCATGTTGCCTAGTCTCTACAATGTTGTCTCTACCATGTTGTCTCTCCCATGTTGTCTAGTTTCTACCATGTTGTCTAGTTTCTAACATGTTGTCTAGTTTCTACCATGTTGTCTAGTTTCTACCATGTTGTCTAGTTTCTAACATGTTGTCTAGTTTCTAACATGTTGTCTAGTTTCTAACATGTTGTTTAGTCTCTACCATGTTGTCTCTACCATGTTTCCTCTACCATGTTGTCTAGTCTCTACAATGTTGTCTAATCTCTACCATGTTGTCTCTCCCATGTTGTCCAGTCTCTATCATGTTGCGTATACTCTCCCATGTTGTGTAGTCTTTACCATGTTGTCTAGTTTCTAACATGTTGTCTAGTCTCTACAATGTTGTCTCTACCATGTTGTCTCTCCCATGTTGTCTAGTCTCTACCATGTTGTTTAGTTTCTACCATGTTGTCCTGTCTCTCCCATGTTGTCTAGTCTCTACCATGTTGTCTAGTCGCTACCATGTTGTCTCTCCCATGTTGTCTAGTCTCTACCATGTTGTTTAGTTTCTACCATGTTGTCCTGTCTCTACCATGTTGTCTAGTCTCTACCATGTTGTCTAGTCTCTACCATGTTGTCTCTACCATGTTGTCTAGTCTCTACCATGTTGCCTAGTCTCTACCATGTTCTCTCTACCATGTTGTCTAGTCTCTACCATGTTGCCTAGTCTCTACCATGTTGTCTAGTTTCTACCATATTGTCCTGTCTCTCCCATGTTGTCTAATCTTTACCATGTTGTCTCTCCCATGTTTTCTAGGCTCTACCATGTTGTCTAGTTTCTACCATGTTGTCTAGTTTCTAACATGTTGTTTAGTCTCTACCATGTTGTCTCTACCATGTTTACTCTACCATGTTGTCTAGTCTCTACCATGTTGTCTAGTCTCTACCATGTTGCCTAGTCTCTCCCATTTTGTCTAGACTCTACCATGTTGTTTAGTTTCTACCATGTTGTCCTGTCTCTCCCATGTTGTCTAGTCTCTACCATGTTGTCTAGTCGCTACCATGTTGTCTCTCCCATGTTGTCTAGTCTCTACCATGTTGTTTAGTTTCTACCATGTTGTCCTGTCTCTACCATGTTGTCTAGTCTCTACCATGTTGTCTAGTCTCTACCATGTTGTCTCTACCATGTTGTCTAGTCTCTACCATGTTGCCTAGTCTCTACCATGTTCTCTCTACCATGTTGTCTAGTCTCTACCATGTTGCCTAGTCTCTACCATGTTGTCTAGTTTCTACCATATTGTCCTGTCTCTCCCATGTTGTCTAATCTTTACCATGTTGTCTCTCCCATGTTTTCTAGGCTCTACCATGTTGTCTAGTTTCTACCATGTTGTCTAGTTTCTAACATGTTGTCTAGTTTCTACCATGTTGTCTAGTTTCTACCATGTTGTCTAGTTTCTAACATGTTGTCTAGTTTCTAACATGTTGTCTAGTCTCTACCATGTTGTCTCTACCATGTTTCCTCTACCATGTTGTCTAGTTTCTAACATGTTGTCTAGTTTCTACCATGTTGTCTAGTCTCTACCATGTTGTCTAGTCTCTACCATGTTGCCTAGTCTCTCCCATTTTGTCTCTACAATGTTGTTTAGTTTCTACCATGTTGTCCTGTCTCTCCCATGTTGTCTCTACCATGTTGTCTCGACCATGTTGTCTAGTCTCTACCATGTTGACTAGTCTCTACCATGTTGTCTCTACCATGTTGTCGAATGTCTACCATGTTGGCCAGATTCTACCATGTTGTCCTGTCTCTCCAATGTTGTCTAGTCTCTACCATGTTGTCTCTCCCATGTTGTCTAGTCTCTACCATGTTGTCTAGTCTCTCCCATGTTGTCTAGTCTCTACCATGTTGTTTAGTTTCTACCATGTTGTCCTGTCTCTACCATGTTGTCTAGTCTCTACCATGTTGTCTATTCTCTACCATGTTGTCTCTACCATGTTGTCCAGTCTCTACCATGTTGCCTAGTCTCTACCATGTTCTCTCTACCATGTTGTCTAGTCTCTACCATGTTGTCTCTACCATGTTGTCTAGTCTCTACCATGTTGCCTAGTCTCTACCATGTTCTCTCTACCATGTTGTTTAGTTTCTACCATGTTGTCCTGTCTCTACCATGTTGTCTAGTCTCTACCATGTTGTCTAGTCTCTACCATGTTGTCTCTACCATGTTGTCTAGTCTCTACCATGTTGCCTAGTCTCTACCATGTTCTCTCTACCATGTTGTCTAGTCTCTACCATGTTGCCTAGTCTCTACCATGTTGTCTAGTTTCTACCATATTGTCCTGTCTCTCCCATGTTGTCTAATCTTTACCATGTTGTCTCTCCCATGTTTTCTAGGCTCTACCATGTTGTCTAGTTTCTACCATGTTGTCTAGTTTCTAACATGTTGTCTAGTTTCTACCATGTTGTCTAGTTTCTACCATGTTGTCTAGTTTCTAACATGTTGTCTAGTTTCTAACATGTTGTCTAGTCTCTACCATGTTGTCTCTACCATGTTTCCTCTACCATGTTGTCTAGTTTCTAACATGTTGTCTAGTTTCTACCATGTTGTCTAGTCTCTACCATGTTGTCTAGTCTCTACCATGTTGCCTAGTCTCTCCCATTTTGTCTCTACCATGTTGTTTAGTTTCTACCATGTTGTCCTGTCTCTCCCATGTTGTCTCTACCATGTTGTCTCGACCATGTTGTCTAGTCTCTACCATGTTGACTAGTCTCTACCATGTTGTCTCTACCATGTTGCCTAGTCTCTCCCATTTTGTCTCTACCATGTTGTTTAGTTTCTACCATGTTGTCCTGTCTCTCCCATGTTGTCTCTACCATGTTGTCTCGACCATGTTGTCTAGTCTCTACCATGTTGACTAGTCTCTACCATGTTGTCTCTACCATGTTGTCGAATGTCTACCATGTTGGCCAGATTCTACCATGTTGTCCTGTCTCTCCAATGTTGTCTAGTCTCTACCATGTTGTCTCTCCCATGTTGTCTAGTCTCTACCATGTTGTCTAGTCTCTCCCATGTTGTCTAGTCTCTACCATGTTGTTTAGTTTCTACCATGTTGTCCTGTCTCTACCATGTTGTCTAGTCTCTACCATGTTGTCTAGTCTCTACCATGTTGTCTCTACCATGTTGTCCAGTCTCTACCATGTTGCCTAGTCTCTACCATGTTCTCTCTACCATGTTGTCTAGTCTCTACCATGTTGTCTCTACCATGTTGTCTAGTCTCTACCATGGTGCCTAGTCTCTACCATGTTCTCTCTACCATGTTGTCTAGTCTCTACCATGTTGCCTAGTCTCTACCATGTTGTCTAGTTTCTACCATATTGTCCTGTCTCTCCCATGTTGTCTAATCTTTACCATGTTGTCTCTCCCATGTTGTCTAGGCTCTACCATGTTGTCTAGTTTCTACCATGTTGTCTAGTTTCTAACATGTTGTCTAGTTTCTAACATGTTGTCTAGTCTCTACCATGTTTTCTAGTCTCTACCATGTTGTCTAGTCTCTACCATGTTGTCTAGTCTCTACCATGTTGCCTAGTCTCTACCATGTTCTCTCTACCATGTTGTCTAGTCTCTACCATGTTGCCTAGTCTCTACCATGTTGTCTAGTTTCTACCATATTGTCCTGTCTCTCCCATGTTGTCTAATCTTTAACATGTTGTCTCTCCCATGTTGTCTAGGCTCTACCATGTTGTCTAGTTTCTACCATGCTGTCTAGTTTCTAACATGTTGTCTAGTTTCTACCATGTTGTCTAGTCTCTACCATTTTGTCTAGTCTCTACCATGTTGTTTAGTTTCTACCATGTTGTCCTGTCTCTCCAATGATGTCTAGTCTCTACCATGTTGTCTCTCCCATGTTGTCTAGTCTCTACCATGTTGTCTAGTCTCTACCATGTTGCCTAGTCTCTACCATGTTGTCTCTACCATGTTGTCGAATCTCTACCATGTTGGCCAGATTCTACCATGTTGTCTAATCACTACCATGTTGTCTCTACCATGTTGTTTAGTCTCTACAATGTTGTTTAGTCTCTACCATGTTGTCTAGTTACAACCATGTTGTCTCTCCCATGTTGTCTAGTCTCTACCATGTTGTCTCTCCCACGTTGTGTCTCCCATGTTGTCTAGTTTCTACCATGTTGTCTCTCCCATGTTGTCTAGTCTCTACCATGTTGTCTCTCCCATGTTGTCTAGTCTCTACCATGCTGTCTAGTCTCAAACAGTTGTCTCTCCCATGTTGTCTAGTCTCAACCATGTTGTGTCTCCCATGTTGTCTAGTCTCTACCATGTTATCTCTACCATGTTGTCCAGACTCTACCATGTTGTCTAATCGCTACCATGTTGTCTCTACCATGTTGTTTAGTCTCTACCATGTTGTCTCTCCCATGTTGTCTAGTTTCTACAATGTTGTCTCTCCCATTTTGTCTAGTTTCTACAATGTTGTCTAGTTTTTACCATGTTGTCTAGTCTCTACCATGTTGTCTAGTTTCTAACATGTTGTCTCTACCATGTTGTCTAGAGTCTACCATGTTGTCTCGTCCATGTTATCTAGTCTCTACCTTGTTGTCTAGTCTCTACCATGTTGTCTCTACCATGTTTTCTCTTCCATGTTGTCTAGCTTTACAAGGCACCCCGACCTACGTCCACGGTATCTCCGTCTCTTCCTCACGCGAATGACGGGGATCTGGGCCTTGTCTGGAGTCTGTAGAATATCCTTCGCGAACGCCTCGTTGAAAAAAAAGTGTTCGTCCAACGCGAGGTGAGTAATCGCTGTCCTGATATCCAGAAGCTCTCTTTGGTTATAAGAGACGATGGCATAAACATTATGTACAAAATAAATTACAAATAACGCGGAAAAACACACATAATAGTACAATTGGTTAGAGGGCTGTAAAACGGCAGCCATCTTCTTCCGGCGCTGTTCTTCAACAACCTCTCCCTCAACGTGACCAAGACAAAGGAGATGATTGTGGACTACAGGAAAAAAAAGAGGACTGAGCACGCCCCCATTCTCATCGACGGGGCTGTAGTGGAACAAGTTGAGAGCTTCAAGTTCCTTGGTGTCCACATCACCAACGAACTATCATGGTCCAAACACACCAAGACAGTCGTGAAGAGGGCACGACAAAGCCTATTCCCCCTCAGGAGACTAAAAAGATTTGGCATGGGTCCTCAGATCCTCAAAAAATTCTACAGCTGCACCATCGAGAGCATCCTGACTGGTTGCATCACCGCCTGGTATGGCAACTGCTTGGCCTCTGACCGCAAGGCACTACAGAGGGTAGTGCGTACGGCCCAGTACATCACTGGGGCAAAGCTCCCTGCCATCCAGGACCTCTATACCAGGCGGTGTCAGAGGAAGGCCCTCAAAATTGTCAAAGACTCCAGTCACCCTAGTCATAGACTGTTCTCTCTGCTACCGCACGGCAAGCGGTACCGGAGTGCCAAGTCTAGGTCCAAAAGACTTCTCAACAGCTTCTACCCCCAAGCCATAAGACTCCTGAACAGCTAATCATGGCTACCCGGACTATTTGCACTGCCCCCCCACCCCATCCTTTTTACGCTGCTGCTACTCTGTTAAGTATTTATGCATAGTCACTTTAACTCTACCCACATGTACATATTACCTCAACTAGCCGGTGCCCCCGCACATTGACTATGCAACGGTACCCCCCTGTATATATAGCCTCCCTACTGTCACTTTATTCTATTGTATATATAGCCTCCCTACTGTCACTTTATTTTTTACTTCTGCTCTTTTTTTTCTCAACACTTTTTTGTTGTTGTTTTATTCTTACTTTTTTTGTTTAAAATAAATGCACTGTTGGTTAAGGGCTGTAAGTAAGCATTTCACTGTAATGTCTGCACCTGTTGTATTCGGCGCATGTGACCAATAAAATTTGATTTGATTTGATTTGATTTAGTTTATACTATGCTGTCTAGTCTCGTCCATGTTATCAAGTCTCTACCTTGTTGTCTAGTTTCTACCATGTTGTACAGTCTCTATCATGTTGCCTCAACCATGTTGTCCTGTCTTTACCATGTTGTCTAGTCTCTACCATGTTGTCTTTACCATGTTGTCCAGACTCTACCATGTTGTCTAATCGCTACCATGTTGTCTAGTCTCTACCATGTTGTCTCGTCTCCACAATGTTATCTAGTCTCTACCATGTTGTTTAGTCTCTACCATGTTGTCTCTCCCATTTTGTCTAGTTTCTACAATGTCTAGTTTTTACCATATTGTCTAGTCTCTACCATGTTGTCTAGTTTCTAATATGTTGTCTCTACCATGTTGTCTAGAGTCTACCATGTTGTCTCTAGCATGTTGTCTCTACCATGTTGTCTCTCCCATGTTGTCTAGTCTTTACCATTTTGTCTCTCCCATGTTGTCTAGTTTCCCACATGTTGTCTATTCTGTACCATTTTGTCTCTACCATGTTGTCTAGATTCTACCATGTTGTCTAGTTTCTTCCATGTTGTCTAGTTTCTCTCATGTTTCCAGTCTGTACCATGTTGTCTCTACCATGTTGTCTAGTTTCTACCATGTTGTATAGTTTCTTCCATGTTGTCTAGTTTCTCTCATGTTTGTAGTCTTTACCTTGTTTTTTCTACCATGATGTTTCTACCAAGTTGTGTAGTCTCTACCATGTTGTCTAGTCTCTACAATTTTGTCTCTCCCATGTTGTCTATTTTCTACCATGTTGTCTCTCCCATGTTGTCTAGTTTCTTCCATGTTGTCTAGTTTCTCTCATGTTTCTAGTATGTACCATGTTGTATAGTTTCTACCATGTTGTCTAGTTTCTTCTATGTTGTCTAGTTTCTCTCATGTTTCTAGTCTTTACCTTGTTTTTTCTACCATGTTGTTTCTACTATGTTGTCTAGTCTCTACCATGTTGTCTAGTTTCTACCATGTTGTCTCTCCCATGTTCTCTAGTCTGTACCATGATGTCTTGTGTCTCCCTTGTTGCCTAGTTTCTCCCATGTTGTCCAGTTTCTTCCATGTTGTCTAGTTTCTCTCATGTATCTAGTCTGTACCATGTTGTCTAGTTTCTTCTTTGTTGTCTAGTTTCTCTCATGTTTCTAGTCTTTACCTTGTTTTTTTCTACCATGTTGTTTCTACTATATTGTCTAGTCTCTACCATGTTGTCTAGTTTCTAAAATGTTGTCTCTACCATGTTTTCTAGTTTCTACCATGTTGTCTCTCCCATGTTCTCTAGTCTGTACCATGATGTCTTGTGTCTCCCTTGTTGCCTAGTTTCTCCCATGTTGTCTAGTCTCTACCATGTTGTCTAGTCTCTACCATGTTGTCTTTACCATGTTGTCTCTACCATGTTGGGTAGTCTTTACAATGTTTTCTCTCCCATGTTGTCTCTACCATTTTATCTAGTTTCTATGATGTTGTCTCTACATGTTGTCTAGTCTCTACCATGTTGTCTCTCCCATGTTGTCTCTACCATTTTGTCTCTCCCATGTTGTCTAGATTCTCCCATATTGTCTAGTCTGTACCATGTTGTCTCTACCATGTTTTCTAGTCTCTACATTGTTCTCTAGTTTCTCCCATGTTTTCTAGTTTCCCCCATGTTGTCTAGTCTGTACCATGTTGTATCTAACATGTTGTCTAGTTTATACCATGGTGTCTAGTTTCTTCCATGTTGTCTAGTTTCTCTCATTTTTCTAGTCTTTACCTTGTTAATTCTACCATGTTATTTCTACCATGTTGTATAGTCTCTACCATGTATTCTAGTCTCTACAATGTCGTCTCTTTCATGTTGTCTAGTTTCTACCATGTTGTCTAGTTTCTCCCATGTTGTCTAATCTCTACCGTGTTGTCTAGTCGCTACCATGTTGTCTAGTCTCTACCATGTTGTTGTCTCTACCATGTTGTCTAGTCGCTACCATGTTGTCTAGTCTGTACCATGTTGTCTAGTGTCTCCCTTGTTGTCTAGTCTCTACCATGTTTTCTAGTCTCTACCATGTTGTCTAGTCGCTACCATGTTGTCTAGTCTCTACCATGTTGTCTCTCCCATGTTCTCTAGTCTTTACCATGTTGTCTCTACCATGTTGTCTAGTCTTTACAATGTTGTCTCTCCCATGTTGTCTAGTCTCTACCATGTTATCTCTACCATGTTGTCTCTAGCATGTTGTCTAGTCTCTACCATGTTGTCTCACCCATGTTGTCTAGTCTCTACCATGTTGTCTAGTCTCTACCATGTTGTCTAGTCTCTACCATGTTGCCTAGTCTCTCCCATTTTGTCTCTACCATGTTGTTTAGTTTCTACCATGTTGTCCTGTCTCTGCAATGATGTCTAGTCTCTACCATGTTGTCTCTACCATGTTGTCTAGTCTCTACCATGTTGTCTAGTCTCTACCATGTTGCCTAGTCTCTACCATGCTGTCTCTACCATGTTGTCGAATCTCTACCATGTTGGCCAGATTCTACCATGTTGTCTAATTGCTACCATGTTGTCTCTACCATGTTGTTTAGTCTCTACAATGTTGTTTAGTCTCTACCATGTTGTCTAGTTACAACCATGTTGTCTCTCCCATGTTGTCTAGTCTCTACCATGTTGTCTCTCCCACGTTGTGTCTCCCATGTTGTCTAGTTTCTACCATGTTGTCTCTCCCATGTTGTCTAGTCTCTACCATGTTGTCTCTCCCATGTTGTCTAGTCTCTACCATGCTGTCTAGTCTCAAACAGTTGTCTCTACCATGTTGTCTAGTCTCAACCATGTTGTGTCTCCCATGTTGTCTAGTCTCTACCATGTTATCTCTACCATGTTGTTTAGACTCTACCATGTTGTCTAATCGCTACCATGTTGTCTCTACCATGTTGTTTAGACTCTACCATGTTGTCTCTCCCATGTTGTCTAGTTTCTACAATGTTGTCTCTCCCATTTTGTCTAGTTTCTACAATGTTGTCTAGTTTTTACCATGTTGTCTAGTCTCTACCATGTTGTCTAGTTTCTAACATGTTGTCTCTACCATGTTGTCTAGAGTCTACCATGTTGTCTCGTCCATGTTATCTAGTCTCTACCTTGTTGTCTAGTCTCTACCATGTTATCTCTACCATGTTTTCTCTTCCATGTTGTCTAGTTTATACTATGCTGTCTAGTCTCGTCCATGTTATCTAGTCTCTACCTTGTTGTCTAGTTTCTACCATGTTGTACAGTCTCTATCATGTTGCCTCAACCATGTTGTCCTGTCTTTACCATGTTGTCTAGTCTCTACCATGTTGTCTTTACCATGTTGTCCAGACTCTACCATATTGTCTAATCGCTACCATGTTGTCTAGTCTCTACCATGTTGTCTCGTCTCCACAATGTTATCTAGTCTCTACCATGTTGTTTAGTCTCTACCATGTTGTCTCTCCCATTTTGTCTAGTTTCTACAATGTCTAGTTTTTACCATATTGTCTAGTCTCTACCATGTTGTCTAGTTTCTAATATGTTGTCTCTACCATGTTGTTTAGAGTCTACCATGTTGTCTCTAGCATGTTGTCTCTACCATGTTGTCTCTCCCATGTTGTCTAGTCTTTACCATTTTGTCTCTCCCATGTTGTCTAGTTTCCCACATGTTGTCTATTCTGTACCATTTTGTCTCTACCATGTTGTCTAGATTCTACCATGTTGTCTAGTTTCTTCCATGTTGTCTAGTTTCTCTCATGTTTCCAGTCTGTACCATGTTGTCTCTACCATGTTGTCTAGTTTCTACCATGTTGTATAGTTTCTTCCATGTTGTCTAGTTTCTCTCATGTTTGTAGTCTTTACCTTGTTTTTTCTACCATGATGTTTCTACCAAGTTGTGTAGTCTCTACCATGTTGTCTAGTCTCTACAATTTTGTCTCTCCCATGTTGTCTAGTTTCTACCATGTTGTCTCTCCCATGTTGTCTAGTTTCTTCCATGTTGTCTAGTTTCTCTCATGTTTCTAGTCTGTACCATGTTGTATAGTTTCTACCATGTTGTCTAGTTTCTTCCATGTTGTCTAGTTTCTCTCATGTTTCTAGTCTTTACCTTGTTTTTTCTACCATGTTGTTTCTACTATGTTGTCTAGTCTCTACCATGTTGTCTAGTTTCTACCATGTTGTCTCTCCCATGTTCTCTAGTCTGTACCATGATGTCTTGTGTCTCCCTTGTTGCATAGTTTCTCCCATGTTGTCCAGTTTCTTCCATGTTGTCTAGTTTCTCTCATGTTTCTAGTCTGTACCATGTTGTCTAGTTTCTTCCATGTTGTCTAGTTTCTCTCATGTTTCTAGTCTTTACCTAGTTTTTTTCTACCATGTTGTTTCTACTATATTGTCTAGTCTCTACCATGTTGTCTAGTTTCTAAAATGTTGTCTCTACCATGTTGTCTATTTTCTACCATGTTGTCTCTCCCATGTTCTCTAGTCTGTACCATGATGTCTTGTGTCTCCCTTGTTGCCTAGTTTCTCCCATGTTGTCTAGTCTCTACCATGTTGTCTAGTCTCTACCATGTTGTCTTTACCATGTTGTCTCTACCATGTTGGGTAGTCTTTACAATGTTTTCTCTCCCATGTTGTCCCTACCATGTTATCTAGTCTCTATGATGTTGTCTCTACATGTTGTCTAGTCTCTACCATGTTGTCTCTCCCATGTTGTCTCTACCATTTTGTCTCTCCCATGTTGTCTAGTTTCTCCCATATTGTCTAGTCTGTACCATGTTGTCTCTACCATGTTTTCTAGTCTCTACATTGTTCTCTAGTTTCTCCCATGTTTTCTAGTTTCCCCCATGTTGTCTAGTCTGTACCATGTTGTCTCTAACATGTTGTCTAGTTTATACCATGGTGCCTAGTTTCTTCCATGTTGTGTAGTTTCTCTCATTTTTCTAGTCTTTACCTTGTTAATTCTACCATGTTATTTCTACCATGTTGTATAGTCTCTACCATGTATTCTAGTCTCTACAATGTCGTCTCTTTCATGTTGTCTAGTTTCTACCATGTTGTCTAGTTTCTACCATGTTGTCTCTCCCATGTTGTCTAGTCTCTACAATGTCGTCTCTCCCATGTTGTCTAGTGTCTCCCTTGTTGTCTAGTTTCTCCCATGTTGTCTAATCTCTACCGTGTTGTCTAGTCGCTACCATGTTGTCTAGTCTCTACCATGTTGTTGTCTCTACCATGTTGTCTCTAGCATGTTGTCTAGTCTCTACCATGTTGTCTCACCCATGTTGTCTAGTCTCTACCATTTTGTCTCTCCCATGTTGTCTAGTTTCTCCCATGTTGTCTAGTCTGTACCATGTTGTCTCTACCATGTTGTCTAGTCTATACCATGTTGTCTAGTTTCTCTCATGTTTCTAGTCTTTACCATGTTGTTTGTACCATGTTGTTTTTACCATGTTGTCTGGTCTCTACCATGTTGTCTAGTCTCTACAATGTTGTCTCTCCCATGTTGTCTAGTTTCTACCATGTTGTCTAGTTTAAACCATGTTGTCTAGTTTCTACCATGTTGTCTAGTCTCTCACATGTTGTGTAGTTTCTCCCATGTTGTCTAGTTTCTAAAATATTGTCTCTACCATGTTGTCTAGTCTGTACCATGTTGTCTCTCCCATGTTGTCTAGGTTCTCCCATGTTGTCTAGTCTCTACCATGTTGTCTCTCCCATGTTGTCTCTACCATTTTGTCTCTCCCATGTTGTCTAGTTTCTCCCATATTGTCTAGTCTGTACCATGTTGTCTCTACCATGTTTTCTAGTCTCTACATTGTTCTCTAGTTTCTCCCATGTTTTCTAGTTTCCCCCATGTTGTCTAGTCTGTACCATGTTGTCTCTAACATGTTGTCTAGTTTATACCATGGTGTCTAGTTTCTTCCATGTTGTCTAGTTTCTCTCATTTTTCTAGTCTTTACCTTGTTAATTCTACCATGTTATTTCTACCATGTTGTATAGTCTCTACCATGTATTCTAGTCTCTACAATGTCGTCTCTTTCATGTTGTCTAGTTTCTACCATGTTGTCTAGTTTCTACCATGTTGTCTCTCCCATGTTGTCTAGTCTCTACAATGTCGTCTCTCCCATGTTGTCTAGTGTCTCCCTTGTTGTCTAGTTTCTCCCATGTTGTCTAATCTCTACCGTGTTGTCTAGTCGCTACCATGTTGTCTAGTTTAAACCATGTTGTCTAGTTTCTACCATGTTGTCTAGTCTCTCACATGTTGTGTAGTTTCTCCCATGTTGTCTAGTTTCTAAAATATTGTCTCTACCATGTTGTCTAGTCTGTACCATGTTGTCTCTCCCATGTTGTCTAGGTTCTCCCATGTTGTCTAGTCTCTACCATGTTGTCTCTCCCATGTTGTCTAGTCTCTACCATGTTTTATCCCCCATGTTGTCTAGTCTCTACCATGTTTTCTAGTCACTACCATGTTCTTTCTCCCATGTTGTCTAGTCTCTACCATGTTGTCTCTACCATGTTATATAGTCTCTACCACATTGTCTCTCACATGTTGTCTAGTTTCTACCATGTTGTCTAGTTTCTTACATGTTGTGTAGCCTCTACCATGTCTTGTAGTCTCTACCATGTTGTCTGGTCTCTACCATGTTGTCTAGTCTCTACAATGTTGTCTCTCCCATGTTGTCTAGTTTCTACCATGTTGTCTAGTTTCAACCATGTTGTCTAGTTTCTACCATGTTGTCTAGTCTCTCACATGTTGTCTAGTTTCTCCCATGTTGTCTAGTTTCTTAAATGTTGTCTCTACCATGTTGTCTAGTCTGTACCATGTTGTCTCTCCCATGTTGTCTAGTCTCTACCATGTTGTCTAGTCTCTACCATGTTTTATCCCCCATGTTGTCTAGTCTCTACCAATTTTTCTAGTCTCTACCATGTTCTCTCTCCCATGTTGTCTAGTCTCTACCATGTTTTCTAGTCTCTACCATGTTCTCTCTCCCATGTTGTCTAGTCTCTACCATGTTGTCTCTACCATGTTATATAGTCTCTACCACATTGTCTCTCCCATGTTGTCTAGTTTCTACCATGTTGTCTAGTTTCTTACATGTTGTGTAGCCTCTACCATGTTGTGTAGCCTCTACCATGTTTTGTAGTCTCTACCATGTTGTCTCTTCCATGTTGTCTAAAAACAGATTGTTTTGTCTATCTGGTTTTCAGTCTTCACATGCACTTGGAATGCATGCTGTTTTCATCATGGAGCAACAACCTGACCATTTTCAGCACAACACCACACCAACACTCCACCGCTCGGAAGAAATCAAAGTTTGCAGAGGCTGAGTGGCAATTATATAATGTGTCTATGAATTGTGTGTGGGCTGTAGGAAAGCGGCAGTGTGTTGCATGGATAATGGATTACTATCAGAACAGCAGACTTACACACAATGCGCTGCGTCAGGGTGAAGGTTACTCTGACTTATCCCGCTCTCCAATTAACAGTTTGGGGGTCAATCGGTGATATAGTTCTATCTAAAAAGTTTGTGGTCATACACACATTTTTGAACAACTTAGGTGCTGGTATGAAGTATACTCGAACAGAACAGACAGGCACGCACACAGAATATGCTCCCAATAACCACCTTTATTGACAACGTTTCCATCCAACACAGACTTTCTTCAGGTGAAGCAGACAGTGATTCCATCCCCAAATACTGTGTATACAATTATTTTTTATCCTTGATGCCTACATGTACCTCTCTGATTATTGAATATGCGTAAAAGTAATTTTTGTATATCCATGTTTTGTACCGTATCTACACCCACAATGCATCATGTACTTAATGACAATGTCGGTTGAAATGTATACAGTGCCTTCAGAAAGTATTCACACCCCTTGACTTTTTCCAAATTTTGTTGGTTCACTGGCCTATTCACAATACTCTATAATGTCAAAGTGGAATTATGTTTTCAGACATTTTTACAAATTAATTTAAAATGAAAAGCTGAAATGTCTTGAGTCAATAAGTATTCAACCCCTTTGTTATGGCAAGCCTAAATAAGTTCAGGAGTAAAAATGTGCTTAACAAGTCACATAATAAGTTGCATGGAATCACTCTGTGTGTAATAGTAGTGTTTAACATGATTTTTAATGACTACCTCACCTGTAAGGTCCCTCAGTCAAACAGTGAATTTTAAACACAGATTCAACTACAAAGACCAGGGAGGTTTTCCAATGCCTCACAAGGAAGGGCACCGATTGGTAGACGGGGAAAAAAAAAGAACCAGATGTTGATTATCCCTTTGAGCATGGTGAAGTTATTAATTGCACTTTGGATGGTGTATCAATACACCCAGTCACTAGAAAGATACCAGCGTCCTTCCTAACTCAGTTGCCGGAGTGGAAGGAAACCGCTCAGAGATTTCGCCATGAGGCCTATGGTGACTTTAAAACAGTTACAGAGTTTAATGGCTGTACAGTGGGGAAAAAAGTATTTAGTCAGCCACCAATTGTGCAAGTTCTCCCACTTAAAAAGATGAGAGAGGCCTGTAATTTTCAAAAATTTCAAAAAGACAAATTGAGAAAAAAAAATCCAGAAAATCACATTGTAGGATTTTTAATGAATTTATTTGCAAATTATGGTGGAAAATAAGTATTTGGTCACCTACAAACAAGCAAGATTTCTGGCTCTCACAGACCTGTAACTTCTTCTTTAAGAGGCTCCTTTGTCCTCCACTCGTTACCTGTATTAATGGCACCTGTTTGAACTTGTTATCAATATAAAAGACACCTGTCCACAACCTCAAACAGTCACACTCCAAACTCCACTATGGCCAAGACCAAAGAGCTGTCAAAGGACACCAGAAACAAAATTGTAGACCTGCACCAGGCTGGGAAGACTGAATCTGCAATAGGTAAGCAGCTTGGTTTGAAGAAATCAACTGTGGGAGCAATTATTAGGAAATGGAAGACATACAAGACCACTGATAATCTCCCTCGATCTGGGGCTCCACGCAAGATCTCACCCCGTGGGGTCAAAATGATCACAAGAACGGTGAGCAAAAATCCCAGAACCACACGGGGGGACCTAATGAATGACCTGCAGAGAGCTGGGACCAAAGTAACAAAGCCTACCATCAGTAACACACTACGCCGCCAGGGACTCAAATCCTGCAGTGCCAGACGTGTCTCCCTGCTTAAGCCAGTACATGTCCAGGCCCGTCTGAAGTTTGCTAGAGTGCATTTGGATGATCCAGAAGAGGATTGGGAGAATGGCATATGGTCAGATGAAACCAAAATATAACTTTTTGGTAAAAACTCAACTCGTCGTATTTGGAGGACAAAGAATGCTGAGTTGCATCCAAAGAACACCATACCTACTGTGAAGCATGGGGGTGGAAACATCATGCTTTGGGGCTGTTTTTCTGCAAAGGGACAAGGACGACTGATCCGTGTAAAGGAAAGAATGAATGGGACCATGTATCGTGAGATTTTGAGTGAAAACCTCCTTCCATCAGCAAGGGCATTGAAGATGAAACGTGGCTGGGTCTTTCAGCATGACAATGATCCCAAACACACCACCCGGGCAATGAAGGAGTGGCTTCGTAAGAAGCATTTTAAGGTCCTGGAGTGGCCTAGCCAGTCTCCAGATCTCAACCCCATAGAAAATCTTTGGAGGGAGTTGAAAGTCCGTGTTGCCCAGCGACAGCCCCAAAACATCACTGCTCTAGAGGAGATCTGCATGGAGGAATGGGCCAAAATACCAGCAACAGTGTGTGAAAACCTTGTGAAGACTTACAGAAAACGTTTGACCTGTGTCATTGCCAACAAAGGGTATATAACAAAGTATTGAGAAACTTTTGTTTTGACCAAATACTTATTTTCCACCATAATTTGCAAATAAATTCATTAAAAATCCTACAATGTGATTTTCTGGATTTTTTTTTCTCATTTTGTCTGTCATAGTTGACGTGTACCTATGATGAAAATTACAGGCCTCTCTCATCTTTTTAAGTGGGAGAACTTGCACAATTGGTGGCTGACTAAATACTTTTTTCCCCCACTGTAATAGGAGAAAACTGAGGATGGATCAACAACATTGTAGTTAGTCCACAATGCTAACATACAGTGCATTCGGAAAGTATTCAGAATCCTTGACTTTTTCCACATTTTGTTATGTTACAGACTTATTCAAAAATGTATTCAATTACTTTTTTCTCTCATCAATCTAAAACTAATACCCCATAATGAAAAAGCGAAAACAGGTTTTTAGAAATGTTTGCACATTTATTAAAAATAAAAAACAGAAATAATATTCAGACCCTTTGCTATGAGACTCGAAATTGAACTCAGGTGCATCCTGTTTCCATTGATCATTTTTTTAATTTAAAAAAAAAAAAAAATTATTTCACCTTTATTTAACCAGGTAAACCAGTTGAGAACAAGTTCTCATTTACAACTGCGACCTGGCCAAGATTAAGCAAAGCAGTCCTTGAAATGTTTCTACAACTTGAGTGGAGTCCACCTGTGGTAGATTCAATTGATTGGACATGATTTGGAAAGGCACACACCTGTCTATAAAAGGTTCCACAGTTGACAGTGCATGTCTGAGCAAAAACCAAGCCATGAGGTTGAAGGAATTGTCCGTAGAGCTTCGAGACAGGATTGTGTCGAGGCACAGATCTGGGGAAGGGTACTAAAACATGTCTGCAGCATTGAAGGTCCCCAAGAACACAGTGGCCTCCATCATTCATACATGGAAGAAGTTTGGAACCACCTCCTAGAGCTGGCCACCTGGCCAAACTGAGCAATCGGGGGAGAAGGGCCTTTGTCAGGGAGGTGATCAAGAAGCTGACTCCAGAGTTCCTCTGTGACGATGGGGAAACCTTCCAGAAGGACAACCATCTCTGCAGCACTCCACCAATCAGGCCTTTATGGTAGAGTGGCCAGACGGAAGCCACTCCTCAGTAAAAGGCACATGACTGCCCACTTGGAGTTTGCCAAAAGGCACCTAAAGACTCTCAGACCATGAGAAACAAAGATTCTCTGGTCTGATGAAACCAAGATTGAATTCTTTGGCCTGAATGCCAAGCATCACATCTGGAGGAAACCTGGCACCATCCCTACGGTGAAGCATGGTGGTGGCAGCATCATGCTGTGGGGATGTTATTCAGTGGCAGGGACTGGGAGACTAGTCAGGATCGAGGGAAAGATTAACGGAGCAAAGTACAGAGAGATCCTTGATGAAAACCTGCTCCAGAGCACTCAGGACCTCAGACTGGGGCGAAGGTTCACTTTCCAACAGGACAACGACCCTAAGCACACAGCCAAGACAACGCAGGAGTGGCTTCGGGGCAAGTCTCTGAATGTCCTGTGGTGGCCCAGCCAGAGCCCAGACTTGAACCCGGTCGAACATCTCTGGAGAGACCTGAAAATAGCTGTGCAGCGACGCTCCCCATCCAACCTGACAGAGCTTGAGAGAATCTGCAGAGATGAATGGGAGAAACTCCCCCAAATACAGGTGTGCCAAGCTTGTAGCGTCATACCCAAGAAGACTTGAATCTGTAATCTCTGCCAAAAGTGCTTCAACAAAGTACTGTGAAAAAGGTCTGAATACTTATGTAAATGTGATATTTCAGTTTTTAAAACGTCTAAAAACCTGTTTTTGCGTTGTCATTATGGGGTATGTGTGTAGATTGATTAGGGGAAAAAAACAATTTAATCAATTTTAGAATAAGGCTGTAACGTAACAAAATGTGTTAAAAGTCAAGGGGTCTGAATACTTTCCGATTGCACTGTAAATGGCAGAGTGAAAAGAAGGAAGCCTTTACAGAATAAAAATATTACAAAACACGCATCTTGTTTGCAATAAGGCACTAAAGTAAAACTGCAAAAAATGTGGCATAGAAATGAACTTTATGTCCTGAATACAAAGCGTTATGTTTAGGGAAAATCCAACACAACACATCACTGAGTACCATTGACTCAGGGGCATGAATCCTAATGTAAATGAGATATTTCTAGATATCAATTTTGAATTGAGCCTGTAACACAACAAAATGTGGAATAAGTCAAGGGGTATGAATACTTTCTGAAGGTACTGTATACACACATGGGTCAGTTTATTAGGTACACCCATCTAGTACCGGGTCGGACCCCCCTTTGCCTCCAGAACAGCCTGAATTCTTCGGGGCATGGAAACTTTCTTCAATTGGTATCAAGGGACCTAATGTGTGCCAGGAAAACATTCCCCACACCATTACACCACTGCCACCAGCATGTACCGTTGACACCAGGCAGGATGGGGTCATGGACTGCTGCTTATGCAAAATCCTGACTCTACCATCAGCATGACGCAACAGGAACCGGGATTCGTTGGACCAGGCAATGTTTTTCCACTCGTCCATTGTCCAGTGTAGGTGATCGCATGCCCACTGGAGCCTCTTCTTCTTGTTTTTAGCTGATAGGAGTGGAACCCGTTGTGGTTGTCTTCTGCAATAGCCCATCCGTGACAAGGACCGAGGAGTTGTGCATTCCGAGATGCCGTTCTGCCCACCACTGTTGTACTGCGCCGTTATTTGCCTGTTTGTGGCCCGCCTGTTAGCTTGCACCATTCTTGCCATTCTCCTTTCACCTCTCTTCAACGAGCTGTTTTCGCCCACTGGACTGCCGCTGACTGGATGTTTTTTAAACCCTAGACACTGTCGTGCGTGAAAAGCCCAGGAGGCCAGCCGTTTCTGAGATACTGGAACACCTGGCACCCACAATCATACCATGCTCAGTCCCTTAGGTCACTCGTTTTGCCCATTCTAACACTCAATCGAACAGAATGCCTTGATGCCTGCCTGCCTCCCTTATATAGCAAGCCACGGCTACGTTTTCGTGAACTGGCCGCTGAGTGTATATTTGGGGATGGGATCACTCAGTCTGCTTGACCTGACGAAGATCTGTGTTGGATGGAAACGTTGTCAATAAAGGTGGTAATTGGGAGAATATTCAGTGTGCGGATATTTCTATCTGAAGTAATGGCATGCTCCTGAGTTGCATGGATAAAGCATGGCATGAGCCTATATCGTGGACATGTATCTTTAATACAAAGACTGATGGCTCCAATTAAATTCCAGAGGGAAAAAGGAGTCAAAATGGATCGCCTTGTCACTCACATAGAATGTGTGTTATTTTTGGACAGCTTTGATATACAGTACCAGTCAAAAGTTTGGACACACCTACTCATTCAAGGGTTTTTCATAATTTTTATATTTTTTACATTGTAGAAGACATCAAAACTATGAAATAACACACATGGAATCATGTAGTAACCAAAAAAGTGTTAAACAAATCAAACTATATTTTATATTTGAGATTCTTCAAATAGTCACCCTTTGCCTTGATAACTAAGCCCAAACCAAATGGGATGGCGTATCGCTGCAGAATGCTGTGGTAGCCATGCTGGTTAAGTGTGCCTTGAATTCTAAATAAATCACAGACAGTGTCACCAGCAAAGCACCCCCACACCATAACACCTCCTCCTTCATGCTTTACGGTGGGAAATACACATGCTGAGATCATCCATTCACCCACACCGCGTCTCACAAAGACACTGTGGTTTGAACCAAAAATCTCCAATTTGGACTCCAGACCAAAGGACACATTTCCACCGGTCTAATGTCCATTGCTCGTGTTTCTTGGCCCAAGCAGGTCTCTTCTTCTTATTGGTGTCCTTTAGCAGTGGTTTCTTTGCAACGATTAGACCATGAAGGCCTGATTCACACAGTCCCCTCTGACCAGTTGATGTTGAGATATGTCTGTTACTTGAACTCTGTGAAGCATTTATTTGGGCTGCAATTTCTGAGGCTGGTAACTCTAATTAACTTATCCTCTGCAGCAGAGGTAACTCTGGGTCTTCCATTCCTATGGCGGTCCTCATGAGAGCCAGTTTCATCATAGCTCATGATGGTTTTTGCGACTGCACTTGAAGAAACTTTCAAAGTTCTTGAAATGTTCCATATTGACTGACCTTCATGTCTTAAAGAAATGATGGACTGTCATTTCTTTTTGCTTATTTGAGCTGTTCTTGCCATAATATGGACTTGGTATTTTACCAAATAGGGCTATCTTCTGTATATCCCCCCTTCCTTGTCACAACACAACTGATTGGCTCAAACGCATTAAGAAGGAAAGAAATTCCACAAATTAACTTTTAAGAAGGCACACCTGTTAATTGAAATGCATTTCCAGGTGACTACCTCAAGAAGCTGGTTGAGAGAATGCCAAGAGTGTGCAAAGCTGTCATCAAGGCAAAGGGTGACTATTTGAAGAATCTCAAATATAAAATATATTTGGATTTGTTTAACACTTTTTTGGTTACTACATGATTCCATATGTGTTATTTCATAGTTTTGATGTCTTCACTATTATTCTATAATGTAAAAAATTGTAAAAATAAAGAAAAACTCTTGAATGAGTAGGTGTGTCCAAACTTTTGACTGGTAGTTTGTATATAGACGGAGAAAGAGAAAAATCCCTTTCAATGTGGGTCAGGTGTGTACAGTGTCTTCATATCATGTTTGCTACCTGTTGTTAGCTACTTGCATTGCATGGAAAGAGACGTGTGTGTATATAGCTGTCTGACTTGAAAGTTACACAATGAGAAAGGAGAGTTATTCTATCCTAATGCTTTTAGCCACTTTGACATTTGGGGTAATTGAGTAAATGGACACTAGCTGGGATCTTAGCCGTCTAATCATGTTGACCAATTTAATGGTAAACTCATGACCTTCCTCCCTAATTCGTCCCAAGTAGAGCGTCCCACCACGAGGTCAACCCCTGAGCCATGTTGTCCTGTGCCATGTGACAGTAAGAGCACTCATCAGCCGTCAGCTATTAGGCTTACTGACAATGTCACTTGGAATGGCCAGGGAGAGAGTCGGGTGGGAGGGTTGGGGAGTCGGGGGGGGGGGGGGGGGGGGGGGTAGAAAGAGATTATGGAAGGAGGGAGAAGATAAGGAAGACAGAGAGAGGATGAGTCAGGGGGAGACGGAGGGGGAGAGAGAAGGTGAGGGAGAAAAAGGAGGAGTCAGAGAGGAGAGAGGGAGGTACAGAGACTGAACATGGAGGAGGACTTAGAGAGGCAGTATATAGACAGGGTGGTATAGAGACTGAACATGGAGGAGGACTTAGAGATAAAGACAGGGAGTTACAGAAACTGAACATGGAGGAGGACTTAGAGAGGCAGTATAGTCAGAGATAAAGACAGGGAGGTACAGAGACTGAACATGGAGGAGGACTTAGAGAGGCAGTATATAGACAGGGTGGTATAGAGACTGAACATGGAGGAGGACTTAGAGAGGCAGTATATAGACAGGGTGGTATAGAGACTGAACATGGAGGAGGACTTAGAGAGGCAGTATATAGACAGGGTGGTATAGAGACTGAACATGGAGGAGGACTTAGAGAGGCAGTATATAGACAGGGAGGTATAGAGACTGAACATGGAGGAGGACTTAGAGAGGCAGTATATAGACAGGGTGGTATAGACTGAACATGGAGGAGGACTTAGAGATAAAGACAGGGAGTTACAGAAACTGAACATGGGATACAGTAAGAGACCCAGAAAGCTGTTTCTCTGTCTCCACCACAGGCGGTTGGTGGCACTTTAATTGCGGAGAACGGGCTCGTGGTAATGACTGGAGCGGAACGAGTGCAATGGTTTCAAATAAATCAAATACATGGTTTCAAACTACATGGTAATAACATGTAGCATTTTTATTTTTATCCATAGACTTCTTGATAACATAACTACTATAGGTTTGGTCACTGCAGTGCCATCTATCAGGTTCTGGTGGGGCCTATGGAGGTTGATTGTCGTTGATCCAGTTTCTGACTAGACTTGATGATGCTTTGACACCAGTTCAACTCCCTGTCAGATCATCAACCTAAAGCACACTTGTGCCATAGCTGTCATCCTGTGTAGCTGTCAACACTCTTGTATGGAAATGAGACCAACTGCCTGTTAGTGATAACGAGGTGTTAACATTGCTCATTAGTTTAAGTGCTTGTTTAATGTTTACACATGTGCTCTGAAGTACAAACCTGTATTGTACTTAAGATGGTACAATTTATGAATGGAAAGGAAAATGAATCAAACTGAAACCTTTAGTTTTGTTAACGGGAAGAGATATTCTGGAGGTTATATACATTCAATATACGTGAACAGTACAGTTTCATTACAGTCATAGCTGTGCTGTGTTGACATAGACCCAACCACAGGACCAGTGATCTCTACAGTATGTGGTGTGGTGCAGAGCATCCTTGCGTGTGGTTACCATCATTAAGTTTGTCGATGACACAACAGTGGTAGGCCTGATCACCGACAACAATGAGACACCCTATAGGGAGGAGGTCATAGACCTGGCCGTGTGGTGCCAGGACAACAACCTCTCCCACAACGTGATCAAGACAAAGGAGATGATTGTGGACTACAGGAAAAAGAAGAGGACCGAGCACGCCCCCATTCTCATCGACAGGAGCAGGTTGAGAGCTTCAAGTTCCTTGGTGTCCACATCACCAACAAACTAACATGGTCCAAGCACACCAAGACAGTCGTGAAGAGGGCACGACAAAACCTATTCCCCCTAAGGAAACTGAAAAGATTTGGCATGGGTCCTCAGATCCTCAAAAGGTTCTACAGCTGCACCATCGAGAGCATCCTGACTGGTTGCATCACTGCCTGGTATGGCAACTGCTCGGCCTCTGACCGCAAGGCACTACAGAGGGTAATGCGTATGGCCCAGTACATCACTGGGGCCAAGCTTCCTGCCATCCAGGACCTCTATACCAGGCGGTGTCAGAGGAAGGCCCTAAAAATTGTCAAAGACTCCAGCCACCCTAGTCATAGACTGTTCTCTCTGCTTCCGCACGGCAAGTGGTACCAGAGCGCCAAATCTAGGTCCAAGAGGCTTCTAAACAGCTTCTACCCCCAAGCCATAAGACTCCTGATCATCTAATCAAATGGCTACCCGGACTATTTGCATTGCCCCCCCCACCCCTCTTTTACACTGCTGCTACTCTCTTGTTTATTATCTATGCATAGTCACTTTAATAACTCTACCTACATGTACATATTACCTCAATTACCTCGACTAACCGGTGCCCCCGCACATTGACTCGGTACCGGTACCCCCTGTATATAGCCTCGCTATTGTTATTTTTACTGCTGCTCTTTAATTATTTGTTACTTTTATATTGTCTTTTTTTGTGAAGATTTTGTTTTTGTATTCTTTCTTCGAACTGCATTGTTGGTTAAGGGCTTGTAAGTAAGCATTTCACTGTAAGGTCTACACCTGTTGTATTCGGCACATGTGACAAATATAATTTGATTTGATTTGATTATGCAGCTGTGCACTCACTCACAGCTCACTCCCCTGCACATTATTGCATCACGTTTCTCCAACAGCCTTACATGCAGTTTTAACCATGTGCCCAAAAGCTCATTAGTTTTCTTTGAAACATTCCCATCCTTTCGGCCCATTCGTTCAGTCCCGAATGACTACTCTTTGGCACGATTTCCAGGCTCCGAGCTCCTCACTCCTGACTGCCACTTATCTCTACCCTGGTGTAATTAACCGTCCACGTGACGTCCTTTCCTCTCCTCCACAGAGCCAGCCCCAGCTCTTGTCCAATGGTAGCCCTTCTACTCATGCAGTGTGCCCCTGTCCAATCCACTTGTTGTTCCATTCGCCACACATTTCTGTATCCCAGTGATCTGATTGGGGCCCGGGCGCAGGATCTTCTCTCTGTGCTACTGGGAGGATTAACTGTTCTGTTTCCGTGTGGGAGAGCGTTGATGCGTGTCTCTGGACTCCGCTGCTACATTAACCAGCGCGTGCCTGGGAGAGAGATGCAGCCCCAGCTGATTCTGTGCTGTTCGTGAGCAAACCCCCCCCCCGCATTCTCCCTCTCCTAAAGCTTGTCACGCTACTCCATTGAGACCAACCAGCCTCCCTCCCCTATAGATCCCCCATATTACCTCCCATCCCCCACAGGAGCTGCAGCACACACAGCCCCACTGCATGTCGATATTCTGGGTGTAGCTGCATGCCACACCAGGGCCGAGGTGGAGGACCAACCTGGCTTTTAGCCCTGTGTTGCCTTGCCATCCTATTCAATAGGCCGAGAGGAGATCAATAGGAAACAGATTAAATGGGTCATGGACAGTGTGTACAGTGAGAGGGAAAAAAAATACACAAAAGCACAGTAGACTTCCTTTGAGTGCTGTAGTCACACCTACAACTGAGGTTGGATCAATGTATAATATTTCTGGTATCATAAAGTCCTGGATAATGGCTTTTGTCTCGTGTTCTAGAATACGTTCAATACTGCCAGTTCAGCAAGCAAAGGGGCCAATACGCACACACAATGAGTGACTGGGTGTGAGAGGCTGTCCTCCGTGCCAGCAGCAGGTAGCATTAATGTCAGGGCAGATGGCTCAATCCTCCACAGCTGAAACAGCAATCCCCACACGGCTCCACGGTGGCCTAACCCCCGGACCACATTCCCATGGTCGATGTGTGTGACCTAGAAGGGCCACAACTGTCCCTCACACATGTCATCTGTGAATTTAGCGTGCATTCTCATTTACAAAAATAGCTCCAACGAACACATGCTATCAAACTTAGGGCACTCTAATCCCTTGACCCGGCATTCACCAAACAGTATGTGCAAACAAGCCCTATTGCCAATTTAGAAACATTACATTTTCACAGTTTGGAAATAGATACAATGCTGAGACCAATTTAAACAGTTGGCAGTTGATACTGTAAACAGCTCATCTTTGGGTCATACAACCTCCATATCCTCTTTATTTTCACAAGTTCAAATACAAGTACAAGGCCTCAATGTCAACAGAGATACCTTTGAGGTTGCAAATAAAGTATGTCAGACGATCCTAGATTAACGAGTAAAATAGTATTTGAATTGTACAGCGAAACAGTGTAAATATGGATTGAGTTGGTTTGCAGGTATAGAAGAGTGAGGTATTTGATGTTGGGAGGGGAGATTGTTTGTTTCCCCAGCTGAATGTCAGATACCTTTAACAGTGTGAAAGAGGGGATACTAGAAAGGGAACGTCCTTTGATCTCCTGCAGGGAGTTGTGATGTACAGGACTGCCACCACTAAATCTAGATCTAAAAGATATGAAAGGCAGGTTTAAAACGTTTCTTCCACCACCCATCCCCAAGTATGAACACTATATCAATACAGACGCAAGTTACCTCACAACAACCCCTGAATGTCACTGGGCAATAGGGAAACAATCTGCTGCTATATCTGAAATGGTAAGGTCCAGTTTTCCGGACACAGATTAAGCCAATGATCCTACACTACAAAGCAGAGAATCTTCTTTGAAATCCTTCTTTAGTCCAGGACTAGGCTCAATCTATGTCCAGGAAACAGGCCCTAACTTAATAAAGAGGGGACTGAAAAAGTTGACGCTGATATGAAAATAAGGATATAATGTAACCAACCATATGAAACAGTTTTACATTAATAAACTCCTGATATAGATTTTGTATGAATCATGAGAATGAACTACACCCCAATTACAAGGGAAGTTACATAACACAAATTCTCTTGAATAGGAGTCCTTTTCTCAAAATATCTCCCAGCTCGTCTACTAATAGATTGTAGGTCTTACACATGGTTGCATCATGCATTATACCAAGGTTTGGGCAGCAGCAATAGAGAACTACTTTCGCAGCAACTTGTGTTTTTGTGTGAAACAAAGGGACCACTGAGACCTCCCTGCTCTTAGTTCTGCTGGTATGTTATTAATTGCTGCCCTCTAGTGGTCAGTTGGAAACACATCTACACTCTTAGAAAAAAAGGTGCTATCTAGAACCTTAAAGGGATCTTTGGCTGTCCCCATAGGAGAAGACTGAATAACCCTTTTTGGTTCCAGGTAGAACCCTTTCTACAGTTGGTTCTACATTGAACAGAGTGCCAAGTCTAGGTCCAAAAGACTTCTCAACAGCTTCTACCCCCAAGCCATAAGACTCCTGAACAGCTAATCATGGCTACCCGGACTATTTGCACTGCCCCCCCACCCCATCCTTTTACGCTGCTGCTACTCTGTTAATTATTTATGCATAGTCACTTTAACTCTGCCCACATGTACATATTACTTCAACTACCTCAACTAGCCGGTGCCCCCGCACATTGACTCTGCACCGGTACCCCCCTGTATATATAGCCTCCCTACTGTTATTTTATTTTACTTCTGCTCTTTTTTTCTCAACACTTTTTTTGTTGTTGTTTTATTTTTACTTTTTTTGTTAAAAATAAATGCACTGTTGGTTAAGGGCTGTAAGTAAGCATTTCACTGTAATGTCTGCACCTGTTGTATTCGGCGCATGTGGCCAATAAAATTTGATTTGTTTTGATTTGATTTGATTTGAACCCAAAAGGGCTCTAACTGGAAACAAAAAGGGTTTTACATGGAACCAAAAAGGGTTCTCCTATGGGGACAGTCGACAGTCGAACACTTGTGGAACCCTTTTTTCTAAGTGTGTACTGTAAGAACAAGGTACTGATGGGAAAAACCATACCACTGTAAGTAATGATTACAATATCATCTTGAAGGAATTGGGGAGCCGCCTGTACAATTTTGTTTTTTCCTTTCTAGTTTTCTAATTTAATAACCTTAACAACCTGAACTATTAGCAGGATAGATAGGACAGGATAGATATAACACTAATTATTAACTGATTGATTACTGCTCCACATTGATAATACATATTATTAAGTGACAATTGTCTATCATCAGTGGAAACCTTTGTTCAGTATGTTGGACAAAGTAAGACAAAATCTTAGTTTATAATGGTGTAATATCTGTGGAATTACTTGCTGAGATTAACATGAATTCTCCCCAGTAAGTGCTTCTTAACTAGATTTTCCTTTTGTAGGCCTATACATTTCTGGAGAACGGAGTGTTTACATACTTTAATTGAATAAGATGCAGCAGTAGCAAGACATTTACAAAGCATTATTATATTTGACCTCCAGGGTGATTCCTTGAAAATACTGGAGTTGAATAACAACAAGGGACATCGGTCAATGATGAAGTCGAAGGATGTTTTTGTCAATAGAGATTTTTTGATTGAAATAGCCTACTGATTGGTGCTATAAATTGGTGTTTGACAGCTGCATTTAGTGTGACATAAAAAGGAATTGACTTACAGTTTTAGTTTTTAAAAAATACTTTAAGTTTAGGTGATTACCACAGTATCACCAAAGGCTATTTAGCTATCGAGAAATGTACCCTATCGAGACAAAACAACAGTCCACATCTACAGTACATTGTTTAAGTATCACTAGAGGGAGCTATACAACTGTAGCACATTTTTATGGAGTTATATTTCCAAACAAATATAACTCCAGACTTTCATAACACTTATGATGAAAGCGTGACTCAGCTTGGTGTCACATTAACAAACACACATTGCCTGAAGACAATACTGTAGAAAGCCTTATAACCTGTAGTAGAAAGCCTTATAACCTGTGGTAGAAAGCCTTATAACCTGTAGTAGAAAGAAATAACCTGTAGTAGAAAGCCTTATAACCTGTAGTAGAAAGCCTTATAATCTGTATTAGAAAGCTTTATAATCTGTGGTAGAAAGCCTTATAACTTGTGGTAGAAAGCCTTATAACCTTTAGTAGAAAGCCTTATAACCTGTGGTTGAAAGCCTTATAACCTGTGGTAGAAAGCCTTATAACCTGTAGTAGAAAGACATAACCTGTAGTAGAAAGCCTTATAATCTGTGGTAGAAAGCCTTATAACCTGTAGTAGAAAGACATAACCTGTAGTAGAAAGCCTTATAACCTGTAGTAGAAAGCCTTATAATCTGTGGTAGAAAGCCTTATAACCTGTAGTAGAAAGCCTTATAATCTGTGGTAGAAAGCCTTATAACCTGTAGTAGAAAACCTTATAATCTGTGGTAGAAAGCCTTATAACCTGTGGTAGAAAGCCTTATAACCTGTAGTAGAAAGACATAACCTGTGGTAGAAAGCCTTATAACCTGTGGTAGAAAGCCTTATAACCTGTAGTAGAAAGAAATAACCTGTAGTAGAAAGCCTTATAACCTGTAGTAGAAAGCCTTATAATCTGTATTAGAAAGCCTTATAATATGTGGTAGAAAGCCTTATAACCTGTGGTAGAAAGCCTTATAATCTGTGGTAGAAAGCCTTATAACCTGTGGTAGAAAGCCTTACAGTGAGGGAAAAAAAGTATTTGATCCCCTGCTGATTTTGTATGTTTGCCCACTGACAAAGAAATTATCAGTCTATAATTTTAATGGTAGGTTTATTTGAACAGTGAGAGACAGAATAACAACAACAAAATCCAGAAAAACGAATGTGAAAAATGTTATAAATTGATTTGCATTTTAATGAGGGAAATAAGTATTTGACCCCCTCTCAATCAGAAAGATTTCTGACTCCCAGGTGTCTTTTAAACAGGTAACGAGCTGAGATTAGGAGCACACTCTTAAAGGGAGTGCTCCTAATCTCAGTTTGTTACCTGTATAAAAGACACCTGTCCACAGAAGCAATCAATCAATCAGATTCCAAACTCTCCACCATGGCCAAAACCAAAGAGTTCTCCAAGGATCTCAGGGACAAGATTGTAGACCTACACAAGGCTGGAATGGGCTACAAGACCATCGCCAAGCAGCTTGGTGAGAAGGTGACAACAGTTGGTGCGATTCTTCGCAAATAGAAGAAACACAAAAGACTGTCAATCTCCCTCGGCTTGGAGCTCCATGCAAGATCTCACCTCGTGGAGTTGCAATGATCATGAGAACGGTGAGGAATCAGCCCAGAACTACACGGGAGGATCTTGTCAATGATCTCAAGGCAGCTGGGACCATAGTCACCAAGAAAACAATTGGTAACACACTACGCCGTGAAGGACTGAAATGCTGCAGCGCCCGCAAGGTCCCCCTGCTCAAGAAAGCACATATACAGGCCCGTCTGAAGTTTGCCAATGAACATCTGAATGATTCAGAGGAGAACTGGGTGAAAGTGTTGTGGTCAGATGAGACCAAAATTGAGCTCTTTGGCATCAACTCAACTCGCCGTGTTTGGAGGAGGAGGAATGCTGCCTATGACCCCAAGAACACCATCCCCACCGTCAAACATGGAGGTGGAAACATTATGCTTTGGGGGTGTTTTTCTGCTAAGGGAAAAGGACAACTTCACCTCATCAAAGGGACGATGGACGGGGCCATGTACCGTCAAATCTTGGGTGAGAACCTCCTTCCCTCAGCCAGGGCATTGAAAATGGGTCGTGGATGGGTATTCCAGCATGACAATGACCCAATACACACGGCCAAGGCAACAAAGGAGTGGCTCAAGAAGAAGCACATTAAGGTCCTGGAGTGGCTTAGCCAGTCTCCAGACCTTAATCCCATAGAAAATCTGTGGAGGGAGCTGAAGGTTCGAGTTGCCAAACGTCAGCCTCGAAACCTTAATGACTTGGAAAAGATCTGCAAAGAGGAGTGGGACAAAATCCCTCCTGAGATGTGTGCAAACCTGGTGGCCTACTACAAGAAACGTCTGACCTCTGTGATTGCCAACAAGGGTTTTGCCACCAAGTACTAAGTCATGTTTTGCAGAGGGGTCAAATACTTATTTCTCTCATTAAAATGCAAATCAATTTATAAAATTTTTGACATGCGTTTTTCTGGTTTTTGTTTTTGTTATTCTGCCTCTCACTGTTCAAATAAACCTACCATTAAAATTATAGACTGATCATTTCTTTTTCAGTGGGCAAACGTACAAAATCAGCAGGGGATCAAATACTTTTTTCCCTCACTGTATAATCTGTGGTAGAAAGCCTTATAACCTGTAGTAGAAAGCCTTATAACCTGTGGTAGAAAGCCTTATAACCTGTGGTAGAAAGCCTTATAACCTGTAGTAGAAAGCCTTATAACCTGTAGTAGAAAGCCTTATAACCTGTGGTAGAAAGCCTTATAACCTGTGGTAGAAAGCCTTATAACCTGTGGTAGAAAGCCTTATAATCTGTAGTAGAAAGACATAACCTGTAGTAGAAAGCCTTATAATCTGTGGTAGAAAGCCTTATAACCTGTAGTAGAAAGACATAACCTGTAGTAGAAAGCCTTATAACCTGTAGTAGAAAGCCTTATAATCTGTGGTAGAAAGCCGTATAACCTGTAGTAGAAAGCCTTATAATCTGTGGCAGAAAGCCTTATAACCTGTAGGAGAAAGCCTTATAACCTGTAGTAGAAAACCTTATAGTCTGTGGTAGAAAGCCTTATTACCTGTGGTAGAAAGCCTTATAACCTGTAGTAGAAAGACATAACCTGTAGTAGAAAGCCTTATAACCTGTAGGAGAAAGCCTTATAACCTGTGGTAGAAAGCCTTATAACCTGTGGTAGAAAGCCTTATAACCTGTAGTATAAAGACATAACCTGTAGTAGAAAGCCTTATAACCTGTAGTAGAAAACCTTATAATCTGTGGTAGAAAGCCTTATAACCTGTGGTAGAAAGCCTTATAACCTGTAGTAGAAAGACATAACCTGTAGGAGAAAGCCTTATAACCTGTGGTAGAAAGCCTTATAACCTGTAGTAGAAAGACATAACCTGTAGTAGAAAGCCTTATAACCTGTAGTAGAAAGCCTTATAACCTGTAGTAGAAAGTCTTATAACCTGTCGTAGAAAGCCTTATAACCTGTAGTAGAAAGCCTTATAATCTGTAGTAGAAAGCCTCATAATCTGTAGTAGAAAGCCTTATAATCTGTAGTAGAAAGCCTTATAACCTGTAGTAGAAAGCCTTATAACCTGTGGTAGAAAGCCTTATAACCTGTAGTAGAAAGCCTTATAATCTGTGGTAGAAAGCCTTATACCTGTGGTAGAAAGCCTTATAACCTGTAGTAGAAAGCCTTATAACCTGTGGTAGAAAGCTTTATAACCTGTGGTAGAAAGCGTTATAACCTCCAGCATCATTCCTCAGTCTGAATGAGAGAATCATTTGTGATTTTAGCTAAAATGCCTCCACTCAGTAAGACTATGTGCCTACAAAGACGTATGTTTAGGAGAACGTTAACTGTGTAGTAAGTATAGTTAAAAAACTCGACTAGGGACTGGTTTCAATGATGGGCTCTTTTGGCATAGAGGAACTATGTCACTGCCTACATCACTACTTTATACACTTGAATAAAATACAAAATAGTAGCTAGAAAGATTGAGATCACTGAGGTTATTTTTAATGAACGCATTTCGCAAGTGGCTAGTTTGCATCAACTACCTTCTCTAAAACCACTGCAAAGGTTTTGTCTGCAAACTTTGGTTTTGAATCATGACACTCTGGCATGACTGCCTCGTGATTTGTTGGGAAAGTTGTCTGTAAATGTTTTTTCTCCCCTTATCGAAGTTGCCAAAAGAGTCCATCATTGAAACCAGACCCTAGTCACTGTTGCCTAGTCACTGTTGCCTAGGGTTGGGTTTTCGTAAATGTAGGCTAAAGAAGAGGATGGCTCTCGAAAATTATGTCCATCTACTGCGCTCGAGTGAGTAAGAGTTCCAACTTATTAAAGGCCCAGTGCAGTCCAAATGATGTTTTCCTATTTTGTATCATACTGTACAACAGCTGATGAAACCAACACTGTAAAAGTGTGGAAATTTGATCAGTGCTATTGTCTGATAGTTGCTGGTTGAAAATCAAATCTACAGTTGAAGTCGGAAGTTTACATACACCTTAGCCAAATACATTTAAACTCAGTTTTTCACAATTCCTGACATTTAATCCTAGTAAAAATTCCCTGTTTTAGGTCAGTTAGGATCACCACTTTATTTTAAGAATGTGAAATGTCAGAATAATAGTAGAGAGAATTAATTATTTAAGCTTTTATTTCTTTCATCACATTCCCAGTGGGTCAAAGGTTTACATACACTCAATTAGTATTTGGTAGCATTGCCTTTAAATTGTTTAACTTGGGTCAAACGTTTCGGGTAGCCTTCCACAAGCTTCCCACAATAAGTTGGGTGAATGTTGGCCCATTCCTTCTGACAGAGCTGGTGTAACTGAGTCAGGTTTGTAGGCCTCCTTGCTTACACCCGCTTTTTCAGTTCTGCCCACAAATGTTGTATAGGATTGAGGTCAGGGCTTTGTGATGGCCACTCCAATACCTTGACTTTGTTGTCCTTAAGCCATTTTGCCACAACTTTGGAAGTATGCTTGGGGTTATTGTCCATTTGGAAGACCCATTTGCGACCAAGCTTTAACTTCCTGACTGATGTCTTGAGATGTTGCTTCAATATATCCACATCATTTTCCTTCCTCATGATGCCATGTCATGATCGTCATAATGAGTGGACCAAGGCGCAGCGTGATATGCGTACATCTCTTTAATAGTGTACTAGCAACACGATACAAAATACAAAACCACAAAACGAAATGTGAAGTCCTCGGTCATGAACACAAACCAACACGGAACAAGATCCCACAAAACACAAGTGCACAAAAAGGCTGCCTAAGTATGGTTCCCAATCAGAGACAACAAGCAACAGCTGATTCTCGTTGCCTCTGATTGAGAACCACCCCGGACAACCTAGAAAACACATGAACTAGAAACTGAACATAGAACACAAAACATAGACCCTACACACCCTGGCTCAACATATAAGAGTCCCCAGAGCCAGGGCGTGACATGCCATCTATTTTGTGAAGTGCCCCAGTCCCTCCTGCAGCAAAGCACCTCCACATGATGGTGCCACCCCCGTGCTTCACGGTTGGGATGGTGTTATTCGGCTTGCAAGCTACCCCCTTTTTCCTCCAAACATAACAATGGTCATTATGGCCAAACAGTTCTACTTTTGTTTCATCAGACCAGAGGACATTTCTCCAAAAAGTACAATCTTTGTCCCCATGTGGTACCTTCAGGCGTTTGGAAATTACTTCCAAGGATGAACCAGACTTGCGGAGGTCTACAAAAAAAATGTCTGAGGTCTTGGCTGATTTATTTTGATCCCATGATGTCAAGCAAAGAGGCACTGAGTTTGAAGGTAGGCCTTGAAATACATCCACAGGTACACCTCCAACGGACTCAAATGATGTCAATTAGCCTATCAGAAGCTTCTAAAGCCATGACATCATTTCTGGAATTTTCCAAGCTGTTTAAAGGCACAGTCAACTTAGTGTATGTAAACTTCTGACCCACTGGAATTGTGATACAGTGAATTATAAGTGAAATAATCTGTCTGTAAACAATTGTTGGAAAAATTACTTGTGTCATGCACAAAGTAGATGTCCTAACCGACTTGCCAAAACTATAGTTTGTTAACAAGACATTTGTGGAGTGGTTGAAAAACGAGTTTTAATGACTCCAACCTAAGTGTATGTAAACTTCCGACTTCAACTGTATACAGCACCTTCAAATCAGCAGGTTTTAAATTAGTTAATAGACCAATAACAGAGTTCCAAACCTCTCTGCCAATAATTGCTAGTTTTCAGTTTTCCTCTCCCCACTCAGACCACTCCCACAAAGTCCTAGCAAAATTCTTGCTTGAGAAATAGTTTCTTGCTAAAAAGCTATTTTTGTTTCTTTTTTACCATTTTTATTGAAAACTATTACAGTAATGTACTTAATTGTTAACCAGAAATAATTTGATATTGATATAAAAACGACTGCATTGTGCCTTTAATTACATGTGCCAAATAAACTTGAAAACTGGTGAGAAGCAAAGGTGGAGAATGGTTAATGACGTAATTTCCTCTTTAGTTCTGGTATGAAAAAGAGTCAGATATTCTTGTCTCCATTTAAGCTTGGCAGTCATACAGTGTGTGGGTCATGTCAAGGGATTTACACACCCACTTCCACACACCCACACTTATACACACTGGGAAACAGGTTGTACTGTAGTTACACATGACTTCTTGGCATGTGAAGTAAAGTATGATCTGATGCCTGCTTATCATTACACACAATCTCTTGTCCATACAAAGACAACACTTCTCATGAAATGATGAATAATATAAACGACAACACTTCTCATTAAATTATTATGAACGACAACACTTCTAAGGAAATTATTAATAATATGAGCATTCAATTTGAATCCAATTGAGATTGATAAACACTCAGTCTTGAGGAATTCATTAAGGTACTGTAAACCAAAACATGTATTCAGTAGACCAATGCATCTCCTCTAATGGCTGATAATTAGGCTATTACATTATTCTGATTGTTGCAGGTGTGGTTCAAGAGAAATGACCAGAGGGTTTGGCAAGTTGTATAATTTGAAGCCTAAGTGGTATGTAATTGAGGCAGATGTTATACATTCCAAAATGGCTTTAATTGCTTGTTGATTCCCCAAATTAATTTCTGTCAGAGAGGGTCAGTTCCCTTCTATAAGTAGATCAGTGTATCATCAATGTATTGTTACGTAAAATATTATGTTCAGTGAAAACTGTACTTCTTCCTTTTAGCTCCTAAAGGAGCAAAGGGCCTTAACAGTGCTTTTCCATCTAACACTGTTTTGGGCAGTTTTCTGGACATCATAGCAGGCGGTCAGGGGAAAAGTTAGAACATATAAAGTTCATTCCCCGCCCCCAGTCGGACGTGTTGGGGTCTGAAACTCTGTGATCTAGAATGTATCGTACTGTCTGTCAGTTCTGGGAACACTACAAGGTGCCACATGGTCAGAGTGCGTTGTTCACTTCTCCCCAGCTCTTATCCAGTTCCAGGAATAGGGCAGTCTCTAGTATGTGACAGACGATAATCCATTTAAAATTTGCTGCCAATGTTAGCTAATGCCTGGTCTCCAGTGCATAGTGTTTTTTTAGCCAAGGATAACAAGATACGATTTAAACGTAAGGCTCTGTCATTGTAGTTGCTATAACTAGATCAAAGTTGGTCAAAATCATTGTTTTGAAATATAAACATGTTGGAATTAGGGATTAGTATATTATACAAAAATAATACATATTTGAAAAGGTATATCATATGGATTCACGTCACACATTTTCCACCACAGCTAACAGACATTGACAGGCTATACTTACCCAAATCATTATTGAAACCAACCTGAACTCAGGGGTAGACATAACATAGTAAATGTAAATCCGAAACTCCAATCCGGGACACTCCAATTAGTATGATATCTTGGTGGTGTGTATTAATGTCTACCCCTGACATCCATTATGTCATCCATAATGTATGATATGTTACGAATTACAATTCCTATGATGTGTTTCGAATTGCAATTTGTACAATATATTACGAATTTGAAAAGTATGATATGTTATGAATTCCAATTTGTCGTGGCTAATGTTAGCTAGGTGGCTAACGCTAACATTAGCTAGGTGGCTAACGTTAGGTAGGCTAGGGTTAGGCATTAAGGTTAGGGTTAAGGTTAGGAGTTAGGTTAAAGGGTTATGTTTAGGGGAAGGGTTAGCTAACATGCTAAGTAGTTGCAAAGTAGCTAAAAAGTAGTAAGTAGTTGCTAATTAGCTAAAATGCTAAAGTTGTCCATGATGATATTTGAACACTCAACCTTTGAGTTGCTAGACGTTTGCTTTATATGCCTACCCATCAACCCCATCCAACCACCCTACTTTCAGTTTTATCTCAAGTAACCATACCAAATGTAACATATCATACTAATTTGAGTGTCCCGGATTTTGTTTACTATGTTACGTCTAGTCTATGAGACCAGGCTGTTAAAACAGACATGTAAAGATACTAAAGTGTCTGAAATACTGGTGCACTTATAAAACACAACCCAGATGTATTCAAACAATGTTCCACAGACCAATACCCCTTTCCTTTCAATTAATGCCAACTGAATGGGACTGAGGGCTGTCAAAGTAAAGAGGTGAGCGGAAAATATAAGCAGGCAGAGATAGTACATTAGAGTCCACTTGTCTTTTCACAGGAGGCTGCAGTTGAGAGCAGATCAGGGCCCTGTAATGAAAGGTTGTCACAGCATGCTATGGAGGAGCCCTGCTGGGTAAAAACACTCGGTCCCACCCACATTTAGGACAGACTGGCAACTGGTAATTCCTCCACATGGTTCCCGCCCGCCCAAGCCTGGGCTAAACAGCTCTTGGCAGGGAGGGAGTGAGGAAATTGGCAAATGATAGAGTTCCCTTTACATGCAATAGACTGAAGTCAAAGCATTTGGCTTGTTCATTTTAACCCAAGGAAGGCGCCCACTCGATTCTTAATTGCATTTGTGTAGCTAATTGCAGAATTGGGTATATATATATATATATATATATATATATATATATATATATATATACATATAAAAAAAGAATTGTATGTTGGGCAATCATGAGATTATTATTTCGTATAAGCGTCTGGTTTTTCAGTTGTCAAGAGCTGTCAAAGTTTTGTAGTGCCATGAAGTCCATTTCAGAAGCATACACTTTATTAAGTGATATTGAGTAGAATACATTTTGATTCTGTATTTGAAGTATCAGCAAACGTTCACTCTTTACATGACGATTGTAGGTGGAAAACTTATTTTAAAACCTTCTCTCTCTTCTCTCATACAGAGCATATTTGCAAGCAATCACGTTATCATCACAGCCGTTGAAAATCAGATTGTAAACAGAGGTGTTCTCTAACTTCTCTGATATACAGTGGGGAAAAAAGTATTTAGTCATCCACCAATTGTGCAGTTTCTCCCACTTAAAAGATGAGAGAGGCCTGTAATTTTCATCATAGGTACACGTCAACTATGACAGACAAATTGAGAAAAAAAATCCAGAAAATCACATTGTAGGATTTTTTATGAATTTATTTGCAAATTATGGTGGAAAATAAGTATTTGGTCACCTACAAACAAGCAAGATTTCTGGCTCTCACAGACCTGTAACTTCTTCTTTAAGAGGCTCCTCTGTCCTCCACTCATTACCTGTATTAATGGCACCTGTTTGAACTTGTTATCAGTATAAAAGACACCTGTCCACAACCTCAAACAGTCACACTCCAAACTCCACTATGGCCAAGACCAAAGAGCTGTCAAAGGACACCAGAAACAAAATTGTAGACCTGCACCAGGCTGGGAAGACTGAACCTGCAATAGGTAAGCAGCTTGGTTTGAAGAAATCAACTGTGGGAGCAATTATTAGGAAATGGAAGACATACAAGACCACTGATAATCTCCCTCAATCTGGGGCTCCACGCAAGATCTCACCCCGTGGGGTCAAAATGATCACAAGAACAGTGAGCAAAAATCCCAGAACCACACGGGGGGACCTAGTGAATGACCTGCAAAGAGCTGGGACCAAAATAACAAAGCCTACCATCAGTAACACACTACGCCGCCAGGGACTCAAATCCTGCAGTGCCAGACGTGTCCCCCTGCTTAAGCCAGTACATGTCCAGGCCCGTCTGAAGTTTGCTAGAGTGCATTTGGATGATCCAGAAGAGGATTGGGAGAATGTCATATGGTCAGATGAAACCAAAATATAACTTTTTGGTAAAAACTCAACTCGTCGTGTTTGGAGGACAAAGAATGCTGAGTTGCATCCAAAGAACACCATACCTACTGTGAAGCATGGGGGTGGAAACATCATGCTTTGGGGCTGTTTTTCTGCAAAGGGACCAGGACGACTGATCCGTGTAAAGGAAAGAATGAATGGGGCCATGTATCGTGAGATTTTGAGTGAAAACCTCCTTCCATCAGCAAGGGCATTGAAGATGAAACGTGGCTGGGTCTTTCAGCATGACAATGATCCCAAACACACCGCCCGGGCCATGAAGGAGTGGCTTCGTAAGAAGCATTTCAAGGTCCTGGAGTGGCCTAGCCAGTCTCCAGATCTCAACCCCATAGAAAATCTTTGGAGGGAGTTGAAAGTCCGTGTTGCCCAGCGACAACCCCAAAACATCACTGCTCTAGAGGAGATCTGCATGGAGGAATGGGCCAAAATACCAGCAACAGTGTGTGAAAACCTTGTGAAGACTTACAGAAAACGTTTGACCTGTGTCATTGCCAACAAAGGGTATATAACAAAGTATTGAGAAACTTTTGTTATTGACCAAATGCTTATTTTCCACCATAATTTGCAAATAAATTCATTAAAAATCCTACAATGTGATTTTCTGCATTTTTTTCCCTCATTTTGTCTGTAGTTGACGTGTACCTATGATGAAAATTACAGGCCTCTCTCATCTTTTTAAGTGGGAGAACTTGCACAATTGGTGGCTGACTAAATACTTTTTTCCCCCACTGTATTGTAGATTGAGATGATGCCATAGTATCGCCAAATGAATTGTGCAGGAAAAACCTGCACAGCTGCAGAAAACTCATGAAGCCATATATTAAACGTCACCTTCTCTACATAATCTAACAGAGCGCCAGCGAGAGGCTTGGCAGTGAGGCAGTGATAGTCATTGGAGCACACTGAGGACACCACAGGGGAGAGACTATGAGATATTTGTCAACCAGCAGGAGGATTGGATTTAAGACATGGAAACATATTGGGAGATATGGGTGCATCCCATGGCACATTTTACAGGGAATATCTCACTCTTACCACAGTTGATGGGGTCATCCTCATTTCAGCTATAGAATGAGACATCAAATGGAAAGCCATGTATTTATGTTACTGTGGCAAATCGTGTAAGCATTCCCTCTGGCAAATAGAAAAACAAAAATATCAATTTTGAACAACTGAGTCTATTAGAATGGGAAAGCACTGCAGTCATTTTTTGCACGTACAAAGAAAGTAAAAACAGTATGAGCAGGGACAGTAGAGTTAGTCACAGGACTGGAGACAGAGGAGTTGTGATCCTTGTACTGACATTTACAGAGGAATCCCCCTCCAGCAGGCTTTTGTTTTGGAGGCTCCTGTAATTCACCAAGACGATTAGTGGAGGAAGAGATGCTTGAGTGGCGGCAGAGCAGAGGAGGAATCACCAGTCCACCGAGAGAGAACTCTGTTCTGTTCTGTTCTGAGGTTCTGTTGAAAGCAGCTATAAGCTTTAATGCCTCCTCAGCCTCAGTAAAAGGAGAGTTGTGATTCGTCTCAGAACAGTTTACCCAACACTCAGAGAGGAGGACTTAGTGAAATGTCAAATGCCATGTCTGGCTATTTGTTGGGTAATTTGTTCAACTGTTTGTCTTCAGCAATGGAAACAAAAAACAGACTCTTTTGTAGTGTGATAATTCTGAACTGCTATTTAATTTGATGTTCAGCCCCCCTTTTTACTGTGTTTAGTATCGCCTATACATATATATATATAGTGGGGAGAACAAGTATTTGATACACTGCCGATTTTGCAGGTTTTCCTACTTACAAAGCATGTAGAGGTCTGTCATTTTTATCATAGGTACACTTCAACTGCGAGAGACGGAATCTAAAACAAAAATCCAGAAAATCACATTGGATGATTTTTAAGTAATTAATTTGCATTTTATTGCATGACATAAGTATTTGATCACCTACCAACCAGTAAGAATTCCGGCTCTCACAGACCTGTTAGTTTTTCTTTAAGAAGCCCTCCTGTTCTCCACTCATTACCTGTATTAACTGCACCTGTTTGAACTCGTTACCTGTATAAAAGACACCTGTCCACACACTCAATCAAACAGCCTCGAACCTCTCCACAATGGCCAAGACCAGAGAGCTGTGTAAGGACATCAGGGATAAAATTGTAGACCTGCACAAGGCTGGGATGGGCTACAGGACAATAGGCAAGCAGCTTGGTGAGAAAGCAACAACTGTTGCCGCAATTATTAGAAAATGGAAGAAGTTCAAGATGACGGTCAATCACCCTCGGTCTGGGGCTCCATGCAAGATCTCACCTCGTGGGGCATCAATGATCATGAGGAAGGTGAGGGATCAGCCCAGAACTACACGGCAGGACCTGGTCAATGACCTGAAGAGAGCTGGGACCACAGTCTCAAAGAAAACCATTAGTAACACACTACGCCGTCATGGATTAAAATCCTGCAGCGCACGCAAGGTCCCCCTGCTCAAGCCAGCGCATGTCCAGGCCCGTCTGAAGTTTGCCAATGACCATCTGGATGATCCAGAGGAGGAATGGGAGAAGGTCATGTGGTCTGATGAGACAAAAAATAGAGCTTTTTGGTCTAAACTCCACTCGCCGCGTTTGGCGGAAGAAGAAGGATGAGTACAACCCCAAGAACACCATCCCAACCGTGAAGAATGGAGGTGGAAACATCATTCTTTGAGGATGCTTTTCTGCAAAGGGGACAGGACGACTGCACCGTATTGAGGGGAGGATTGATGGGCCCATGTATCGCGAGATCTTGGCCAACAACCTCCTTCCCTCAGTAAAAGCATTGAAGATGGGTCGTGGCTGGGTCTTCCAGCATGACAACGACCCGAAACACACAGTCAGGACAACTAAGGAGTGGCTCCGTAAGAAGCATTTCAAGGTCCTGGAGTGGCCTAGCCAGTCTCCAGACCTGAACCCAATAGAATATCTTTGGAGGGAGCTGAAAGTCAGTATTGCCCAGTGACAGACCCGAAACCTGAAGGATCTGGAGAAGGTCTGTATGGAGGAGTGGGCCAAAATCCCTGCAGCAGTGTGTGCAAACCTGGTCAAGACCTACAGGAAACGTATGATCTCTGTAATTGCAAACATGGGTTTCTGTACCAAATATTAAGTTCTGCTTTTCTGATGTATCAAATACTTCTGTCATGCAATAAAATGCAAATTAATTACTTAAAAATCATACAATGTGATTTTCTGGATTTTTGTTTTAGATTCCGTCTCTCACAGTTGAAGTGTACCTATGATAAAAATTACAGACCTCTACATGCTTTGTAAGTAGGAAAACCTGCAAAATCGGCAGTGTATCAAATACTTGTTTTCCCCACTGTATATTACCATACTACCATCTGGGTTCAATCTATCTAGCCATATTCAGTTGTCACATGCCTGAACTAGGTTGATAATGGCAACATCTCAATATCATACCATAAGAAGGGGGTTTAAATCCTTCCATTCTCAAACCCATAAATAGAACCTGTGGCCTATATAAAGCCTTCTTAATATCCCACCAGGACAGCAATGATCTCACTTTCAGATAAAAACCTGAGGTAGGAATGAGGTTTACAGGGAACAATGCATTGTTATTGCTAAGGCTAAACAGTAGTCCAAACCCGTAGAAATATAGGGTCATTGCCAAGAAAAACGAATGTGAGTTTCTCGGCCGGTACAATGCAATCGTTCCCAAACACAAGGTTGCATGACTCCTTTTGGAATAAACAGTTGCCAGACATCCAGGCATCTGTTACTGTTGATTTGCTAACTTCTCTCTATACAGTCGAACTTTGAACTTTAAACAGTACTCCTTGACCTCCCTTTGTTCAAATGCCCTCTCCTCACGATACCTGCAACAAATATATATTTCCTGTTCAAAGGGGCAATCTGCAGTTGCTACATATTTCTTTTTTTTTTTTTTTACTTTTAATGATATATACCCAATGATTCTTGAAGAATATAACATATAGATGCCTCATGAGCTTAGTGCAACTGTCGTACCCCATCAGAACCCCAAATATAAGCTTGTTACTCCTTTGTTTGTAAACAATGTAAATGTAAACAAACACTGTATAGCCTCAAAACATGGTTAAAACTGTAATTTTTATATATCATGGACGGTCAGTACTTGAGAGTGGTTACATTTTTCCAGCCCCATCCCTCAGCTGTTTATCAAATCAGTGGCGGGGTAACCGCTTTATTGTTCGAACTGCAGATTGCCCCTTTAAGTATATTAAAATTGTTTACACCTAACTCACGCTGAAAGGCTACTTTAGCAGCTATTTGTAGCCAAATGCTAATTGACCAGTGAATACCTTGATGTGGACAGGAAAAATTGTCAAAGACTCCAGCCACGCTAGTCATAGACTGTTCTCTCTGCTACTGCACGGCAAGCCGTACCGGAGCAACAAGTCTAGGTCCAAAAGGCCTCTTAACAGCTTCTACCCCCAAGCCCCAAGCCATAAGACTCCTTCACAGCTAATCAAATGGCTACCCGGACTATTTGCATTGTATCTTCCCCACCCCCTCTTTTACGCTGCTGCTACTCTCTGTTTATTATCTATGCATAGTCACTTTAACTCTACCTACATGTACAGTTGAAGTCAGAAGTTTACATACACCTTAGCCAAATACATTTAAACTGAGTTTTTCACAATTCCTGACATTTAATCCTAGTAAAAATTATCTGTTTTAGGTCAGTTAGGATCACCATTTATTTTAAGAATGTGAAATGTCAGAATAATAGTAGAGAGAATTATTTATTTAAGCTTTTATTTCTTTCATCACATTCCCAGTGGGTCAGAAGTTTACATACACTCAATTAGTATTTGGTAGCATTGCCTTTAAATTATTTAACTTGGGTCAAATGTTTTAGGTAGCCTTCCACAAGCTTCCCACAATAAGTTGGGTGAATTTTGGCCCATTCCTCCTGACAGAACTGGTGTAACTGAGTCAGGTTTGTAGGTCTCCTTGCTCGCATACTCTTTTTCAGTTATGCCCACAAATTTTCTATAGGATTGAGGTCAGGGCTTTGTGATGGCCACTCCAATACCTTGACTTTGTTGTCCTTAAGCCATTTTGCCACAACTTTGGAAGTATGCTTGGGGTCATTGTCCATTTGGAAGACCCATTTGCGACCAAGCTTAACTTCCTGACTGATGTCTTGAGATGTTGTTTCAATATATCCACATAATTTCCTTCCTCATGATGCCATCTATTTTGTGAAGTGCACCAGTCCCTCCTGCAGCAAAGCACCCCCACAGCATGATGCTGCCACCCCCGTGCTTCACGGTTGGGATGGTGTTCTTCAGCTTGCATAACAACATAATGATGGTCATTATGGCCAAACAGTTCTATTTTTGTTTCATCAGACCAGAGGACATTTCTCCAAAAAGTATTTGTCCCCATGTGCAGTTGCAAACCGTAGTCTGGCTTTTTTATGGCTGTGTCACGCCCTGGGTCTGGGGACTCTTATATGTTGAGACAGGGTGTGGATTTTCTATGTGTTATTTTCTATGTTTTGTTCTAGTTCGTGTATTTCTATGTTGGCCAGGGTGGTTCCCAATCAGAGGCAGCTGTAGCTTGTTGTCTCTGATTTGGGGACCATACTTAGGCAGCCTGTTTGGCACTGTTTATTGTGGGATCTTGTTCCGTAAGGTTTGTTTTGGTGTATAACCTAGGACTTCACGTATCGTTTGGTTTGTTGTTTTGTTCGTGTGTGCACTTAAATAAAAGATGTACGCATATCACGCTGCGCCTTGGTCCGCTTCATGTAACGTTCGTGACAGGCTGTTTTGGAGCAGTGGCTTCTTCCTTGCTGAGCGGCCTTTCAGGTTATGTCAATATAGGACTTGTTTTACTGTGGATATAGATACTTTTGTATCTGTTTCCTCCAGCATCTTCACAAGGTCCTTTGCTGTTGTTCTGGGATTGATTTGCACTTTTCGCACCAAAGTATGTTCATCTCTAGGAGACAGAATACGTCTCATTCCTGAGCGGTATGACGGCTGTGTGGTCCCATGGTGTTTATACTTTCGAAGTATTGTTTGTACAGATGAGCGTGGTACCTTCAGGCATTTGGAAATTGTTCCCAAGGATGAACCAGACTTCTGGAGGTCTACACATTTTTTTCTGAGGTCTTGGCTGATTTCTTATGATTTTCCCATGATGTCAAGCAAAGAGGCAATGAGTTTGAAGGTAGGCCTTGAAATACCTCCACAGGTACACCTCCAATTGACTCAAATGATGTCAATTAGCCTATCAGAAGCTGTTTAAAGGCACAGTCAACTTAGTGTATGTAAACTTCTGACCCACTGGAATTGTGATACAGTGAATTTTAAGTGAAATAATCTGTCTGTAAACAATTGTTGGAAAAATTACTTGTGTCATGCACAAAGTAGATGTCCTAAACGACTTGCCAAAACTATAGTTTGTTAACAAGAAATTTGTGGAGTGGTTGAAAAACGAGTTTTAATGACTTCCGACTTCAACTGTACATATTACCTCAATTACCTCGACTAACCTGTACCGGTACCTCCTGTATATAGCCTCGCTACTGTTATTTTACTGCTGCTCTTTAATTATTTGTTATTTCTTTTTATATTTTATTTTTTACACTTCTTTTTTTATAAAAACTGCATTGTTGGTTAAGGGCTTGTAATTAAGCATTTCACTGTAAGGTCTACACCTGTTGTATTCGGCGCATGGGACAAATAACATTTGATTTGACTCACAGGATGTGCTCCTTGGTTAGTGGGTCACTGATTCCCCTGTATCAGATGAATAGCAGGTGTGTCTTTTAATCTTGTAATGTGGTTAGTCTACGTCTAACCCAAACATTTGTGTATCGACCTCAAGCACAATGAGACCGGAAAGGAATCACCTTATCTGGACCCATCAAACCATGCCCACCGACCCCTCCCTTTGACTGGTTATTCAGTTGTGTAAGCATCGACACCCACCTTAGAACAGAAGGAAGTGAGATTACACGGGCACTGGAACATCTGTGTACATAGCAGAGACAAGCAGAGTCAGGGATATTGACTGGTCTACCGTCAGGTGACGCTGACAGAAGTTGTAAGCACTCTATTGATAAGTCATTGTTCAGAATGTACACGGAACCCTAACTCCTCTACTAAACCCTGTAGATGTAGTCAACTGTTCACAGAGTATGGTCCCCAGTCCTATGGAGAAGGTACTGTGACCTGTGATGTAGTCACTATATTGCTATAATGTCATTCTAGTAGTAGTGTCTTATGGGAAGTCTGGTGAAGGCCCCAAAGGGCTTTTCATATGACCTCAGTTTTTTTAAGTTGCATGATGCCGTGTACTGTAATTAGGTTGGGAAAGTTCTGTTTCGCCTTGGGTTTTCCCACATTTAGCCTCACTGCTCTGTGGTAATGGAGTAATAAGGAGAGTGATGCAGGAACCTATTGAGACGGACCAGATCTGATTTGTCTCAGATAGAGATCACTGTGTTTCCAAGCCAGGCTAGTTACTCATGTTCTTATCGTTTCATTTCCTCATGATCCATATTTTCTGAAGTGAAAAACCACTATTCCAACCCCAAAGATACTGTATAATAAACATTGTTAATTTATTCATTACAGTTGAACATCAATAGAAGCGTCCCTCCTTTACAATAGCCAGATGTCTCATTAAGCTTCATGAAGACAATAAGAACTCGGGAGAGAGGAAGAAACTCTGAAACGACATAAAACAGCTCCTCCTCCGAGATGTCTCAAGTCCTGTGTAGCTCAGTTGGTAGGGCATGGCGTTTGCAACGCCAGGGTTGTGGGTTCGTTTCCCACGGGGGACCAGTATGAAAAAAAATCAAAAGAATATGTATGCACTCACTAACTGTAAGTCGCTCTGGATAAGGGCGTCTGCTAAATGACTAAAATGTAATGTCATCTCATCGATCTGTTAAATCAAGTCTGAGTAATTGGCAGTCCATTAAACACAGTGAGAGGAAAAGTTAGGAGGCCATTAAACACAGTGAGAGGAAAAGTTAGGAGGGAAGAGATGCTGCTGATTAAGGATGTTTTGTCATCTGGACATTCTCACTCTCCCAAAAATGTTTTGTTGAATTTTCTGTCGTTTATTTTTAGCCCACTGTTCCCACATAGATCATTTTAAACATACCACAGTCCGCCTCATTCCTCAAGGAGCTGCTCTCCAATATTTGCCTACCCCCCAGCAGGAAAAAAAACCGGAACATCCTTTGCGAGAAATGTGTCCCCCAACTCTAAGATTCAAAAGTAAGTGAGGGTCAGGCCAAGAGCAGCTGGGTAGGGTATGGGAGAAAAGCATTTAGTGCTGCGGCAATTATATCATTTCCTGTTCTGTTTCCTGTCGAAGAAAAAAAAGTAATTTACCAGAAATCCAGGAGAGACTAAAGTATTCCATTCCCCTCAATAGAATGAATAGAATTGTGCTTCTGTCACGACTTCCGCCGAGGCTGCCTCCCCTCCTTGTTCGCGCAGGCTTCGGCGTTTGTCGTCACTGGCTTACTAGCCACAGGCGCTCCATTATTCATCATTCCATTTGTCTTGTCTTGTCAATCACACACACCTGGTTCTTATCCCCTCATTAGTCTGTGTTCCCTCTGCCCCACTTGTCCATGTAGTCCCCTGTAGCTCAGTTGGTAGAGCATGGCGCTTGCAACGCCAGGGTTGTGGGTTCGTTTCCCACGGGGGGCCAGTATGAAAATGTATGCACTCACTAACTGTTAGTCGCTCTGGATAAGAGCGTCTGCTAAATGATGTAAAATGTGATTGTTTATTTGTGAGAGTAGTGGAGCTACTCGTAACTTGTTATTGCCGGGGTATATATTTCCCCTGTGCCTGTTATTGTTGGAGCTACCGTTACCTTGTATTGCCAGGGTAGATTTTCCCCTGTGCCTGTTTAGTTTGTCGCTATCCAGCGCTATTTGTGTACGACGGAATAAACTCTGCATTCAGTGATTACCCTCCTGCGCCTGACTCCTTCTATCACACTCATCACAGCTTCATCATTGGGTTCCGGTACAAATGCATTACATGCAAACAGAATGGATCACATTCATGAAGGTCTGTAACTAACATGACTTGAGAGCAACTACTGCACTGAATCTATTTAGTTTATAAAGCTTGACAAATTACTGAAAAGTGAATGATACAAATATATCACAACAATTCTCTAAATATAGCTAGAAATGACTGTTGCACTTTTTTTATAGACTCAAATGAATAGGCCCTATCATAGTTTAAAGCTGCTGTTCTTCTTTAGAGTAATTGCTTTCACTGACCTATTATAGAGAATTTGTGGCAGAATTGAAATCGGAAAAGGACTTGTTTTCGACCAACACTGCTATCAACATGTTTGTTTGAAATATGTTCAAACATTTTCTCTCAGTTTAAGAGATTTTTCTCAATGTTGCATTCATATTAGAATGACATGGACAGACCATTCTCCACTAAGAGCCAGCCTGTCATATTAAAACAGTGCTTTTCAATTTCAGTTCGGAAAATACTCACATTTTATGAATTATTTGGACTCAGCACTTTGACATTGTGTGAACGATAAGGTTTTCTATTTCACACTCATAAAAGAAAGTTTCACAGATAACAAAATATGCAACTTAGAAGTGGAAAAACTAGTGGAAGAAAAATACACATCAAAGAATTGAAGAAATTGAAATAATAAATGGCAGGCTAATCATAACGATCAAAATGCCCTTTTCATACATTTCAATGTCTATATTTACATAGAGTGAAGGGATGTATGCCCAAGTGTGTATATCTGAATACATATTTAATCAAAACCATAGCCTCCCTCGACAACTGCAGGTTAGTAACTCTGAGCATGCCTGAACCCATGTGATCAACACAGGGAGAGCAGCCTAACGTTCCTCTAGCCATTTAACATAGTTTGTCAAATCCATAATTATTAAAACAGATATTTTCTACAGAGATCCTACTACACCACTGAGGCTTCACGAAGCCTCCATTGAATAACCTGATGCGAGATCAGCTATGAAATTAGCAGATAGATACTCCAAGTGTATTGTGAAATCAACCAATCGCTCTGATCTTAATTGTAACCCTCAGATGTCCACAGACTAACCCATCTTTCCCAGTATATTACCATTTTACTATTTCCTTTTGCAATAGTGTCCTTTACCTCTGGTTCCAGGTTCTGTTCCATAATCTGGATAGAACTTCAAAAATTTAGTCCAAGACAACCCCCTTGCGTTCCCTCAAATAGCAAAACACATTCAGAAAACCTTAAACGAATTTCAGAGTAATTTGTGCTAATTCTAAACACGTGTAAACCTTAGAAATGTCTATCTTACAGCAAAAACGAACAATATGTAATGTAGCCATGACAACACTTTGACACTGTTTATTTAGCTAATACCATCGTCCACAATATCAAATATTTTGCTTGATTACTTTTTGGCTTGACCATATAGATCCTTTTCCTTTAATCAAACGCGGAATGACATGTTTGCTTTGAGTTTCTGCTCAAGTCAAGGTTTTGTTCGTTAACCTTTCAACATCTGAGGTGTTTCCTCTGTCCTTTCATGTTTCAACCACACCAGAGAGAAACAAGTGCAGTCATCTGGCCACCCAGATATGGGAGCTGAAAAATAAACAGAGTGCAAATCAAGCTTGGCTTATCACAAGGTTAATAATATGAAACACCTTGAGCACAATGATCACACATTTGTGTTGGTTGGTTTGCTGCCATACTAACGTGTACAGTCTTTCGTCTTCCGGAATATTCCGGGAATATATTTATTATATAAACATTCCGTGCTGTCGGATTGAACTTCCAGGTATATGGCAGGACGCAATGTAAGGCTATTAGCTTGTAACTAAGATTACTTTTAAATTCAAACCCACATTCGGGAATAATTAGGCGGAACGCCCTCTATACATGCTAGTTTCCTGTGCTCCTTATCCTACGGGGAATGCTACATTCCGCACCTCTGAAATTAATTATCTATGAGGAGTATGATAACCAAACGCAAGATTCAGTTTCTCTGCCTCTAATCACGAAGGACCTAAGAGGTTTCCGTAGGGAGATTCCAAGAATTCCTGTAACATCTCTGCCAGCGAGTGTTCCCCTAACATCTCTGCCAGCGAGTGTTCCCCTAACATCTCTGCCAGCGAGTGTTCCCCTAACATCTTTGCCAGCGAGTGTTCCCCTAACATCTCTGCCAGCGAGTGTTCCCCTAACATCTCTGCCAGCGAGTGTTCCCCTAACATCTCTGCCAGCGAGTGTTCCCCTAACATCTCTGCCAGCGAGTGTTCCCCTAACATCTCTGCCAGCGAGTGTTCCCCTAACATCACTGCCAGCGAGTGTTCCCCTAACATCTCTGCCAGCGAGTGTTCCCCTAACATCTCTGCCAGTGAGTGTTCCCCTAACATCTCTGCCAGCGAGTGTTCCCCTAACATCTCTGCCAGTGAGTGTTCCCCTAACATCTCTGCCAGCGAGTGTTCCCCTAACATCTCTGCCAGCGAGTGTTCCCCTAACATCTCTGCCAGCGAGTGTTCCCCTAACATCTCTGCCAGCGAGTGTTCCCCTAACATCTCTGCCAGCGAGTGTCCCCATTTGATTTTCCTCACCAAACCATCTCTTATGCTAGCAGGCCTACAGCGATTGTCCATAAATTTATGATTTCTTCAGATTAAGAAACTTGATAACTTCAAGATATAGTCTCAAGGAGTTGATTAAGTGTGTACCCTAACCTGAGAAATACGACAACAAATAAATTAGCACATCTTAAAAAAAATTGATTTGTCCCAGACAGTACTAGATTGCATCTCGACATGATTGTCGACATGACTTCAACTCTAACTCTAACTAATCCACACCACACCTACTGTAGGTCACTCAAGCCTTACTCATTGAGATGTTCCATCCCAAACCCCACCCAGGTAATTCTCTTCTGACCGTTCTCATCCTTTCCACACATCACAACAAACCCACTGGGATGTTCTACCTAAACCACACCTAGTAGTTAAGAGTGACCATGCTGTTTTGGAGCTGTACAGGAACTTGATTGATAGGATAAAGCTTTGTAAATCTATCTAAAAAAGTGGGTGTAGTGGTTATACACAGGCCAAAATGGCGTGACAACAGATAACAGATACTAGATATGTGGTGGGTGACATCACAATGAGCATACAGCATGGTGAACATTCCAATGATCCATCTGCCAGTCAGTCAGGGCATCTGCCTCCCAACAATCCGAGATGGACGGGGAACAACCATTTTCTCATCTCCCCAGGGGGCGGACTGAGCATGATCACACTGGGGCTGTGTCCCAAATGGTACCACATTTACTATAATTTAGTGCATTCCTTTTGACCAGGGCTCATAGGGAATAGGGTGCCATTTGGGCAACCTTGGAGAAAGCAAAGCACCCGATTGGGTGAGGTGTTATGAGATACTTCCTACAATGTCGTCACGGCAACGCTGTTCAACTTTTCCTGAAGCTCCCCTCTGGACTAACTTCATGTGGTCATCATGTGTTCAGCTGGGGGTCAAGAGGCAACAGGATCTGCCTGACTTTGCTGCATCCACCCAGTGCAGGATAGAGAAACGGGGAATCAGCTGGCATGGTCCATGTTTATTCAGCACGCATGGCCAGACTGATATAATGTCACCTTGGAGAGATATAGAAAACACAAATGTCAAACTCAGGAATCATTGATCAATGTGTAACAACACAGATATCAACCAATTGTCTGGCAGAAGAGCTGTATCACCTGACATACACTATATGTCCAAAAGTATGTGGACACCCCTTCAAATTAATTCAGCCACAGCCGTTGCTAACAGGTGTATAAAATCAATCAAACAGCCATGCAATCTCCACAGACAAACCTTGGCAGTAGAATGGCCTTACTGAAGAGCTCAGTGACTTTCAACGTGGCACCGTCATAGGATGCCACCTTTCCAACAAGTCAGTTTGTCAAATTTCTGCCCTGCTAGAGCTGCCCCGGTCAACTTTAGGTGCTGTTATTGTGAAGTGGAAACGTCTAGGAGCAACAACGTCTCAGCCGTGAAGTGGTAGGTCACACATGCTCACAGAACGGGACTCGGGAGCTTCATGAAATGGGTTGCCATTGCCGAGCAGACGCACACAAGCCTAAGATCACCATGCGCAATGCCAAGCGTCGGCTGGAGTGGTATAAAGCTTGCAGCCATTGGACTCTGGAGCAGTGGAAACGCGTTTTCTGGAGTGATGAATCACGCTTCACCATCTGGCAGTCCAAAGGACAAATCTAGGTTTGGCGGATGCCAGGAGAACGTTACCTGCCCGAATGCATAGTGCCAAATGTAAAGTTTGGTGGAGGAGGAATAATGGTCTAGGGCTGTTTTTCATGGTTCGGGCTAGGCTCCTTAGTTCCAGTGAAGGGAAATCTTAATGCTACAGCGTACAATGGCATTCTAGACGATTCTGTGCTTCCATCTTTGTGGCAACAGTTTGGGGAAGGCCCTTTCCTATTTCAGCATGTGCCCCCATGCACAAAGCGAGGTCCATACAGAAATGGTTTGTGGAAATCGGTGTGGAAGAACTTGACTGGCCTGCACAGAGCCCTGACCTCAACCCCATCGAACACCTTTGGGATGAATTGGAACGCTGACTTCGAGCCAGGCCTAATCACCCAACATCAGTGCCAAACCTCCCTAATTCTCTTGTGGCTGAATGGAAGCAAGTCCCTGCAGCAATGTTCCAACAAATAGTGGAAAGCCTTCCCAAAAGAGTGGAGGCTGTTATAGCAGCAAAGGGGGGACCAACTCCATATTAATGCCCATGATTTTAGAATGAGATGTTCGACGAGCAGGTGTCCACATACTTTTGGTCATGTCGTGGTCTAAAGTTTTGAGAATGACACAAATATTAATTATCACAAAGTCTGCTGCCTCAGTTTTTATGATGGCAATTTGCATATACTCCAGAATGTTATGAAGAGTGATCAGATTAATTGCAAAGTCCCTCTTTGCCATGAAAATTAACTTTATCCCCCAAAAACATTTCCACTGCATTTCAGCCCTGCCACAAAAGGACCAGCTGACATCATGTCAGTGATTCTCTCGTTAACACAGGTGAGAGTGTTGACAAGGACAGGAAAACTCTGGACCCTATAAGGTATGACAGTGATTCATCAGTTGTAAAAAGGTTTTATAAGGGCTATGATGGGACCAGTTTTTCCTAATCATGTCAAATGGTTTTTTTTAAACTGGAAAAAAATCCTGGCCCTGAATGGGGTGAAAACCCTGTCAAACTGCAGCAACCTTATACTTGTTCATATGAATTATATTTAGACTAGATTAGGAGGGGGATGTCCTCTACCCAGACACAACAACTGATAGGCAATAGAACTCACAGGGCTGAGCTTGCTTTATGCATGTTTGCATCATGCAGGCCTATGCAACTGTAGGCCTAATAAAAATGTACTCACATCTGTCATCACTATTATGTTGATTGATTCATTCCAGCTTAGCCAGACCAACTTTGAATATAAACCAAATTTGATCACATTCACATTTTCTCCTGACACACAAATACATAACATTACTAATTACAGTAGTTACCCTGACCAAATGGACTATAAATACATAACATTACCAATTAGTTTACCCTGACCAGATGGACAGCACACATAGGCTGTATGCAGCTGCTCTTATTAGTAGCCTACAGTTGATCAGACTGAAAAATGATCTCGTTTTCATCCCATACAGCATGTCAGATCTCTAATGTTTAGGTGTAGCCTAGGCTGCTACAATATTTATGTAATGAGTTTTTGCTTGTGTCTGTCCAGAGTGATTACAGTGAGGGAAAAAAGTATTTGATCCCCTGCTGATGTTGTACGTTTGCCCACTGACAAAGACATGATCAGTCTATAATTTTAATGGTAGGTTTATTTGAACAGTGAGAGACAGAATAAAAACAAAAAAATCCAGAAAAACGCATGTCAAAAATGTTATAAATTGATTTGCATTTTAATGAGGGAAATATGTTTTTGACCCCTCTGCAAAACATGACTTAGTACTTGGTGGCAAAACCCTTGTTGGCAATCACATAGGTCAGACGTTTCTTGTAGTTGGCCAGCAGGTTTGCACACATCTCAGGAGGGATTTTGTCCCACTCCTCTTTGCAGATCTTCTCCAAGTCATTAAGGTTTCGAGGCTGACGTTTGGCAACTCGAACCTTCAGCTCCCTCCACAGATTTTCTATGGGATTAAGGTCTGGAGACTGGCTAGGCCACTCCAGGACCTTAATGTGCTTCTTCTTGAGCCACTCCTTTGTTGCCTTGGCCGTGTGTTTTGGGTCAATGTCATGCTGGAATACCCATCCACGACCCATTTTCAATGTCCTGGCTGAGGGAAGGAGGTTCTCACCCAAGATTTGACGGTACATGGCCCCGTCCATCATCCCTTTGATGCGGTGAAGTTGTCCTGTCCCCTTAGCAGAAAAACACCCCCAAAGCATAATGTTTCCACCTCCATGTTTGACGGTGGGGATGGTGTTCTTGGGGTCATAGGCAGCATTCCTCCTCCTCCAAACACGGCGAGTTGAATTGATGCCAAAGAGCTCGATTTTGGTCTCATCTGACCACAACACTTTCACCCAGTTCTCCTCTGAATCATTCAGATGTTCATTGGCAAACTTCAGACGGGCATGTATATGTGCTTTCTTGAGCAGGGGGACCTTGCGGGCGCTGCAGGATTTCAGTCCTTCACGGCGTAGTGTGTTACCAATTGTTTTCTTGGTGACTATGGTCCCAGCTGCCTTGGGATCATTGACAATATCCTCCTTTGTAGTTCTGGGCTGATTCCTCACCGTTCTCATGATCATTGCAACTCCAAAAGGTGAGATCTTGCATGGAGCCCCAGGCCGAGGGAGATTGACAGTTATTTTCAGTTTCTTCCATTTGCGAATAATCGCACCAACTGTTGTCACCTTCTCACCAAGCTGGTTGCCGATGGTCTTGTAGCCCATTCCAGCCTTGTGTAGGTCTACAATCTTGTCCCTGACATCCTTGGAGAGCTCTTTGGTCTTGGCCATGGTGGAGAGTTTGGAATCTGATTGATTGATTGCTTCTGTGGACAGGTCTCTTTTATACAGGTAACAAACTGAGATTAGGAGCACTCCCTTTAAGAGTGTGCTCCTAATCTCAGCTCGTTACCTGTATAACATTTTTACATTTTAGTCATTAAGCAGACGCTCTTATCCAGAGCAACTTACAGTTAGTGAATACATATATATATATATTTTTATACTGGCCCCCCATGGGAATCGAACCCACAACTCTGCCGTTGCAAACGCCATGCTCTATCAACTGAGCTACATCCCTGCCGGCCATTCCCTCCCCTACCCAGGACCAATTGTGCGCCGCCCATGAGTCTCCCGGTCGCGGCCGGCTGCGACAGAGCCTGGATTCGAACCAGGATTTCTAGTGGCACAGTTAGCACTGCGATGCAGTGCCTTAGACCACTGCGCCACTCAGGAGCCACTCTGGGAGCCAGAAATCTTTCTGATTGAGATGGGGTCAAATACTTATTTCCCTCATTAAAATGCAAATCAACTTATAACATTTTTGACATGCGTTTTTCTGGATTTTGTTGTTGTTATTCTGTCTCTCACTGTTCAAATAAACCCACCATTAAAATTATAGACTGATCGTTTCTTTGTCAGTGGGCAAACTTACAAAATCAGCAGGGGATCAAATACTTTTTTCCCTCACTGTATATGCTCCCTGCTTTTGCTTTGCCGTTTAGCTGAACGATCGATGTTCTTCAGGTTACTGTACCCCTCTTTCACCCAAGGCTCAGACTTTCCAAAAAAAGCAGGCAAGGCCAGCAATACAGGCGGCTTGATGAAAGGCTCCCTGTTAACCAGCTATACTTTTGATACCAATTGGTATTGAACGCCCTCACATTTTCATCCTTCTTCATGAAACTAATCTCAGGCAGAGATATGCACCTTTTCCGTGTACCCCAGATAATGAAAGGCGTTCAACAAAAACTAAACTAAATTTGCAGTAGTGTTGGCGGCGAAAACTGCACACTCGAGCTGGTAGCTAGCTAGCTACTGCTACTTGCTACTGAAGTTAGCAAAGCAAATTGAAATAAACTAACTGGACACAAAAATAAAGTTCTAAAACCAAGAAAACTATTTATAATCTACCTCCTCCGTCTCCTGTAATTTGAATAAATTAATTTGAATGGAATAATATTAAAAAAATGCTCAACTATCACTTTTCAATCTCTATCCAATAATGTCACCAACTCACGGTACAGTGTTGCTAACTCCTCAGTAAGGAAAGTAGCTATTGGCTGTCCTAAAAGTCGCTAGAAGTCGCTAAATGAGGTATTCACCAAATTTGCATAATTGGCCATGTGCATGTAATTGTGATGGACGCTGTAGGAGAGAGGAATAATGTCGTGGGAGAGACAAAAAGTGAGTAAAAAGCTGTGCGAGGACTGGGTCGCCTGTGAGTGCTTTGGGACAGGGGTGGGGCCGGCAGCACCCGCTGCTCGTTGAGAAGAGTAAGAATGATATGTGCTTTCACGTCAGAGTCTCCAATAACACCAGAAAAAGTCGCTAGATTTGTCGCTAGTCGCTTTTTAAAAAATGTGACGCTAGAGGGGTCTGAATACTCGCTAAATATAGCGACAAAGTCGCTAAGTTGGCAACACTGAACTCACCAAGCTTCTCAACACATAGAACCCCCCCCATAATTATTTGCGGCACAACCCGAATACAATACACTAGGTTAATTCTCTGATACTAATCCTATGATTGGATGGACAACATGTCAGTTCATACTGCAAAAGCTTTGATTAGTTGGAGGTCGTCCTCCAGAAGTGGTCATAATTACCATGTAGGTCTATAGAAGGGGGTGAGGCCTACGAGCCTCCTAGGTTTTGTATTGAAGTCAATGTACCCAGAGGAGGACGGAAACTAGCTGTCCTCCGGCTACACCATGGTACTACCTTACAGAGTGCTGTTGAAGCTACTGTAGACCTTCATTGCAAAACTGTGTGTTTTAATCAACTATTTGGTGACATATGAATATATTTAGAAAAGTTGTATCTATAAAGGATAACTTTTTTAGTGTTTCACTATTTTAATTTTTATGAAAATTCACTGAAGAGGATGGTCCTCCCCTTCCGCCTCTGAGGAGCCTCCACTGACAGACGCACACACACAAAAACATGCAATACCATCAAACTTTATAGTAGAAGCATTTAGTCAATCACTGTCCAAGCTCAGAATAAATATTTATTGCAGCAATTGGCCAAAAACACTCATCTGGCGATATGAAATACTTTGCAGTTGTGACGGACTCCTGTTTGAAGTGCTTGGTGATTAAACAAGCCGCTGACCCAGAAATGATACCGCAGAGACACACACACACACACACACACACACACACACACACACACACACACACACACACACACACACACACACACACACACACACACACACACACACACACACACACACACACACACACACACACAGATACCAAAGGCAATCTGTTCTTTTAACATCAGCAAGATGAGACCCACAGCTTGGGGTTTTCACCCTCTCCTCTGGAGCAACTTGTGTCTTCATTATAGACTAGCAAGCCTCTCTTTTCACCTCTTTTGTTCTTTGTAGAAGGGAGGGATCTTTTAGACTTGTGAACATATTGACAGAGAGAGAGGAGAGAGGGTTGTACTTCCATAATCCTGGGTGGGAAAGGGACTAGATATAATAAGCTTGGACTCTTTTCTGTGTAGATATTTCTCTCTGTCCTGGCTCCAACAGACTAGCCTTCTGATGTTAGCGCAGTGGTCACAAATAATGGTGCATCATGGGACTGTTATCAACCCTGCCAACGAGATGGCTACAGGGAGTTTGTGGAAAAGCTCTCTTCTTTCCCCTCTTCATGTTGGAGCTATTGGTGAATCTGTTGTCCACTGGGTCGGTCTGTAACAGTCTGAAGTCCTCTGCAACTGGCATCGTATTAGACCCAATGACATGTCACCCTCAAACCGATCTTGTTTTTCCTCTAAGTGTTAGAGGACTGCAGAGTGGGCTCACTTTAGCCATTCATGTACTTTCAATGTCAAACAAAATATCCCTTTTTCTTCAGTGCTAGGGGGTTTGGATTGGAGTTAATATGATTCCAGCCCCGTCTTTGATGCAATTGAATGTCAGATGCTTCTTTGAGCTTCATTGCGGGCTCTCATCGAGAACACATTGATACGATGGTCCTTCTGGTTTAATCATGACCCATTTCCACCTGCAAAGCTTCATAGGTCAAGACAATGCATATCTTTTCAGAAGATAAATGGACTAGCAGTGGGTTCAAACACCAGGCACGACACAGCCATGACACTTTGAAAATTGAAGTCGATATCCAAATGATTTTGCTAAGGCAACAGAGAGTGTAAGCAACATGTGCAGTCTGTCATAAATATTCAGACAGTGTTACACATTGTTCTGGTACATAGCGTTTACGTGTTTGTTTACCTGGCTTGTAAATGGAATGGAACAACACTCTCTTGAAGATATAAACAAACAAAATGAAAGACTACACAGTGCAGAAATAAATTAGGTGCATGAACCAAAACCATCTGTTATTCTGCCGTGGTACCATAGCTTTACACAACACTGCATCTTTTATCATTTTGTTAGGCTACCGTAAAATACCATTAGTATGCCACTGTAGAATGATACTATAGACATGATATTGAATTGAGAATGTTGCCATTAAAACACTAAACACAAAAATATCAGAATAATCTAAGATTGTTCATCTTCAGTCAAATCATGTTCAAGTTTTCTTCGGCATGTACTGCAGTCCATATGGCCACTTCATGGACCCCCAAATACCTTGTGAGAATGAGTTCACAGTGTATCTGGCCAAATAACTGATTGTTCACTGGCAGGTTGGGAGCCAATTCTGTCTCCTATTTGGCTGAGAGGGCTAGCTACACTGCTCTCAACACTGTACTGAATGTTCAGCATGGGGGGGGGGGGGGGTTAAACAAGCCGAAATGCAAGCCCTCAATCTGACTGTTTAGCAATGTCACCAAAAGAATGTATGAACAAAACATTTCTCCCTCTCATTTTCTTCAGAACCCTGTTTGAAATTTTACAATTGGACAAAATGTATACATTTCACATGAGCGTTTGAACGTTTGGGGTGTAGTCACTTTGCTGACCCTATCGCTCAGCTCTTTAGTGGATTTATTAAGATCAACGTCACCACCTTCGTCTGGAGAATATACATGACACACCAGAAGAGGATGAGCTGAACCATAGTAACATCAATCCCGAAACATCCTCTCCATTTGTAATGTGTTAAGGAAATGAAAGACTGTGTATTACAGAACATCTATTTACTCATTTTCAACTTTTACAAGAAGTTGAAAATGGCTAAATGGTTTGAAAGAGGCTTATCCCCAAGACAACGCTGAGAGAGAGAGAGATTGTCATGAGTGAGAGGGAGGGAGAGAGAGCGAGGTTGCAGGAGAACTACATTAAAACATGTTTGAGGTTTAAAAATGCTCCTGAAGTTTGTAATTTCCACCAAATTTCAGACTTAATTTTCCCTTACGAAAAATGTATCAACCCCTACAAAAATGTCCATTAATTATAATACACATAAGAATATACATTTCCTGTTGCTGCAGGAATATTTTCCTGCTGTAGCAAACTGGCTCAAATTAAGATCCTACATCTGTACCATATCAATAGAGTTCTGAATTTCCTCTTTGATCCTCTGTGTGGATGAAACACTGTGGAAGAGAAGCCTTACAGATGGAGAGTGATTCTGTGAGGAAACGTGTTCAGTTCCAACATATGGTCTCTGACAGCTTACTGCGTTTCTTCGCTCTGATGAAATGGTGTGTATACCATTGTGCATGGTCTTGCCTGCTTTAATAAACATTCCTGCAGTTTTATTTGACAAAAGCCTTTCTGGCTTTTTCCTGAACATGTCATGCTCGCTCGCAGAGTCAAAAGCTGTCTCCCTTCCAGAGGCGTGCTCAGAACTACAATGAAACCATGCCAAGTGTCTGCCATGAATGAAACAGATCAAGGAAGTCCCACGAGAATGTTAAATATGAATAAACATACTAGTAGAAACTCATTCGCATACATAAAATTGCATTTTATTTGCAATTAGCGACTCTCCGAACTGACTGTGCCTCGGTTCATTGCAGGGATAGTCATGCAATTAGGAGCCAGTCTTTCAAGTTATTATACAATTCACATAATTAAAGCTACTGTTTATATAAGATATACAGCCATGATAGTATTGTAAACTACTGAAAATATGTTTTCTAGTATTCAATGGAACCAACCCATTACTTATTGATACCAGGGCCAGATTGTATCAAGTCATAAACTGACAGTTGAATTTGATATTGCCCCTTTATGTTTTTGAACATTTTCAATAGAAGACAATACTATAAACAACGTCTCGAGTGTCCTTGCAGTTGTGAAGTGAACATCACCCATAGCTCTCGGTTCAACAACCTTTCAACAGCTTGTTATTCCCTGTACTACTCTTCTAACGCCGCAATACAACACACACCATGTAGACCATGAAACAGATTTCCATCTCAGGCCCAATTCAATGCACCTCTGAAAACATCCCGCAATGCGACAACCCCATTATGACAGTATAATTCCCTGTATCTGGTCCTACAAAGCAGAGAGGACCAGACCACCACTCTGAATGTCCTCAATAATGAGGAGAGATCCAATTCACTGGATCAGTCCACTCTACTGATAAACCATTTCCTCTGCTTCTTTGAAAAGAAAGTGTAATGGTCATTAGCGGTAGTGGCAAATTGTGTCCACCACCAGTACAATAGTGTTTCAGATGGAGGCGATGATATGGTCAATAGAGGCCAATAGCCCTGTCAGAAGGTCAGTGATAAACTCCACATTACTGCACGAGGTAGTCTTTCCTCTGCTTTAATCAAGGCTGAAGAGAGGTTGTGAGTCAGATAGTTATTAAACAAACGGTGACCTTCAAGGAACTAATATTCCGATCAGGAAGTTGGAGTTGAAGTTAATTGTTTGAGATCAGTTTAGGCATTTATCCCTATGCAACATCATTAGCACATTAAATATATCACCCCCAGCTCATAAATCAAAATGAGCTGAGTTCTCAAACGCTGTCCTCTGTCTGCAGCACTATGACTTGGGAGGTTCCTGATGCTTATGCTTCCTAGTTCTTTGTTTGTTTACAACACACTCCGTATGGTTATTCTCAGGGGGGTCTAATGTCAACATTTCTATATGCACTGACATGTTGTTTGGTACCATAAGAGCTGCCTGAAGACCGCCATCCACCAGCTATGATTCTCTCAGGGTAGAAAATAGAACATCCTAGCTGCTATTTTCATCAACTAAGGGTTTATTCATAGTTATAATGCCGTTGGATCGTTGTCATATTGCCAGCATTTCTAACCATCATCATGAATTGGACACTGGGGCAGTATCTGTGCCAAGTGGGGAGAATGACATAGCATGACGTCCAAATCTCAAGCCAACAGCTTTCTGATGTGTCAAATGTGTTAAATGGACACCAGGTCAGTTTTGTCACGGCCTCTTTTCTCCTTAGTCTGCTGTAAGTATCCATTGATTAGAAGCGAACAGAAAGTATTAAATAGAGCCCAAAACAAAGGTCTCATTGAGCAGCTACTCTATCAAAGCAGGTTTACATGAAGATGCAGTGTTCTCTAAAGACTTAGAGGATAAAGCAAACTAAAGCCTCCCTCCCGTGTTAAGATGGTTCAACAGGATTGTTTTTGGATAAAAGTGAATAATTAAATCTTTAAACTTGTTTGGAAGCCCTTGTCTGTTCTGATTTCAGCTTGGCTGTGTTAGTTTAGAGGCCAGTAGGAAGGAGAGTGGTTCTACTGTTGAAGGGCAGTCACTTAGCAACGTCACATTCCTTCCTCTTCCTCTCTCTTCTCTTCCTCTCTTCCTCTCTTCTCTCCGGCTTCTGAATCACTGGGAAGTGATCCCTGTGTTCCCCATTGACAGAGCTAAGTGGACATTGGCAGAACAAGTAAAAATGTATTATTAGTAAAGGTTGATTTTTCTAAATGTAAACACATGTAGGACCACAAAGCTGAAGTGTCTATGCCAGCATTACAGTAGTATAGGTGACAAACTCTATCAATGACGAGCACAAGGGTGGATTAACTGGAATCAGATCTGCAATGGTAACATTTATGGCTATCTTCAACTACTGCCTGAGAAGCTAGCTATCACATCTTATTCAGAATGCTAACTATATCTACCTGTGAGAGAGTTTATTTGCTTATTTTTACAGTATGGGCACAAAAAGGGTATATTATTGAGTAGATACTGCAATAAGAGTTTGAATTGAGCCCTACAGTCCTGTAACATATACAATCTTGGCATCACTGGCAAGGGGAAAATCTTCTCCTTCCTGAAAGAGTTTACAATAAAGAAATCCAACCTTTCAAAGGAAGAGCGCATCATGTTCTTTCCCTCCATTTTGACAAGTATTTGAAATGTCTTATTCAGTCCTGTAACTGTCTCTGTTGCTCACCGAGTGGAATTTAGCCCCCCCATGGGTCTGCTCAGTGGGTCAGAGAACTGTCTTACAATGACTTATCCCCAGTTCCGGTTCCCATATCGAACCCCTGTAAGAGAGTAACGGAAAACTGTCACCGCAGTTTTGACACCAAACATTATGCAAATCAACTCCTGAAAGACTGGCCTTCATAATCTCTTCCCTCAGGGCTAAATGGTGTAACAAAGACAAAAAAAATAAAAATAAAATATCCACAAGTCCAGGTTCTGTTTTATATTATTTAGAACAAAAAGTGGCTGTGTTTTAGATCATATTCCTGTGCCTTGAGGCAAAAAAATAGGGTGTTTTAACATTTTGTGGAAAAATGCTTCCAAACCATGAAATGTATAAAATGAGTTGTGTCTATAGCATGACATAAGCCAGCAGAGAGATGTGACTTCAGAAGGTATTTTGTGAGGCTTGTTCATTTTCAAAGAACTGTGTTGAAGAGTTCCTTTATTACCAAACACCCTAAAGTGCCACTGTGCCCAGAATGAGATATACAATACCGGTCAAAAGTTTTAGAACATATACTCATTCAAGGGTTTTTCTTTATTTGTACTATTTTCTACATTGTAGAATAATAGTGAAGACATCAACACTATAAAATAACACTTTTTATTTGTATTACTCCACCCAACACAAGGTACGTCATGAAAAACGACAGGGACGAAGCCCAAAACAAACACGTATATATATAAAACTGGGATGTAACCCAATCAAAAGAGCGAGGTGTAAACCTCCAAACAAATACACGGGACGAGATCCGTAATCACAAGAGCACAATACATAGTACTCACGAGACCAACGGACATGGGACAATAATCGACAAGGACAATGGGGAACAGAGGGCACATATATACACATACTAATCAGGGGGAATGGGAACCAGGTGTGCGTAATGAGACAAGACAGTCCGGGGTTGGTGGTAATGAACCAGGTCAGTGACGCCTAGAATGCAGGTGACGTAGACCGCCAGAGCTGGTGAACGGAATGAGTAGCAGTACCGGGAGGATCCGTGACATTATATTTGAGATTCTTTAAAAATCCACCCATTGCCTTGATGACAGCTTTGCACACTCTTGGCATTCTCTCAACCAGCTTCACCTGGAATGCTTTTCCAACAGTCTTGAAGGAGTTCCCACATATGCTGAGCACTTGTTGGCTGCTTTTCCTTCACTCTGCAGTCCGACTCATCCCAAACCATCTCAATTTGGTTGAGGTCGGAGGATTGTGGAGGCCAGGTCATCTGATGCAGCACTCCATCACTCTCCTTCTAGGTAAAATAGCCCTTACACAGCCTGGAGGTGTGTTGGGTCATTGTCCTGTTGAAAAAGAAATGATAGTCCCACTAAGCCCAAACCAGATGGGATGGCGTATCGCTGCAGAATGCTGTGGTAGCCATGCTGGTTAAGTGTGCCTTCACAGACAGTGTCACCAGCAAAGCACCCCCACACCATAACATCTCCTCCTCCATGCTTTACGGTGGGAAATACACATGCGGAGATCATCCGTTCACCCACTCGTCTCACAAAGACACAGAGGTTGGAACCAAAAATCTCCAATTTGCACTCCAGACCAAAGGACAATTTTCCACCAGTCTAATGTCCATTGCTCGTGTTTCTTGGACCAAGCAAGTCTCTTCTTCTTATTGGTGTCCTTTAGTAGTGGTTTCTTTGCAGCAATTTGACCATGAAGGCCTGATTCACACATTGTCCTCTGAACAGTTGATGTTGAGATGTGTCTGTTAATTGAACTGTGAAGCGTTTATTTTGGCTGCAATTTCTGAGGCTACCTTGTCACAACACAACTGATTGGCTCGAACACATTAAGAAGGACAGAAATTCCACAAATTAACTTTTAAGAAGGCACACCTGTTAATTGAAATGCATTCCAGGTGAGTACATCATGAAGCTGGTTGAGAGAATGCCAAGAGTGTGCAAAGCTGTCATCAAGGCAAAGGGTGGCTTTTTGAAGAATCTCAAATATAAAAAAATATATTTTGATTTGTTTAACACTTTTTTGGTTACTACATGATTAATTTTACATTTACATTTTAGTCATTTAGCAGACGCTCTTATCCAGAGCGACTTACAGTTAGTGAGTGCATACATTTTCATACTGGCCCCTCGTGGGAAATGAACCCACAACCCTGGCGTTGCAAGCACCATGCTCTACCAACTGAGCTACAGGGGGACTCCACATGTGTTATTTCATAGTGTTGATGTCTTCACTATTATTCTACAATGTAGAAAATAGTATAAATAAAGAAAAACCCTTGAATGAGTAGATGTTCTAAAACTTTTGACCGGTAGTTTACGTGATCTCTTCAGTATGCCATTTAGCAAGAGGTCAATTTCTATTTCCAAAGAGGCTATTGTTCTTCTCTGGCAATAGTTTGCTGACTCAAACGCAGCATGTGATCTACTGGCAAGTAAAGAAGTTGTATTTTCCTCTCTCTCTAAAACCCATCATACACAGAAGTTAATGTCCGCTGGGAAAATCTAAAAAGGGGCCTACAATTGGGTTTTGCAAGTGGTTTATCACATTCAAAGTGCTGTATGAAAATGTAATCTGGATCACATTGAAACAAAATAGTCTAAAATTCATGCAAAATAAAGAGGAAACGTGCTTAAAATTGAAGAATTGGTGAAATGTCCTCTTTGGAAATGTGCCTACTGGAAACATTGCGGAGACTGACCACAAATCGAATACTCAAAGAATGGCCTCATATTCACATTAATTGGTGTGATGAGTTTTGCTTTCAAAACCAAATCAACTTTTTTAAATACTTCCTGACATACAGAAGGGTGGTGGTAATTGTCATCAATCATTTTGTAAATGATCAAGATTCTTATCAACGGTGCAATTTTCCACTGCTCCAAGACTTGCCCCAAACCCAAACCTTAAAGAACATTACACCAGGGACACGTGTTTGCCATTACTTCATTGTGTGTGCATGTGCATAGTGTTCCTCCTGGGCTGAACGTTGCAGTAAACCCACCCTGATCCTCCCCACCCATATAACGACGTCTTCATTTCCTGCCCATCTGAAATACATTGAAGGTAATGGAGCCCCCACAGGAGATCAATCCCTGATATTTCAGCCAGGCATTAAAGAGATGGTTCTTTGATAGGGGAGTTGATTATGTACTCTTTGATTAATCGTTGATTAACATTTATGATGCGTCTGTCTCTAAAGACGTACGTTTTAGGGGTGATGTTTTGTTGTGGTGGTATAGTTCTGTTGCTCGCAGGCTGAATCCTGAGATTTGAGTTTTCATTCAGTTCCAGGAAAAAAGGAACCCCTTGAAAAAAGGTTGAAAGACAAAACCTGTAAACGTACAGTTTGTTGGTACCCCGAATATTGGTTACTTTTCAATAATAACTCCTAACAGAAATCTGTTCAGTTTTCACTTCAGTTTTTCAGTTTTCCCATCCTAATGTGCTTATTAGCCTGCCACACAAATATCTCAGAGATCCTCTGCCAATATTCTGGAGGTCTGGCATGTGCATTGCATTTGAGGACATATCTAAATAACTGCAGACACTTCGAACATTTGAAGGGCACAGTTTTTCATTTGCTGCACCCAGAGCTGCGGGTGTTCTGTTTTTGCCACATAGCATTGATAAGGCTATTATAATAGCGTTTCAGAGGCTATTTCTGACAGACTACTGTGCCCAGTCAGGGTTCAGAGAAGGGGGTGCTGGTGCTGTGAAGACTGAGGCGAGGAGGAGAGCTTGGGCCCCTGGCACTGGAATAATGACTGCCAGCCCTTATTGGATAATCAGACTGGGACCAGTCAGAGAGCAGAGGTTGGGAGAAGACTGGCTTTGTGATTTTGTCCTGGCAGTGGCACCACAGCAGAGCTGAGCAGCACAGGGGTTTGTGACTGGTGCAGCCTAATGCCTAATCTCTGTCTGTGTGCATTTCTTTGTATGATAATGTTATATTCCACCAGGATTGTTGTACTGCATTACGTATTCCTCCTCCTCCTCCTCCTCCTTCCCCTCCTCCTCGTCCTCCTCTTCCTCTTCCTCCATAACTTAAATTAACTAATCAAAGGACAGCTAGTTCATCTTTCTTATTAAACAGATATACAGCATAGGCTAAATAGGGTCATTCGACATATGGAAAGCACCGATTTCATTGGTTGTTGCATTCCTTCAGTACAGCAGCCGCATGCTACGTAAACTGGAAACCTGCTGTAGCCACAAGCCTTGATTACTACTTCTCCAAGGACAGTGACTGACTGGGCACCAGAATGAAATATTACCACAAGATTAACATCACACCAAATAATCATCCAGAGCGGGTATCAAGTGGCTTGAGGATGAGGTGAAAGCATTTGAAGGAGTCAAGTTAGATCACTGAGGGGTTTGTAATGGGTCATTTTCGGTGTTTTTTTGCCTAGTCATTCATGTCAGACTGTGGTCCAGTGTGGTTATCTCTGGGAAACTCAAGAAACTTTACTTAGCCCAGCGTTCTGTCCTCTAACAATAATTTGATAATTTTAAGTGAATTAAACATGAATTATATGTATTTAGAGTATCAAGAGAAAAAAAAACCCGAACTGTTTGCCAGAGTTTGCTTCTCTTTGGTATCTATTTACCCTATTTGAAGGCTCTGGTTGAGAAAGCATAAGTATAGCGAACTGACTTAAAGCCAAGGAAACTAGTACTATGTCAAACGCCATACTTGACAGTTGTTAGGCGTGTGTGATGCGTTTTCCCCTTTTGCCGGGCTCTAGCCCGGGTCTATAAAAACACATTACAAAATTGTGTGGAAAGCAGGCCAAACGTTGTGCTCCATACACATACATGTCATTGTTTTGAAAGCATCGGAATGTTTTACGATAAAAGGATTGGGCAGTTTGAGTCCGGATTAGATTAACACAGTGCCAAAGCCCTTTTTCACACTAAACAAGAAACTCTTGCAGAGGTTTTGGATGGCTAAACAACTACAGATCACTTAAACTGAGATTTAAACTGAAATAAATGTGTGCTCAAAATGCACATGATCTCCCTACTGTGAAAGTTACATTATGTATCATATGCCACTTTCATGGTATTCTGTGTCCGAGTTCTTCCATGGCACTATGTCACGCAAATATGAACGTACAGAAGCTACCCCTCTCCTATTCCCTTCCAATGAAAGAGGCAGTTGTTTGCGCTGGTTGGATTCCCCTTCTCCGAGGCCATATTGACAGAGACATCTCCCACCAGAGAGGAACAGTGACATACGGTGTCATACATTTCAGATCACTTGGCAACCCTTCGGGATGGAACATCCAGATGTGTTAGAACTGAGGTTCTGTGTTCCATTTATTTATTTATTTTACATTTTAGTGATTTAGCAGACACTCATATCCAGAGCGACTTACAGTTTTAGTGAGTGCATACGTTTTAATACTGGCCCCCCGTGGGAATCAAACCCACAACCCTGGCGTTGCAAGCGCCATGCTCTACCAACTGAGCTACAGGAGGCCGTCTCTAGATACCAGCCTTTGGTCTCTCTCTTGCATTTATGTTTCACCCTTGCATATGGTTCACACTGTATTTGTCTCTCATTTTGAAGAATGCCTCGATAGTTGTTGTCCCTTCTGTTGTCTAAGTTGTGCAAAGTGTGAAAAAAGAAAAATGGTCTCAGACTTTATTTATTGCACGTAATGATTAATGTACCTGATTTTAATTACAATCTGATGATCTTTTGCCATCTGTTATTCAATATTCCCCCTATACCGTCATGAGAGCGTCTGCTAAATTACTCAAATGTAAATATAATAAAAATGATCATTCCAAAGGAGTACTAGGCTTATCATTTCAGTTGCATACAGTATTATACTTATGAGAAGAATTTAAGAGAATCTGAAACCTCAGCCAAACCTCCAGTGACCCTTAGTGACACTCCAAATGACAGTTGTTACAGAAGCAGGCAACAAAAATATGTCCAAGTCAGGCTTGAGTTGAATGAATGCTATAATAATGGGACACAACCGCTCAGCAAAGTGTTTTTTCTGAGTAATACCGTGAAATCCTTCTTGAGCGGCGAGCTTGAGATTCAATGAGCAAAAATGTGCATGTGATTATGATGCATGTTTCTGGGTGTCCCTCAGGGGTCCGTGAATCGAGTTATTCAGTAGGTTTAGGGATGTCAGGAGGGGCTTAAATCCCAGGGAGGTGTGGCGGGCCACGAGGAATTGAACACTGATTCACCCAAGACCCTACAGGACTCAAATGACTATACTTAAATGGACTGAGGGCCATGACCCAGAGTCAGCACAATAAACAGCTACTGGCTATATGTATAGACTCTGGCTAATACCAGCACCCAGCTACAGTGGTGATACTGGGTATATGTATAGACTCCGGCTAACACCACCACCCAGCTACGGTAGTGATACTGGCTATATGTATAGACTCCGGCTAACACCACCACCCAGCTACAGTAGTGATACTGGCTATATGTATAGACTCCGGCTAACACCACCACCCAGCTACAGTAGTGATACTGGCTATATGTATAGACTCTGGCTAATACCAGCACCCAGCTACGGTAGTGATACTGGGTATATGTATAGACTCTGGCTAACACCAGCACCCAGCTACGGTAGTGATACTGGGTATATGTATAGACTCTGGCTAACACCAGCACCCAGCTACGGTAGTGATACTGGCTATATGTATAGACTCTGGCTAACACCTCCACCCAGCTACAATGGTGACACTGGCTATATGTATAGACTCTGGTTAACACCAGCACCCAGCTACAGTAGTGTTACTGGCTATATGTATAGACTCTGGCTAACACCAGCACCCAGCTACGGTAGTGATACTGGCTATAGGTATAGACTCTGGCTAACACCAGCACCCAGCTACGGTAGTGATACTGGCTCTATGTATAGACTCTGGCTACCACCAGCACCCAGCTACAGTAGTGATACTGGCTATATGTATAGACTCTGGCTACCACCAGCACCCAGCTACAGTAGTGATACTGGCTATATGTATAGACTCTGGCTAACACCAGCACCCCGCTACGGTAATGATACTGGCTATATTTATAGACTTTTAGAAAAAAAGGAACTATCTAGAACCTAAAAGTGTTTTTCAGCTGTCCCCATAGGAGAAACGTTTAAAGAACCCTTTTTTGTTCCGGGTAGAACACTTTTGGTTCCAGATAGAACCCTTTTGGGTTTCATGTAGGACCCTTTCCACAGAGGGTTGATCATGGAACCCAAAATGGTTCTATGTGGAACCAAATAGGGTTCTCCTATGTGGACTACAAAGAACCCTTTCGGAACCCTTTTTTCTATAAGTGTAGACTGCACTGGCAGACACCACCACTCAGCCAGTAGCTAGTCCAGCTAGTTTGTCTACAGTATAGCTGCTGCTGCAAAAGGCATTTTGGAAATAAGATAACATGACATTCATGAAATTCATTCAAAAATTACTTGCTATCAACACATTTTCTGAACGATGGTAGTAAGCTCCTCTTATTGTTAGAACCTGTATTGTGTGTGTTTATCCTACTTGTTCCTGCGGGAATGGTAATTAACTAGCTGTCACAGGGTATATACTAGAGCTGGGAATTGCCAGGGACCTCACAATACAATATTATCACGATGCCAAGGTGCCGTTAAGATATGTATTGCGATTTTCATGATTCTATATGTATTGCAATTCGATACTGTGATTTTATTGCGATTCGATGTTTCAAACATATTGCTCACCATACAGTATGTCTGCTGCAGAGAGACAAGAGAGAGCCATGAGAAAACGAGTTTTGATCAGTCATGGAAATAAAAGTGCTGAAAACAAAATCTCCCTATATAAAAAAGAAAAATAATGGAGTTCTGAAGCAGTTACCGCCAACTAGCTCAAAAATATTATTGCGATATTGTCAAAACGATACAATATGTTATATTGTCAAAAATAATATCCCGATATGTAACGGTATCGATTTTCCCCCCATCACTAGTATACAGATATTATGCAGATGTTTTGCAGTAGCAAGGTGTAATACAGTATATACGCTCCACGGACTAGCTCTTCTCACCACACATTTCATTCAGGCTGAACAAGCCTTACCGGACCATGGGCTTTCCAGATGCTGTGGTAGGAAGTGGTAGAATTCCAATAAATTAATTTCCACTTCTAAAACTTCGGAGCAGGAAGGAGAACTCCGATCAAAGAGAGGACACTTGAGCCAGGTACCAATTACACCGAGCCGAGGATACATCCTAGCTACATAATATTTACAGTGAAGTCATTCCTCGGCTCGTGTTGGTTTCATATCATTAACTCCTGTGAGAAAACTATTTTGAAGACATCTGCCATTTTTCTAAACATGCCAGTTCAACCTACAAACACACATGATTTAGGCAGTCTCACCCATACACACTCACGGAGCCACATGTGCAAATAGATAGTGAACAGATGAATTCAACTAAGACACGCTACGTCTTGTTTTGACAGTTCACAACGTTTTCAACTGGCAGCCACCCTCAGTGGTTTGTGTTAGTTAGAGTGAGAATTAGAGACCTCCAGGGTTGGGTTGAGTAAGGGGATCCAGGAAACAGCCTCCCCAGAACTCCAGCACGGTCAGTAGGGAGAAGACTCTCATATGTTCACCTGGCTGCTTCTCAATGAAGCTGTTCTCGTGTGGGATTTTGGATGAGGAATAGGATGTGCCTTTATTGAATTGATACTGTATACAAATTATAGGGAGGACACTTTACAGTGGTTCTATTGTACACTTTGAAATGGGGTTACTGTAGCACAATTGGTAGAGCATGGCGCTTGCAACGCCAGGGTTGTGGGTTCATTTCCCACGGGGGGCCAGTATGAAAAATGTATGCACTCACTAACTGTAAGTCGCTCTGGATAAGAGCGTCTGCTAAATGACTAAAATGTAAATGTATTGCATCTGGCTCAATATGGGAGGTTTGGCCAGATGATCATTTACTCTTGAAGCAGAATGAAAGATGGAGGTCATATTATACTTCTGTCATGTGGCCATCTGGTGATCTTCCCCAGTCATAACTTGAGACATGTCAACCAACAGCCATGATTTACTCACATGGTCAACATTTGGACCATGGGCCCCCCTCCCAATTCACCTCCACATCCATTTGTCCATTAGATGTTCTACTGTATCAACACAGTCTGCAGTTTGGTCCCGGTGTTGTCAACACAGTCTGCAGTTTGGTCTCGATGTTGTCAACACAGTCTGCAGTTTGGTCCCGATGTTGTCAACACGGTCTGCAGTTTGGTCTCGATGTTGTCAACACGGTCTGCAGTGTGGTCCCGATGTTGTCAACACGGTCTGCAGTTTGGTCTCGATGTTGTCAACACGGTCTGCAGTTTGGTCCCGATGTTGTCAACACAGTCTGCAGTTTGGTCCCGATGTTGTCAACACGGTCTGCAGTGTGGTCCCGATGTTGTCAACACGGTCTGCAGTTTGGTTCCGATGTTGTCTACACAGTCTGCAGTTTGGTCCCGATGTTGTCAACACAGTCTGCGCTGTGTTCCCGATGTTGTCAACACGGACTGCAGTTTGGTCCCAATGTTTTCAACACAGTCTGCAGTTTGGCCCCGATGTTGCCAACACAGTCTGCAGTTTGGTCCCGATGTTCACAGCTCTTCACATGCGAGGACAATGTCCCCTAATCCCAACAAGCCATTTGAATTGTAATCAGATCAAAACTGTCTCGATTTGCTCCCTAATCTGGCCCTTTTATCAGATTAAAACAGATTTATCACTCTCTCCCCTCTTGGCGTTGGCATGGCAACGACCCTTTACAACAACGTGGTGTTGAACACTTTTTGTTTCATGTCCCGTCCAGGTTTATTGGCGATTACACAAAAATAAGATCCTCCATCTGAAGTGGAATATATATTCCAGAGGTTTTATGCTGGGTGGATTTGTGGGCTCATTCCTTTAAGTGGAAGTTCTAATCGGATAGGAGAGGAGATGCTGGTTTATGATAAATCCATTTCACACGCAGGTAGATGTAGCCTAGCCAGATGGGCCCCTTTGGGAGTAACGTTATGTTGTTTACTTTTCAATGGAAGCATACTGCTTATCATCAGCAAAACTTGTTGAATCTGGAGGGAATAGGCCTGCATTCTGTTGAGCGTGTCCAGAAACTGAACCGCCGTATATTAGCATGTCTTCTGCTGGGAAAAGCCTGTGGACTAGATATTGTATGACTTTGTTGAGCTTTCTTTCCTCTGAATTATTTTTAATGAACTTGTTTTCTATTTTTCACTGAACTTTTACTTGAAACTTAAAAATCTAAAAGTTATTACAGTGTACAACAGAGGTTTACATGTACCGTACTGGATCTATTCAAGAGGGCTGGTAGCGTACTGTATTTATGTGAATTTCCCACCATATTGTCTCCCAGCCCTCTCTTTGTATTTTTCCTCTCTCTCTCCACAACACCAACTGTAACAACAGAATTACAAAGCCCAGGGAAGGCCTCAGTGAAGCATGCCTACCACAGAGAGGCCAATATTTACCCTGCGTGTTTCCCTTCTTGCCACTAAGGTCGCCCCCATGAGGCCTTTGTCCCCTGTCTCTAGCCCTGTCCAATACATTAATTAACAATCAATATGATATTGGGGACTAATAAGACACACCTACAGTATAAGTGCTATTTCTGCAGTTAGCTTTCTATTAAATCAGGACAAAAGTCTATTCGATCACTCACCTCTACTCTCGCATTACATTTTTTTGCCCAAGCAATAAAACTGTTTAAAACACATACTATGTCTCCATGTAAAGACATAAAATACTTTGATTTTCAGGGAAGAAGATTTACAGGGAAAGAATCAAAGAAATGTGCCCAGTCCAGACTGTTCCCACCCAAGAAGAATAGGGAATTTCACAGAGAATTTCCCTGTTGGGTAGATCATTAAGGTGGGAGTATTAACTGGAACTCTGAGAGGGAGGGAAACTGATGAAGACCTTCAACTGGATGTCAGCTAGAGAATTCACAGTCGTGGAAAATGTAGCCAATTGTCATACTTGAGTAAAAGTATAGATACCTTCATAGAAAGTTACTAAAGTAAAAGTGAAAGTCACCCAGTAAAATACTACTTGAGTAAAAGTCTAAAAGTATTTGGTTTTAAATATACTTAAGTATCAAAAGTAGAAGTAAAAGTATAAATAATTTCAAATTCCTTATATTAAGCAAAGCAGACGGCACAATTTTCTTGTTTTTAAAATTGACGGATAGCCAGGGGTACACTCCAATACTTAGTGAGTCCACCAGACCATAGGCAGTAGGGATGACCATGTGTTCTCTTGATAAGTACGTGAATTTCATAATTATCCTGTCCTGCTAAGCATTCAAAATGTAACGAATACTTTGGTTTGTCAGGGAAAATGTATGGAGTAAAAAGTACAATATTTTCTTTAGGAATGTAATGAAGTAAAAGTAAAGTACAGATACCCCAAAAAACGACTTAAGTAGTACTTTAAAGTACTTTTACTTAAGTACTTTAAACCGCTGAGAATTCCTCTGTAAGTGTCAAGGGTAGAGAGAATACCCACAATCGAAATGGTTAGGTAGTCAAACCACTGTTAGTCAGTTGGAGGTTATCATAGCTCTTGCCTTTACATTTTAGTCATTTAGCAGACGCTCTTATCCAGAGCGACTTAAAGTTACCAACTGAGCTACATCCCTGCCGGCCCTTCCCTCCACTACCCTGGGCCAATTGTGCGCCGCCCCATGGGTCTCCCGGTCACGGCCGACTACGACAGAGCCTGGATTCGAACCAGGATCTCTAGTGGCACAGCTAGCACTGCGATGCAGTGCCTTAGACCACTGTGCCACTCGGGAGTTGACTCATTTGATACACATAGTACATAAAAATAGTGCTTTGATATGATATAATTAAAGCAATAAGGCCCGAGGAGGTGTGGTATATGGCCAATATACCACGGCTAGGGCTGTTCTTATGCACAACGCAATGCGGAGTGCCTGGATACGGCCCTTAGCCGTGGTACAGTATATACCACAAACCCCCGAGGTGCCTTGTTGCTATTACAAACTGGTTACCAACGTAATAATGGCAGTAAAAATATATGTTATACCCTTGTTATACGGTCTGATATACCACGGCTGTCAGCCAATCAGCCACCCAGTTTATAAATATAAATAATGTGATGTGAATGTGATATACAGTGCGTTCGGAAAGTATTCAGACCCCTTGACTTTTTCCACAATTTGTTACATTACAGCCTTATTCTAAAATTGATTAAATATTTTTTTTTCCTCATCAATCTACACACAATACATCATAATGACAAAGTGAAAACAGTTTTTGAGATTGTTTGACAAATGTATAAAAAAAAAAAAAAACGAAAATATCTTATTTACAAAGGTATTCAGACCCTTTGCTTTGGGACTCGAAATTGAGCTCAGGTGCATCCTGTTTTCATTGATCATCCTTGAGATGTTTCTACAACTTGACTGGAGTCCACCTGTGGTAAATTCAATTAATTGGACATGATTTGGAAAGGCACACACCTGTCTGTATACACTACCGGTCAAAAGTTTTAGAACACGTACTCATTCAAGGGTTTTTCTTTATTTTGACTATTTTCTTCATTATAGAATATTAGTAAAGACATCAAAACTATAAAATAACATATGGAATCATGTAGTAACCAAAAAAGTGTTAAACAAATCAAAATATATTTTAAATTTGAGGTTCTTCAAATAGCCACCCTTTGCCTTGATGACAACTTTGCACACTCTTGGCATTCTCTCAACTAGCTTCACCTGGAATGCTTTTCCAACAGTCTTGAAGGAGGTCCCACATATGCTGAGCACTTGTTGGCTGCTTTTCCTTCTCTCTGCGGTCCGACTCATCCCAAACTATCTCAATTTGGTTGAGGTCGGGGTATTGTGGAGGCCAGGTCATCTGATGCAGCACTCCATCACTCTCCATCTTGGTAAAATAGCCCTTACACAGCCTGGAGGTGTGTTGGGTCATTGTCCTGTTGAAAAACAAATGATAGTCCCACTAAGCCCAAACCAGATGGGATGGCGTGTTGCTGCAGAATGCTGTGGTAGCCATGCTGGTTAAGTGTGCCTTGAATTCTAAATAAATCACAGACAGTGTCACCAGCAAAGCACCCCCACGCCATAACACCTCCTCCTCCTCCATGCTTTACGGTGGGAACTACACATGCAGAGATCATCAGTTCACCCACACCGTGTCTCACTAAGACATGGAGGTCGGAACCCAAAATCTCAAATTTGGACTCCAGACCAAAGGACACATTTCCACCGGTCTAATGTCCATTGCTTGTGTTTCTTGGCCCAAGCAGGTCTCTTCTTATTATTGGTATCCTTTAGTAGTGGTTTCTTTGCAGCAATTTGACCATAAAGGCCTGATTCACACAGTTCCCTCTGAACAGTTCATGTTGAGATGTGACTGTGACTTGAACTCTGTGAAGCATTTATTTGGGCTGCAATTTCTGAGGCTGGTAACTCTAATGAACTTATCCTCTGCAGCAGAGGTAACTCTGGGTCTTCCATTCCTGTGGCGGTCCTCATGAGAGCCAGTTTCATCATAGCACTTGATAGTTTTTGCAACTGCACTTGAAGAAACTTTCAAAGTTCTTGAAATGTTCCGTATTGACTGACCTTCATATCTTAAAGTAATGATGGACTGTCGTTTCTCTTTGCTTATTTGAGCTGCCATAATATGGACTTGGTCTTTTACCAAATAGGGCTATCTTCTACCTTGTCACAACACAACTGATCGACTCAAACGCATTAAGAAGGAAAGAAATTCCACAAATTAACTTTTAAGAAGTCACGCCTGTTAATTGAGATGCATTCCAGGTGACTACCTCATGAAGCAGGTTGAGAGAAAGCCAAGAGTGTGCAAAGCTGTCATCAAGGAAAAGGGTGGCTTTTTGAAGAATCTCAAATATAAAATATATTTTGATTTGTTTAACACTTTTTTGGTTACTACATGATTCCATATGTGTTATTTCATAGTTTTGATGTCTTCACTATTATTCTACAATGTAGAAAATAGTAAAAATAAAGAAAAACCCTTGAATGAGTATGTGTTCTAAAACTTTTGACCGGTAGTGTAAGGTCCCACAGTTTACAGTGAATGTCATAGCAAAAACCAAGCCATTAGGTTGAAGGAATTGTCCATAGAGCTCCGAGATATGATAAGGGCCTTGGTCAGGGAGGTGACCAAGAACTCAATGGTCACTCTGACAGAGCTCCACAGTTCCTCTGTGGAGATGGGAGAACCTTCCAGATGGACAACCATCTCTGCAGCATTCCACCAATCAGGCCTTTATGTTAGTGGCCAGATGGAAGTCACTCCTCAGTAAAAGGCACATGACAGCCCGCTTGGAGTTTGCCAAAAGGCACCTAAAGGAGTCTCAGACCATGAAAAACAAGATTCTCTGGTCTGATGAAACCAAGATTGAACTCTTTGGCCTGAATGCCGAACGTCACGTCTTGAGGAAACCTGGCACCATCCCTACGGTGATACATGGTGGTGGCAGCATCATGTTGTGGGGATGTTTTTCAGCAGCAGGGACTGGGAGACTATTCAGGATAGAGGGCAAGATGAACGGAGCAAAGTACAGAGAGATCCTGCTCCAGAGCTCTCAGGACATCAGACTGGGGCGAAGGTTCACCTTCCAACAGGACAACGACCCTAAGCACACAGCCAAGACAATGCAAGAGTGGCTTTGGGACAAGTCTCTGAATGTCCTTGAGTGGCCCAGCCAGAGCCCGGACTTGAACCCGATCGAACATCTCTGGCGCTCCCGAGTGGCACAGCGGTCTGAGGCACTGCATCTCAGTGCTAGAGGTGTCACTACAGACCCTGGACCGATTGCAGGCTGTAACACAACCCGGCCATGATTGGGAGTCCCGTAGGGTGGCGTAAAGGGTCTGAATACTTATGTAAATGGGTATTTTCAGTTTTCTATTTTTTAAAGAAATTTATAAAAATTCTGAAAACCAGGTTTTACTTTGTCATTATGGGGTATTGTGTGTAGATTGATGAGAAAAAACAAACAATTTAATAAATTTTAGAATAAGGCTGTAACGTAACAAAATGTGGAAAAAGTGAAGGGGTCTGAATACTTTCTGAATGCACAGTTTATTGAACTAAATTAATGGTTGTTTTGTTTAGGTTGAGTATGACCCATATCTTTTGGCGACTAAACACTAAAAATAAGATGTGTCCTCTGTGAATATGCGTCTTTCATTGTTGTCTGAATGATCGTAAAGGTTTGCCATTAATAAGTGAATACTTATAGCGATTAATCAAATGATAGCAGATGTTTTGGAGATCTGGCCTGTAGATGGTGCTATCTTCTCTGCAGAGCTCTCTCTTTCTCTCTTAGTCTCTCTCTCTGTCTTTCTCTCTCTCTGTCCCTATGCCAGATCATCGTTTCCCTGCCCCCTCTCTCCCTCTTCTCTCTATCTATTTTATCCTAACTGGGTCTCTCTCTCTCTCTCTCTCTCTCTCTCTCTCTCTCTCTCTCTCTCTCTCTCTCTCTCTCTCTCTATTTCTTTCTCTCTCTCTCTTTATCTCTCTCTCTCTTTATCTCTATCTCTCTCTATCTCTCTCTCTCTCTCTCTCTCTCTCTCTCTCTCTCTCTCTCTCTCTCTCTCTCTCTCTCTCTCTCTCTCTCTCTCTCTCTCTCTCTCTCTCTCTCTCTCTCTCTCTCTCTCTCTCTCTCTCTCTCTCTCTCTCTCTCTCTCTCTCTCTCTCTCTCTCTCTCTCTCTCTCTCTCTCTCTCTCTCTCAGCATGTTCTGTTGGTTTCTGTGGACACTGTCTAGGGCTGCATACCAACTTTGCCTGTAACTATTCTGCAGCAGGGTAAGAAGCAAAAGAGAGACCGAGATAGAAAGACAGAGAGAGAGGGCAGGGTATGGGAGGAAAGGGTATGGGGGCAGTAGTGGGGCACACTATCGCAATTCCCAAGGCACTCTGGGGGATTGTGGCAGCCAATAAATCTTTCTTCCCTTCACCTTATCCTTGGGCTGGGCCCAAGGGCCACAATCTCCATGCACAACTGACACTGGCCACCGGGGACATTTTAGGGTTTAGGCGTGTCCTGTTCCCTTTCAGTCCGACCACAGCCAAAGCATGAGAGAAAGGAACCGAAAAGGAAGAGAAAATACATGTACATTGTGTTTATGCAACTCTAAGGTATACTATTTGAGGCCTGCTTGAGGAGTTAAATGGGCCAAACTGCTTGTTTCACGTTGCTATGCAATATATTACATGAATTTATGTGAAATGTCAAGCGATACAGACAGAAATGTGTTGGCCATGTTATTGTGTACCAGTATAACACTGGCAATGCTGATAAACTATGATGGAGATAAATGCAATGTAATGTAATGTACCTCCTTAGGTAATGACCACAAGGGGCAGGGGCCAAATGAATCAGCCATCCATCACCACATTCCTGTCATTAATATCTCCCCAGGGACTGCTCACAGTTAACATAAAGGAGAGGGGGTAGGTAGAGACGGAGCAATGGAGAGATGGAGAGATGGGAGGGCCAAATAGAAATACACAAACACACCAGACTAGGCATAAATAATGTACATTTACATTTCTGAACGTGCCCAGTTAGTGAGCAACAGACAAACATTTCTGAGAGAAAGCAGACAGTCTGTCACGCGATCGGCGCTCGCGCTGTTGGCAGCACACGAGAGGCGGTTTAGGTCCAGCAGGTGAACCTTCAACAGCTACAGCATCCTGTATGGCAGTGACGGTTTACGCCACACTTCCTGCTCCGTTTAAGTCGTGTAAACCAAGGATATGGCCGGTTTACAACGAGCAAAAGCAGGAAATGTCAGGTGCTTACCTCTGGCCCTCCCGGGTCAGTGTAGCTTACATCTCATGTGCTGACCGTCTATAAGTGGCCCTACTCACTCCTGTGTTTAGAACCAGAGGTCAAAGGAGAGTGGAGGTCAATTAATCTAGTAGTGGAAGAGGAAAGAATGTCGGAAACGTACAGAATAAATCAAGCTAACTAAACAGCTGGAGAGACAAATCTTATTATTTGTGTGTTCTAGAAAAGTCACACTCTATATATGCGCCCAACAATTGAATGGCTAAATGTAATAACAAACGTTTCGGAAACGCAGTGCCAACTTTTATTTTAAAACAGGGTAACATGTTTAAGAGTTTAATTGCAGAGTTTGAGATTGACAGTGTCTCCGGACCGCTCCTGTCTCAGCCTCCAGTATTTATGCTGCAGTAGTTTATGTGTCGGGGGGCTGGGGTTAGTTGGTTATACCTGGAGTACTTCTCCTGTCTTATCCAGTGTCCTGTGTGAATTTAAGTATGCTCTCTCTAATTCTCTCGTTCTCTCTTTCTCTCTGAGAACCTGAGCCCTAGGACCATACGTCAGGACTACCGGGCATGATGACACCCTGCTGCCCCCAGTCCGCCTGGCCTTGCTGCTATTCCAGTTTCAACTGTTCTGCCTGCGGCTACGAAACCCCTACCTGTCCCAGACCTGCTGTTTTCAACTCTAAATGATCGGCTATGAAAAGCCAACTGAGAGACCTGAGCCCTAGGACCATACGTCGGGACTACCGGCCGTGGTGACTCCTTGCTATCCCCAGTCCGCCTGGCCTTGCTGCTATTCCAGTTTAAACTGTTCTGCCTGCGGTTATGGAACCCCTACCTGTCCCAGACCTGCTGTTTTAAACTCTAATGATCGGCTATGAAAAGCCAACTGAGATTTATTCCTGATTATTATTTGACCATGCTTGTCACTTATGAACATTTTTGAACATCTTGGCATGGTTCTGTTATAATCTCCACCCGGCACAGCCAGAAGAGGACTGGCCACCCCTCATAGCCTGGTTCCTCTCTAGGTTTCTTCCTAGGTTTTGCCTTTCTAGGGAGTTTTTCCTAGCCACCGTGCTTCTACACCTGCATTACTAGCTGTTTGGGGTTTTAGGCTGGGTTTCTGTACAGCACTTCGAGATATTAGCTGATGTAAGAAGGGCTATATAAAATAAAATTGATTGATTGATTGATTGACAAGCTATTCAACAGAATTGAGTTAGCGTTGACCTCAGAACTATTTTGGTCCAAAAGGCTTCTAAAGAGGTTCAGGAGCAATTATCTTCATGGGTTATGGGAATATTGTAGGCTTAAACACAGGGGTTAAAGTTCTCTATCACTGCAACAGATTTGACTCATGAGGTTTGAGTAACAAAAAAAAAAATATTTTCGGTTTAAAAAAAACTCCAGGCCACACTTGAGCGTCTAAAACTACATAGAAAGTATGTAGAAATGATAATGGACCTCTATATTTTCAAATAACTGCCCTTTTTCACGCAAATCTATTTTGACATACAAATCAGCAGAAAAAAATGTGTGCGGCCAAAAATATATATATATATTCCGAGCCAAAAAGTTTCAGTCATGGGATTTGTGTTTGCTTTAACCCCTGCTTAAATGTTATCTAAATAAATTTCAATTTCCCAAACTAGGATGAAGAAGCCACTCTTGGAAGGAGGTGCTAAAGTGAGTGCAGAGATGTTTTTTTTTTTTGGGGGGGGGGGGGGGGGAGAGGCTCCTAGTCACTTCTTGTGTGACCTGAGAGGACCCTGAAAGGGTGAGGTGCTAAACTAGTGGAGTGATTAATGTAGTCCTCCTTGTAAACAGCCAGGCAGGGGAACAATGGACAGGACCTGGACCGACCCCCTAACTACACTGACCCTGTCCAGCCCCCTGGCCTGAACAACCAGCAGTCCAACATGTACAGTGGCTTGCGAAAGTATTCACCCCCCTTGGCATTTTTCCTATTTTGTTGCCTTACAACCTGGAATTAAAATGGATTTTTGGGGGGGTTTGTATCATTTGATTTACATAACATGCTTTGAAGATGCAAAATATGTTTTATTGTGAAACAAACAAGAAACAAGACAAAAAAACAGAAAACTTGAGCGTGCATAACTATTCACCCCCCCAAAGTCATTACTTTGTAGAGCCACCTTTTGCAGCAATTACAGCTGCAAGTCTCTTGGGGTATGTCTCTATAAGCTTGGCACATCTAGCCATTGGGATTTTTGTCCATTCTTCAAGGCAAAACTGCTTCAGCTCCTTCAAGTTGGATGGGTTCTGCTGTTGTACAGCAATCTTTAAGTCATACCACATATTCTCAATTGGATTGAGGTCTGGGCTTTGACTAGGCCATTCCAAGACATTTAAATGTTTCCCCTTAAACCACTCAAGTGTTGCTTTAGCAGTATGCTTAGGGTCATTGTCCTTCTGGATGGTGAACCTCCGTCCCAGTCTGAAATCTCTGGAAGACTGAAACAGAATTCCCTCAAGAATTTCCCTATATTTACGCCATCCCTCATTCCTTCAATTCTGACCAGTTTCCCAGTCCCTGCCGATGAAAAACATCCCCACAGCATGATGCTGCCACCACCATGCTTCACTGTGGGATGGTGTTCTCGGGGTGAAGAGAGGTGTTGGGTTTGCGCCAGATATAACATTTTCCTTGATGGCCAAAAAGCTCAATTTTAGTCTCATCTGACCAGAGTACCTTCTTCCATATGTTTGGGGAGTCTCCCACATGCCTTTTGGCGAACACCAAACGTTTTTGCTTATTGTTTTCTTAAAGCAATGGCTTTTTTTCTGGCCACTCTTCCATAAAGCCCAGCTCTGTGGAGTGTACGGCTTAAAGTGGTCATATGGACAGATACTCCAATCTCTGCTGTGGAGCTTTACAGCTCCTTCAGTGTTATCTTTAGTCTCTTTGTTGCCTCTTTGATTAATGCCCTCCTTGCCTGGTCTGTGAGTTTTGGTGGGCGGCCCTCTCTTAGCAGGTTTGTTGTGGTGCCATATTCTTTCAATTTTTTAATAATGGATTTAATGGTGCTCTGTGGGATGTTCAACGTTTTTGATATTTTTTTATAACCCAACCCTGATCTGTACTTCTCCACAACTTTGTCCCTGACCTGTTTGGAGAGCTCCTTGGTCTTCATGGTGCCGCTTGCTTGGTGGTGCCCCTTGCTTAGTGGTGTTGCAGACTCTGGGGCCTTTCAGAACAGGTGTATATATACTGAGATCAAGTGACAGATCATGTGACACTTAGATTGCACACAGGTGGACTTAATTTAACTAATTATGTGACTTCTGAAGGTAATTGGTTGCACCAGATCTTATTTAGGGGCTTCATAGAAAAGGGGATGAATATATATATGCACGCACCACTTTTCCGTTATTTCTTTTTTTGAATTGTTTGAAACAAGTTATTTTTTTCATTTCACTTCACCAATTTGGACTATTTTGTGTATGCTCATTACATGAAATCCAAATAAAAATCCATTTAAATTACATGTTGTAATGCAACAAAATAGGAAAAACGCCAAGGAGGATGAATACTTTTGCAAGGCACTGTAGGGGGGGTATACAGAATATAGCCCTATTTGGTAAAAGACCAAGTCCATATTATGGTAAGAACAGCTCAAATAAGAAAAGAGAAACAACAGTCCATCATTACTTTAAGACATTAAGGTAATTCAATACGGAACATTTCAAGAACTTTGAAAGTTTCATCAAGCGCACTCGCAAAAACCATCAAGCGCTATGATGAAACTGGCTCTCATGAGGACCGCCACAGGATTTGGAAGACCCAAAGTTACGTCTACTGCAGAGTTCATTAGAGTTACCAGCCTCAGAAATTGCAGCCCAAATAAATGCTTCACAGAGTTCAAGTAACAGACACATCTCAACATCAACTGTTCAGAGGAGACTGTGTCAGGCCTTCATGGTTGAATTGCTGCAAAGAAACCACTACTAAAGGACACCAATAATAAGAAGAGACTTGCTTGGGCCAAGAAACACGAGCAAAGGACATTAGACTGGTGGAAATTTGTCCTTTGGTCTGGAGTCCAAATTGGAGATTTTTGGTTCCAACCGCCGTGGCTTTGTGAGATACGGTGTGGGTGAACGGATGATCTCCGCATGTGTATTTCCCACCGTAAAGCATGGAGGAGGAGATGTTATGGTGTGGGGGTGCTTTGCTGGTGACACTGTCTGTGATTCATTTAGAATTCAAGGCACACTTAACCAGCATGGCTACCACAGCATTCTGCAGCGATACGCCATCCCATCTGGTTTGGGCTTAGTGGGACTATAATTTGTTTTTCAACAGGACAATGACCCAACACACCTCCAGGCTGTGTAAGGGCTATTTGACCAAGAAGGAGAGTGATGGAGTGCTGCATCAGATGACCTGGCCTCCTCAATCCCCCGACCTCAACCCAATTGAGATAGTTTGGGATGAGTCGGACTGCAGAGTGAAGGAAAAGTAGCCAACAGGTGCTCAGAATATGTGGGAACTCCTTCAAGACTGTTGAGAAAAGCATTCCAGGTGAAGCTGGTTGATAGAATGCAAAGAGGGTGCAAAGCTGTCATCAAGGCTTTTTTGGTTACTACATGATTCCATAGGTGTTATTTCATAGTTTGGATGTCTTCACTATTATTATACAATGTAGAAAATAGTAAAAATAAAGAAAAACCCTGGAATGAGTAGGTGTGTCCACACTTTTGACTGGTACTGTACAATACATATACTTTATAGTATAAAGTGCTTCTGGGAGCCATTCCTGTTCACTCTAGTCTTGTTCTACAGTTGTGTAAAATGAGAGATGAATACAGAGATTTTACAGATACGCCCTTTCCACTGGGAATGACTCAGGTATGTACTGTCAGACTTGGTCTCCACACTCAGTATTTCAGCAGTGTTTCCCACAGAATGTCACCTCTCCTTCCGTGGGTGTTTCCAGTCCTGGTCAAGCCCTGTATAGCTGCCAGAGCTTGTTAGAGAGAAAACAGTGTTCCCTGTGCACACACACACACACACACACACACACACACACACACAGACACAGACACAGACACAGACACAGACACAGACACAGACACAGACACAGACACACACAGAGACACACACACACACACACACACACACACACAGACACAGACACAGACACAGACACAGACACAGACACAGACACAGACACACACACAGACACAGACACAGACACAGACACACACACAGACACAGACACACACACACAGACACACACAGACGCACACACACACACACACACACACACACACACACACACACACACACACACACACACACACACACACACACACACACACACACACACACACAGACACACACACACACACACACACACACACACACACAGACACACACACACACACACACACACACACACACACACACACACACACACACACACACACACACACACACACACACACACAGACACACACACACACACACAGACACACAGACACACACACACACACACACACACACACACACACACACACACACACACACAGGGCCGGTGTGGGGAGACATCAGGTGGTGTTAGTTCAGCACTGGTCCCACAGGGCCAGCTCGTGGGTAAGGTAATCTGCCACAGACCTGATTGCTCACTTCAGCTGTAAGTGCTAACCAGACGTTTCCTATTACAGAGCCAAATACCTCTGCCTCAGGCCCAGTGGGAGAGACAAGTCTGGCTAGGAGATGCTTTCCCACCCACTGGAACAACGTCATCCTGAAATACTTGAACATACAGTGGTCATTTCACTGGCCTCTTCGAAAGTGTCATCGGGTGCCTAGTATTAAAAACAATTTAATTCCATTTGACACAGAATTATGTGCATTGGCAACAACAACAGAAATTCTGAATATTTTGATTAGAGGCCTGAAGTCAAGGAAATGGAACATTTCAGTTATGTAAATAAATATATTCAAATTGCTGTCAGAACTATGAGATCACAATGGGGTATTTTGGGCCAAATCACTGTTGTCCCCATGGACATGCCCCTGGGTGGTTGTAATTTGACAGTTAACATGAATGAATAATGCAGGTGCATAAAAACTATTCACTTAATCTATGATATTATAAAAATAAATATAGGTTATTACATTTAGATGCAGTTATTTGTAAATTCCTTTATATTATGAAAGAGTATGGAGTAGAGGTGTAGTGGTTCACCAAACCCACAGTTCGGTACGTATTCTGGTTTTGTGGTCAAGGTTTGGTTACAGTTACTGTAGTTAATTTTTGTTTATTTGACAAAAGATGCAAAACTAAAAAGGACCCTATTTGTGGCCCAAGTCCAGCTTCTGTGACAGCATTCACAATGTTCCTGGCATTGTCTGTTGTGACAGGGATTGTTATGTTGGACCTCTCAAGTAGACCTGTTCCGAAATGGACCTGGGGTTTTCCCACTCGGACCAGATATGCATAAATAAAAAATTTAATATAGAGACCCGTTCTGAACGGACCCGAGGACAACTAAACCAGGGAAGCTGTAGAAAAGTCTGTTTGTAAGCTACTTTATAAACCAGAGCTGGTACAGCGTGAGGGAGGAGGGGCCTTGCAGTGTGCGTACTGTGAGCTAGCTAGCTAATTGAGGCTGCATGCGCTTTCTCCCTACAGTTACAAATAACGACACCATTCAGATTATTAAAGGGAAGATTGCAGAATTAGGTTGCTGTTAAACATTCTGATTGGTTTCATCCTTCCAATTAAAAGTCCTAATACGACATATCACTTTACATTTGTATTTTTGGGAGAAATGTATATTTTATCAGAGTTTGACCAAAGTAATGTCTGAAAAGCGTTCGGAAAAGTGAAGGCAAGAACACACCAGTGAATACACAGCAGGAGTGAAGCCACTGTCCACATAACACGATAAAGGTCCACATCATACTGAATCCTCTGAACAAAACCAAGTTATCATCTGACTATATCTGTGATTTCTTTATTCTGTATAAAAGAAAAAAAGAAATCCCTTAAAATAAAATAATATTTTTTTTGTCACATGCTCTGTAAACAACAGGTGTAGACTAACAGTTAAATGCGTACTTATGGGCCCTTCCCAACAATGCAGAGGGAAAGAAAATAGAGAAATAATAGAAAAGTAAAACACGTAATAATAAAAGTAATAATGTGTAACAATAACTTGGCTATATACACAGGGTACCAGTACTACGAGGTAATGGAGGTAGATATGTACATGTAACTAGGAATAAAGTGAAAGTTAGTAAAATGAAGCAGCAGTATGTGATGAGTCAAAAAAGTTAGTGCCAAAAGGGTCAATGCAGATAGTCCAGGTAGCTATTTGGTTAACGATTTAACTACCTATTTAGTAGTCTTCTGGCTTGGGGGTAGAACCTGTTCAGGGTCCTGTTGGTTCCAGATTTGGTGCATTGGTACCGTGCAGTAGCAGAGAGGACAGTCTATGACTTGGGTGGCTGGAGTCTTTGACCATTTTTAGGGCCATCCTCTGACACTGCCTGGTATAGAGGTCCTGGATGACAGAGAGCTCGGCTCCAGTGATGTACTGGGCCATCCATACGCACTACACTCTGTAGCGCCTTGTGGTTGGATGCCAAGCAATTGCTATACCAAGCGGTGATGCAGCCAGTCAAGATGCTCTCAATGGTGCGTTGTAGAAGTTTTTGAGGATCTGAGAGCCCATGCCAAATCTTTTCAGCTTCCTGGGGGGAAGAGGCGTTGTCGTGCCCTCTTCGCGACCATGTTGGTGTGTTTGGACCATGATAGATCCTTAGTAATGTGGACACCGAGGAACTTGATGCTCTCGACCTGCTCCACTACAGCCCCGTCGATGAGAATGGGGGCGTGCTCAAACCTTAGTTTCCTGTAGTCCACGATCAGCTCCGTTGTCTTGCTGATGTTGAGGGAGAGGTTGTTGTCATGGCACCACACTGCCAGGTCTCTGACCTCCTCCCTATAGGCTGTTTCATCGTTGTTGGTGATCAGGCCTACCACAGTTGTGTTGTCGGCAAACTTAATGATGGTGTTGGAGTCGTGCGTGGCCACGCAGTCATAGGTGAACAGGGAGCACAGGATGGGACTAAGCACGCACCCCTGAGAGGCCCCTGTGTTGATGGTCAGCGTGTTGTTGCCTACCCTCACCACCTGGGGGCGTCCCATCAGGAATTCCAGGATCCAGTTGCAGAGGTATTCAGTCCCAGGATCATTAGCTTAGTTATGAGCTTGGAGGGCACTATGATGTTGAACGCTGAGCTGTAGTCAATGAACAGCCTTCTTGCGTACACTACTGTTCAAAAGTTTGGGGTCACTTAGAAATGTCCTTGTTTTCGAAAGAAACGCAATTTTGTTGTCCTTTAAAATAACATCAAATTGATCAGAAATACAGTGTAGACATTGTTAATGTTGTAAATGGCTATTGTAGCTTGAAACGGCTGATTTTTTATGGAATATCTACATAGGCGTACAGAGGCCCTTTATCAGCAACCATCAATCCTGTGTTCCAATGGCACGTTGTGTTTGCTAATCCAAGTTTTCATTTTAAAAGGCTAATTGATCATTAGAAATCCCTTTTGCAATTATGTTAGCACAGCTGAAAACGGTTGTGCTGATTAAAGAAGCAATAAAACTGGCCTTCTTGAGACTAGTTGAGTATCTGGAGCATCAGCAATTGTGGGTTCGATTACAGGCTCAAAATGTCCAGAAACAAATAACTTTCTTCTGAAACTCGTCAGTCTATTCTTGTTCTGAGAAATGAAGGCTATTCCATGCGAGAAATTGCCAAGAAGCTGAAGATCTCGTAATAAGCTGTGTACTACTCCCTTCACAGAACAGCGCAAACTGGCTCTAACCAGAATAGAAAGAGGAGTGGGAGACCCCGGTGCACAACTGAGCAAGAGGACAAATACATTAGTGTCTAGTTTGAGAAACAGGCGCCACACAGGTCCTCAACTGGCAGCTTCAAAACACCAGTCTCAATGTCAACAGTGAAGAGGCGACTCCGGGATGCTGACCTTCTAGGCAGAGTTGCAAAGAAAAAGCCATATCTCATACTGCCCATCTTAATCTTTTATTTGTATTGGTCAGTCCTTTTATATGTCTGTACGGTCACTGTGGGGACGACGTTGTCGATGCACTTATTAATGAAGCCACTGACTGATGTGGTAAACTCAATGCCATTGGATGAACATATTCCAGCCTGTGCTAGCGAAACATTCCTGTAGCTTAGCATCCGCTTCATCGGACCACTTCCGTATTGAGCATGTCACTGGTACTTCCTGTTTGAGTTTTTGCTTGTAAGCAGGAATCAGGAGGAGTTATGGTCAGATTTGCCAAATGGAGGGTGAGCTTTGTATGGGTCTCTGTGGGTGGAGTAAAGGTGATCTATAGTTTTTTCGCCTCTAGTTGCAAAGGTGATATGCTGGTAGAATGTATACAGAGCGCAGGCTTTTAACATAGCCCCTTACAACCCTGCTATCTTACCCCTACTAGCTAACCACTAGCAGCCTTGAAACACATCACTTATTAGCAGTTCAGCACATCAGCGTTTCTCGTACTGAGACACAAAATCAAGATAAACCTATACCATCATAGTAGACATTGAACGTCTAAAACCAAACTGGCTAAAACTCTGTTGTTGGCCGATGGTAGCTATAGCTAGCCACATGCTAACCTGAGTACTACCATTATTAATGTTACTAGCAGCAGTAACAGTAAATCCAGGTATAATGGCTAACACAAACATTGGCTACCATGATATCCTGCAAGTTCTATCGGCCAATAAACAAAACTCTTTGGGTACTTTAGTATCTACTCACCCGATTGGCCTCAATCACCGAAGCCACCAGCAGGCTGTTTCTCTCTTGACGCCAAAGCCGCAACATAATGTTGGTATAGGAATTGTTGGTAAATGTAATTCAAATTGTGAAAATATAAATGTTTTTTATAAACTTTTGCATAATGATTGTTTAGATGGAATATAATCCCTTGACGTTGTTAGATTTGTGGAATATATATCATGCAATCTTTCTTTTAAGTAGTAGCCTACCTGTTGGTGATTGGTCGTTGTAGCCTATCCTTCTCATTTCACTTTGAATTCCATCATTTTAATGCCATCTTCCATTGATTAGATCATCTCCTAACTTGCTTTGCCACACATGGAGGCTCTATGACTCTAGTGCCACTTTGATGACTTGTGATTGGACGACAACAACAACAAGCTACACGCGCCACTCTGCATAGGCTATTCTCATTGAACAGTTGCGACATACTGTTAACGTTTTATCCACAACTTTCTGTCCATCGCTGTTTTAACCTACTGTGAAGCCAAAATGTTCCCAAACTGGAGATTTAAACGATTATGGTTTATCGACCCCACCACCCACCATTGTACAGAACTAGTTCCCGGCTGCGCCTAACAAAAGGATAGTTTGAAATGCGCCAGTTAAGATTCAAATTTTGATTTCAATGTGCTCTAGTTTTTTTAACGGAAAAGCTTACAATGCTTTTTCAGCTCAGATTTTCTCAAGCGGCAATGGCATACAACGGAGCGAAGGCATAGCCTGAACCGAACCGAGGTTCCTGTACTGAACGGTTCCCATTTGGTAGAATACATTGAGATGTTCTAACAATAATCTAGATAGCTATAGTTGATTTGATTTGATTGACACGTCGATTACAGAAGACCAACGTATATGGCCTAACTCTGAACTGTATGCCAGGCAGGGGTGTAAAGTACTTAAGTAAAAATACTTTAAAGTACTACTTAAGTCGTTTTTTTGTTGTATCTGTACTTTACTTTACTATTTATAATTTTGACTACTTTGAGATTTACTTCACTACATTCCTAAAGAAAATGTGGTACTTTTTACTCCATACATTTTCCCTGACACCCAAAAGTATTAGTTACATTTTGAATGCTTAGCAGGACTTGTCTAAATTGTCTAATTCACACACTTATCAAGAGAACATCCCTGGTCATCCCTACTGCCTCTGATCTGGCGGACTCACTAAACACATGCTTCGTTTGTAAATTATGTTGTTGGAGTGTGCCCCTGGCTATCTGTAAATAAAATAAACTAGAAAATGTGGCCGTCTGATTTGCTTAATATAAGGAATTGGAAATGATTTATACTTGTACTTTTACTTTTGATACTTAAGTATATTTTAGCAATTACATTTACTTTTGATACTTAAATATATTTAAAACCAAATACTTTTAGACTTTCACTTTTACTTGAGTCATTTTCTATTAAGGTATCTTTACTTTTACTCAAGTATGACAATTGGGTTCTTTTTCCACCACTGATGCCAGGATATGCCCCAGTACACATGTTACTGTGCATCTGCAACACATTAGAGCTGCGTGATTCTCACTTTGAATACATTACAATGTTTTAATAACTCATCAAGCAAACTGTACATATCTGCCATACAGACTTTACATTCCGTCAGTGTTATAAACAAAGGAGCAGTTCCAGCACTCATCACAGCTCACATCAAAGCTGAGCTGCCATGAGAGATTCCCACAATGTCTTTTGTGTCCGTGTGAGTGACAGGAGACGCACGCCTCTGTCAGATCCCATCATCAACTCCTGCTTCCGCATGCAGAATATCAGAATATCTGCTTCTCACAATGATAGATGTTACCAGGGCAAAGACTTGTGGCTGAGTCTCAGAGAGTCATGTCCTAGTTAGTGATAAGAATTCCCACGAAAATGTTGTCTTAAACAATTCAGTCCCACTCCCACTGGCTCCATCAAACAGTCGCCTCTCCTTGATGACTTGGAGCGATTAACAATAACAAATACTAGCCAAGGTTTTGGTTTATCAGAGAGAAGTAGCCCTTGGCACTACCTTAATCAGTCCTAATAGAAAATAAAGTGTTTCAAGTACCTCATCTGTTTCTAATCAGAGGACGAGGGGTTACCTTAAATGCACCAAATTGTACTCTGTAATTCACGTTAATGAGCTAGTTACGTTACAGCGATCATTTTCTCAGATAGGAGGTTTGAGGAGTAACAATAGGATACTACTCTTAATGGCAACTACAATTTTTACATTTACGTCATTTAGCAGACGCTCTTATCCAGAGCGACTTATAGTTAGTGAGTGCATACATTTTTTTTTTTCATTTCATACTGGCCCCCCGTGGGAATCGAACCCACAACCCTGGCGTTGCAAACACCATGCTCTACCAACTGAGCTACACTTTACATTATATTGCACCAATTTATCATGGTGTTAGGGGGATTATGTCTCTATCTTCATAGATAATGGCATATCATGACAAGAACATTAGGAAACATAATTCTTCTGAATTGTGTGCTGTTGTTAGTGTTACAACTATAAGGAGTGTAGTAGTGTTCAACTATAAGGAGTGTAGTAGTAAGTAGAAGTATAGGTCGTCTATAACAGGACCAATTCTCAAAATCAGTCAAACTTGGCCTGTTTGCAATTATTTATCAATTTCTGTCTGCCAGATCTCCTTACACAATAACCAAGGTGAAAGTTAACAGAAACTTCTGTCTAGAATCCCTCCTTCCCCTTTCTGCTCCTAGTGAAACTGTGTGAGAGGGGAACTTAGTTATGTTAGTTCAGGTCAGGTCTTTTCGCAACAATGTTGGCTACCTGGAAGAGTCCTGTCAGACCATAGGATGGTGAAATCTGCTGAGGCTGCACTTCATATTCACCGGAGTGGAGACTTAGTCATGCAACTTTTCTCGGGTTTCCCAACATTTTAATCACAAGGGAAAGCAGTTTCACCTCCTCTTTTACCCAGTTCTCTTTTTCCAGATGCACTTAGAGGTGGAGGAAGGTTTGACGTGTCTATATAGTATTAGTATAGTATTAGACTTGGGTGTGTAATTTGAAGTCCAGAGTTTAAACACTAGTGGACGTATTTCAACAGTATTAGACTGGGTTTGTAATTTGAAGTCCTGAGTTTAGTGGAGAAGTTTCTCAACTGTATCTGTAAGAAAGAGATGAACAAACATGGTTGGACAATACCAGCAGCCTCGAGCAGGGAGAAAACAATAATTTTTTTCAGCTGTTAGACTTAACATGAAATACTTGTGATGGATTGGGAGGGAAATCTGGGTCATCCATGCAGTAAAGTGAAGCTATGCGGTTTCATTTTATCAATGTAAAAAAAGATGTGTAATCAAATTTTAAATTAAATGTAATATGCACATATTTAATTGAGCATAGTCCATCTCTTTGACATTGACGTATTTCACTCAGTCACAGCAACCCATGAAGTCGACTTGGTTGGACTTCAAACAATTATATTTTTTTGCTGTGTGTTTTGATTGACAGGTGAAAGCAGGGCAGTGATCATAGAAGACGGAGCTGGCGTCTGTAAGGATATGTTAGCATCATCTGCCTACACAGAGTTTGTTTCCAGTTGTTTCCAGCTGTGTTTTGTACCCAATGGGAGTGCCATCCTTTTTAGTGTGTGAGAAATGGTGGGCTGGGCTCTCTATTTAGGAATGATATGCTTTATTATTTTGGTGTGCACAATTTCTTCGGTTTGCTTTGCTTCCTTGCCTACTGTACCGTGTCTGACAGACCCCAAACTGGAAAGACTGTTTGGGATAGTTGTACAATCATCAACATTTCTACATTCGTACCAGACCAATATTTTCCTTCAGCAATTGTTGGCCTCCTTGATGAACAACTATGGGATAGTTTCAGGGTGGCAATAATCAAGGGTTTCCTTATCTACTACCAGCAAAATGACCTAATCCAAGTTGCTGTAGTTGAATATCATGATTCACAGCATATGGAAGTGCCAGTCTAGTTGATCATGTCTAACATTACAAGTTGCTGTAGTTGAATATCATGATTCACAGCATATGGAAGTGCCAGTCTAGTTGATCATGTCTAACATTACAAGTTGCTGTAGTTGAATATCATGATTCACAGCATATGGAAGTGCCAGTCTAGTTGATCATGTCTAACATTACAAGTTGCTGTAGTTGAATATCATGATTCACAGCATATGGAAGTGCCAGTCTAGTTGATCACATGACAACTGTAGATATAGCCGGATGTGGGTCAGGGGACAGAGAATTGGGGGCGGTATGGAGGGATGGATCGTGGGTGGTTCTGGCAGTACACTGACCCCACTCAGCAGTCCCATTGGCCCAGCCATTTCCTCCCATATGTTCCTAGTTATCATTGTCATATTGCTCCCTCCGCTTCCCAAGTCATACCAGCTGTCAAGGAACTAAGGCTGGGAGCCCGATCTTTATGTGGGATGAGAGGGGGTTTAGGTCTACTCTACTGTTGTAAAAACTAACCACACATTGCCAGACTTTGGCTCTGAATTCTCAGGTGACCCCTGGAACTGCCCAGGGGCAGCGGTTGCATTTAAACCAGGCAGGGAAAACAAGAATCAAGATGGTCACATCATGCGTTCTTCCTCTTGTGCTGCTGTGTGAGAGTATTCCATGCACTACCCTGAGACTCCTACTGTAATCATACAGATCTGATGTAGATCATGCCTTTGATCTCAGTGACAGAAATGTTTACAGTACAGGTTCCCTTATAGAGGTAGTGGTATGAAGGAGGAGCCCATTTCAGCCAAACTACTGTAACACATTTATTAAATAATTCAATTTGAATAGGACAAGGTTCAGTCACTGTTAACCTGCAATAACAATTGCCCAAAAGGACCATACAAATTATACTTTTGCTTGTTCAATGAAGTACAATAAGTACAATAAAATGTCAGGATATGTCCACGTTTTATAGAGGGAAAGGGATAGAAGAGCAGTGTAGAGAAGTGTAATAATATTATGCCATTTAGCAGACACTTTTATCCAAAGCGACTTACAGTCATGTGTGCATACATTTTTACGGATGGATGGTCCCGGGGATCGAACCCACTACCCTGGCGTTACAAGCACCATGCTCTACCAATTGAGCTACAGAGGTGTAGAGCAGTGTAGAGCACTGTAGAGCAGTGCAGAGCGGTGTAGAGCAGTGCAGAGCAGTGGAACTGAAATTATTTGATAACATATTCATGTGATGTGGAGCTCTCGCCAGACAGAGAACGCAGTTACTCTAAGTGTCTTCAGTTGGACTGAATGATCAGGCCTCTCTAGCGTACTGATTCACTGCCATGCAATACGTGTTACATCCAATTATCTGCACAGTGTCAAAGATTATACATCAGCCCCTATCAAGTGCAAGTAGCTTTTTAGCATGGTCTTGTACTCAATTTAATGACAACTTCAATTGGGCAGATATTTGTAATGGGGTTCACAAAGGTATCTTCTCATCTTCCATTACAACCTCATCAATCTTTGTATAATCTCAGGATGAACGTATTTGTACAGTGTGAGGAAAACCAGCTTTGAGAATGGTGATCCATCATTGGGGAGGGTCAAGATCTGTGTAACTTAATAGAATTGTGTCAAATCACAAGGTGGACTAACCGACAAAATGAGCAAGTAGACCGTCTTTATCTAAGTAAGACTACCCCTTGCGCTTGACAATGCAACAACAAGAATTCACCCATCCCTGAGCGTTATAGAGATGAACGGCCCACCGTGCTAACGACCTTTTGGAAAGTATCAGTTTTTGTTAACATAAGATCGTGTATGATGCTTAACTTTTCCATGTGAGCGTATCACTTCCCCCTTGTTCCATTTGACGTTATCCAGAGAGGTGTTTTTAAGGTTTATTATTGTTATGGAGAAGCAGGTAGGACATTGAAAGCGAGAACAGGAGACAAGGTAGGGTGTCAACTTAGTTCCTATCCACAGGGTAGTGTCCCCTTACCCTTACCCTTACCGAAAAAACAGTTATTCTGGCAAACAGTTGTGGCAAATCTTAGGCCAATTTGCTTCAAATTTGCAACAACTTGTGAACTTCTGGCAAACAATTCTGGGAAGCTTGTGGTGAACATTCTGCTGTTTGTAGCAAATTTGCTGCAAACTCACTATGAATGTGCAAATTAGATGAGGTTTTTGATTACTTTGTGTATAACATAGAACTTTAAATGAAATTGCTTCTCACAGAGAAAGTTAAACTAAACGTGCTAAATGTACTAACTGTACTAAACAACATCTATTCAATGTCTTAACAGATACAAATAAATCCAACACAACTTTCTTATCTGTCTCACAATGAAAACATTATGCAAAGTGACACAATATCAACCTTAAAATCATCAGCATGCTAATGAAAAAAAAAAGCAAAGATTGAATATTTCCCTGATAAATTGTTCATGAATCTTTTCATGTACTGTAGCTACAACATTTACATGAGAGCAATGTGAACACTATATGGGGATGTTGACCTTAGGATGTTTAAAGGGGCAACTACAGAATTTATACATGAGCCAAGTAATAACTAGGCAATGAGATTTCAACCATTGGATGTTTAAAAGAGAATGAACTAAATTTTTATAATTAAAACAACAAAAATGAAATCAAACCCAGTTCAGAACTATTGCCATTTTGAGTGAACTCTGTGGATTGTGGAAGTTCTTCATCAAAAGCTTGATGAACGCATGCACGGAAACAATAAAAAAAATAATAAAAAAAACGACATTAGGATACTGAAAACAGTTACTGAAAACCGGTAGACTCAGCGGCTAATGGGCGGGTTTGGCTTTGAAGAAACGGCGTCAGCTGTTACAAAGTTGTCTTGATGTTATGCTTCTCAATGAAACTGGTATTCTATATATTTTACAGCAAGGAAACAATGTTTCTGCCTTGTATAAATGCTATATAAACAAACAATTTAGCTAGAAGAAACTGGGAAATAAATAAAAAATGAAAAGCTGAAATGTCTTGAATCAATAAGCATTCAACTCCTTTGTCATGGCAAGCCTAAATAAGTTCAGGAGTAAAAATGTGCTTAACAAGTCACATAATAAGTTGCATGGACTCACTCTGTGTGCAATAATGGTGTTTCACATGGTTTTTGAAATACTACCTCATCTCTGTACCTAATAATAATAATATGCCATTTAGCAGACGCTTTTATCCAAAACGACTTACAGTCATGCGTGCATACATTATTATTATTATTTTTTGTGTATGGGTGGTCCCGGGGATCGAACCCACTACCTTAGCGTTACAAGCGCCGTGCTCTACCAGCTGAGCTACAGAGGACCACATACAATTATCTGTAAGGTCCCCAGTAACGGTGCATGGGTAAAATCACTGGGGAAGCCAAAAAAAAAAGCCATATTACAACCTATGTGTTGTGATAATTGTGTTTGCTCTATAAACTGTTAGTTCATGTGCCTTGTGACCATGATAAATAGGTCTAAATGCCGATACAATAAGAAGACACAGTGGCAGAATAAATTCAAGCACATGTTTGTTTCATCTCAAAACCGGAGAGCAGCCTCTGTCCGGTGAAGTCCACAAAGCATATTGCATGTAACAAACAGTTACATGACCTACAGCATGGTCAAGCAAGTTAAGTTTCTGATATTTTCGGACCACTAAACAACTATTGATTTAGAACCACAAGTCACAAAGAAAACAGGAGCTGCCTCCACTATTCCAGCACCATTTCAACTTCAACATTTCAACATCATCAAATCACCTGTGCTTAGTCTAATACAGTGACAACTAAAATATACCAAAAACAATTTAGTCCAATCAACGTCAGCTAAGTATGATGCGGCTGTCCATGTTTCTGATTTCTATACATTTTACATTTACATTTTAGTCATTTAGCAGACGCTCTTATCCAGAGCGACTTACAGTTAGTGAGTGCATACATTATTTTTTTATTTTTCATACTGGCCCCCCGTGGGAAACGAACCCACAACCCTGGCGTTGCAAACACCATGCTCTACCAACTGAGCTACATCCCTGCCGGCCATTCCCTCCCCTACCCTAGACGACGCTGGGCCAATTGTGCGCCGCCCCATGGGTCTCCCGGTCGCGGCCGGCTACGACAGAGCCTGGATTCGAACCAGGATCTCTAGTGGCACAGCTAGCACTTCGATGCAGTGCCTTAGACCACTGCGCCACTCAGGAGGCCCACTATGTGTGTGTATGTGTGTGTGTGTGTGTGCGCATTCGTACAAGTAGAAAAAACAACGCACACCCCACTTGTAGAGAAACGCCAGTGAGATGCAACAATTCAAGTTGTTTCTGTCAATGACGTATTGCTCTCGATGCGATTTGATAGCTGGCTTGTCTTTACCCTTTTGTTTGGTGCATCAGGACCATTCACAGTTGAGCTCAACGCTGATTGGCTAATAATTTATTTTATCAAGGGAGGCCAGATGCTCGCTGGCTTCCCTTGCATTCAATGCTACGGGCGGCAACAATGTCATACTCTTTTGGACCAGACAGCATCAGATAGATGGCCTACATGTACAGAGACAGAGGTGCGCTGTTTCGCTCGCTCGGATGCTTTCTCCGGTGAGATACATTCAGCCTCTTGCGAATTGAAAGAAAATTATGAAACACAGAGAGACTAAAAATTGGGTCATCCATGAATACACGCCACTGAAGGGCCCTCAGTCGAGCAGTGAATTTCAAAGACAGATTCAACCACAAAGACCAGGGAGGTTTTCCAATGCCCCACAAAGAAAGGCACATATTGGTAGATCGGTAAAAAAAAAGCAGACATTGAATATCCCTTTGAGCATATTAATTACACTTTGGATGGTGTATCAATACACCCAGTCACTACAAAGATACAGGCGTCCTTCCTAACTCAGTTGCCAGACGGGAAAGAAACTACTCAGGGATTTCACCATGAGGCCAATGGCGACTTTAAAACATTTGATAGGAGATAGGAGAAAACTGAGGATGGATCAACAACATTGTAGTTACTCCACAATACTAACCTGATTGACAGAGTGAAAAGAAGGAAACCTGTACAGAATACAAATATTCCAAAACATGCATCCTGTTTGCAACAAGGCACTAAAGTAATACTGCAAAAAATGTGGCAAAGCATTTCACTTTTTGTCCTGAATACAAAGTGTTATTTTTGGGGCAAATCCAATACAACACATTACTGAGTACCACTCTTCATATTTTCAAGTATAGTGGTGGCTGCATCATGTTATGGGTATGCTTGTAATCGTTAAGGACTGTGGAGTTTTCAGGATAAAAAAGAAACGAAATGGAGCTAAGCACAGGCAAAATCCTATAGGAAAACCTGGTTCAGTCTGCTTTCCACCAGAGACTGGGAGATTAATTCACCTTTCAGCAGGACAATAACCTAAAACACAAAGGCCAAATCTTCACTGGAGTTGCTTCCCAAAAAGACAGTGAATGTTACTGAGTGGACGAGTTACAGTTTTGACTTAAATCTACTAGCAATGATTAACAACCAATTTGACAGAGCTTGAAGAATTTTGAAAAGAAGAATGGGCAATCCAGGTGTGTAAAGATTTTAGAGACTTACCCAGAAAGACTCACAGCTGTAATTGCTGCCAAAGGTGCTTCTACAAAGTATTGACTTAGGTGTGTGAATACTTTTGTAAATGTGATATTTCTGTATTTCATTTTCAATACATTTGCAAACATTTCAAAACACTTTATCATTATGGGGTTTTGTGTGTAGATGGGTGAGAAAAATAATCTATTTAATCAATTTTGAATTCTGGCTGTAACACAACAAAATGCGGAATAAGTTAAGGGGTATGAATACTTTCTGAATTCAATGTATGTGTATTAAAGTAATTAAAAGTTAAGTATTTGGTTTCATATTCATAGCACGTAATGACTAGCACGGATGCATTTGCTGTTTGTTTTGGTTTTGTTTCAGATTATTTTGTGACCAATAGAAATGAATGGTAAATAATGTATTGTGTCATTTTGGAGTCACTTTTATTGTAAATAAGAATATAATATGTTTCTAAACTCTTCTACATTAATGTGGATGATTACGGATAATCCTGAATGAATCATGAATAATGATGAGTGAGAATGTTACACCCGATATGGATGAAAATACCCTCAAATTAAAGCTGACATTCTGCACTTCAACCTCATAGCCATTGTATCATTTCAAAACCAAAGTGCTGGAGTACAGAGCCAAAACAACAAAACGTGTCACTGTCCCAATACTTTTGGAGCTCACTGTATATCTCTGTCCTCAGTTATGATTGAAGGCCTCAATCTGTCTTTTTGCTTTGTGATTGCTTCTAGAAATAAAGAGTGAAGGAACAACACATGATCAAGACGAGCTGGCGACTAGTTTAAAGCAATAAAATATCTAATTGTTATGAAGAATGAATGAATTGGCTACATTTATGAGAATAATACTAAACTATAATGCATTTGCTTCAGGGCTGGCTCTAGCTCTTCGATGCCTCCCACCTCGCGGCAAAACATTTTACTGGTCCACCTCTTGACGGTGGAGAGAATTATTTTCATTTAAATGTTAATTTTCTGCAATTCTACACATTTTGCCTTGGGATATAGATAAAAAAATGTTGCTGTTTTAAAGGTCCAGTGCAGTCAAAACGTGATTTTCCTGTGTTTTATATATATATCCGCACTATGAGGTTGGAAAAATACAGTGTAATTGTGAACATGATAATGCCATTCTAGTGTAAGAGCGTAAGAGTGTAAGAGCTGTTTGAAAAGACCGCCAGAAATTACAGCCAGTTTTGGCCTTCCATTGTGACATCACCATGTGGTAAATGAGTTAACCTTTAACCTTTTCACATGTGAGTTCCAAATATCTCTAACTGTCGCCCCAGCGTGAGTTTTTTCATGTGCGTGATGTCAGAATGCTCTCACTGTTCCAAAATGCGATTGTTCCGCAACAGGACAGTTACCCACACTGCCCTCAAACCAAGACACACTGCCTGCTAATTATCTACAGGCTATGTTTCAACTTGTCAATTTCAAATTATTCAATATATTTATTTTCTAACAACAGTTTGAATTGAGGTGTGTTCCGCCTCCTCATTAATTCACATAAGAAGTAACCCATGTTACTGTGGCGGACAATTTCTGTTTGAGGCTTTACTGAGCCGGACAAAGCCCAAGCACTTCCCTAGTGTTTCCCCAGATCAAGTATGAAGACATTGCGCATCTCTAGTCAGAACAGGCCTTGCACAAACGTTTCCCCCAGGCACATTTTCTGGCTGGCGCCCGCATTGCCTTCATGGTTGTTTTCCTTACAAATTAGACTATGGACGTGTGCGTTCCTATCAAAGTAAGTGGCTTATTTTCTGTATATCGTGTTGTCGTTTCTGCTGTAGCACACCGTATGAATGTATGGATCATAATGTATTTACTGTTTTATTCACGTTTTCAAGTGCTGGTGACAAATCATGCATTACGATTCTTGCATAGATTGTAATGGACACAAATGATGTGTGTAAAATACTTTTTTTGAATGTTGTACTGATTATGATGAGCTAATGCTAAGCTATTTGCCGGCTGTGTGGCGCCATGTTTGTTGACATCATACATTTACATTACATTTTAGTCATTTAGCAGACGCTCTTATCCAGAGCGACTTACAGTCGAGTGCATAATTTATTTTTTTATAAATATATTGACCCCCCCTTTGTTTTTACACTGCTGCTACTCGCTGTTTATTATCTATGCATAGTCACTTTACCCCTACCTACATGTATAAATGACCTCAACTAACCTGTCCCCCTGTCCCCCCACCCCACACATTACATTTACATTTACGTCACTTAGCAGACGCTCTTATCCAGAGCGACTTACAAATTGGTGCATTCACCCTATAGCCAGTGGGATAACCACTTTACATTTTTTTTTTTTTTTTTGGGGGGGGGGGGGGGGGGGGGGGTAGAAGGATTACTTTATCCTATCCCAGGTATTCCTTAAAGAGGTGGGGTTTAAAATGTCTCTGGAAGGTGGTGAGTGACTCCGCTGTCCTGGCGTCGTGAGGGAGCTTGTTCCACCATTGGGGTGCCAGAGCAGCGAACAGTTTTGACTGGGCTGAGCGGGAACTATGGTTCCGCAGAGGAAGGGGAGCCAGCAGGCCAGAGGTGGATGAACGCAATGCCCTCGTTTGGGTGTAGGGACTGATCAGAGCCTGAAGGTACGGAGGTGCCGTTCCCCTCACAGCTCCATAGGCAAGCACCATGGTCTTGTAACAGATGCGAGCTTCAACTGGAAGCCAGTGGAGTGTGCGGAGGAGCGGGATGATGTGAGAGAACTTGGGAAGGTTGAACACCAGACGGGCTGCGGCATTCTGGATGAGTTGTAGGGGTTTAATGGCACAGGCAGGGAGCCCAGCCAACAGCGAGTTGCAGTAATCCAGACGGGAGATGACAAGTGCCTGGATTAGGACCTGTGCCGCTTCCTGTGTAAGGCAGGGTCGTACTCTCAGAATGTTGTAGAGCATGAACCTACAGGATCGGGTCACCGCCTTGATTTTAGCGGAGAACGACAGGGTGTTGTCCAGGGTCACGCCAAGGCTCTTCGCACTCTGGGAGGAGGACACAACGGAGTTGTCAACCGTGATGGCGAGATCATGGAACGGGCAGTCCTTCCCCGGGAGGAAGAGCAGCTCCGTCTTGCCAAGGTTCAGCTTGAGGTGGTGACCCGTCATCCATACTGATATGTCTGCCAGACATGCAGAGATGCGATACGCCACCTGGTTATCAGAAGGGGGAAAGGAGAAGATTAGTTGTGTATCGTCAGCGTAGCAATGATAGGAGAGGCCATGTGAGGATATGACAGAGCCAAGTGACTTGGTGTATAGCGAGAATAGGAGAGGGCCTAGAACTGAGCCCTGGGGGACACCAGTGGTGAGAGCACGTGGTGCGGAGACAGCTTCTCGCCACGCCACTTGGTAGGAGCGACCAGTAAGGTAGGACGCAATCCAAGAGTGAGCCGCGCCGGAGATGCCCAGCTCGGAGAGGGTGGAGAGGAGGATCTGATGGTTCACAGTATCAAAGGCAGCAGACAGGTCTAGAAGGACAAGAGCAGAGGAGAGAGAGTTAGCCTTAGCAGTGCGGAGAGCCTCCGTGACACAGAGAAGAGCAGTCTCAGTTGAATGACCTGTCCTGAAACCTGACTGGTTTGGATCAAGAAGGTCATTCTGAGAGAGATAGCAAGAGAGTTGGCTAAAGACGGCACGCTCAATAGTTTTGGAGAGAAAAGAAAGAAGGGATACTGGTCTGTAGTTGTTGACATCAGAGGGATCAAGTGTTGGTTTTTTGAGAAGGGGTGCAACTCTCGCTCTCTTGAAGACGGAAGGGACATAGCCAGCGGTCAAGGATGAGTTGATCAGCGAGGTGAGGTAGGGGAGAAGGTCACCGGAGATGGTCTGGAGAAGAGAGGAGGGGATAGGGTCAAGCGGGCAGGTTGTTGGGCGGCTTGCAGTCACAAGTCGCAAGATTTTATCTGGAGAGAGAGGGGAGAAAGAAGTCAAAGCATAGGGTAGGGCAGTGTGAGCAGGTCCAGCAGTGTCATTTGACTTAACAAACGAGGATCGGATGTCGTCAACCTTCTTTTCAAAGTGGTTGACGAAGTCATCCACAGAGAGGGAGGAGGGGGGGGGGGGAGGATTCCTAGGGTTAGAGGCAGATGCTTGGAATTTAGAGTGGTAGAAAGTGGCCTTAGCAGCAGAAACAGATGAAGAAAATGTAGAGAGGAGGGAGTGAAAAGATGCCAGGTCCGCAGGGAGTTTAGTTTTCTTCCATTTCCGCTCAGCTGCCCGGAGCTCTGTTCTGTGAGCTCGCAATGAGTCATCAAGCCACGGAGCTGGAGGGGAGGATCGAGCTGGCCGGGAGGATAGGGGACATAGAGAGTCAAAGGATGCAGAAAGGGAGGAGAGGAGGGTTGAGGAGGCAGAATCAGGAGATTGGAGGGAGAAGGATTGAGCAGAGGGAAGAGATGATAGGATGGAAGAGGAGAGAGTAGCGGGAGAGAGAGAGAGCGAAGGTTGCGGCGGCGCATTACCATCTGTGTAGGGGCAGAGTGAGTAGTGATGGAGGAGAGCGAGAGAGAAAAGGATACAAAGTAGTGGTCGGAGACATGGAGGGGAGTTGCAGTGAGATTAGTAGAAGAACAGCATCTAGTAAAGATGAGGTCAAGCGTATTGCCTGCCTTGTGAGTAGGGGGGGGACGGTGAGAGGGTGAGGTCAAAAGAGGAGAGGAGTGGAAAGAAGGAGGCAGAGAGAAATGAGTCAAATGTAGACGTAGGGAGGTTGAAATCCCCCAAAACTGTGAGGGGTGAGCCATCCTCAGGAAAGGAGCTTATCAAGGCGTCAAGCTCATTGATGAACTCTCCAAGGGAACCTGGAGGGCGATAGATGACAAGGATATTAAGCTTAAATGGGCTAGTGACTGTGACAGCATGGAATTCAAATGAGGAGATAGACAGATGGGTTAGGGGAAAAATTGAGAATGTCCACTTGGGAGAGATGAGGATTCCTGTGCCACCACCCCGCTGACCAGATGCTCTCGGGGTATGCGAGAACACATGGTCAGACGAGGAGAGAGCAGTAGGAGTAGCAGTGTTTTCAGTGGTAATCCATGTTTCCGTCAGCGCCAAGAAGTCGAGGGACTGGAGGGTAGCATAGGCTGGGATGAAGTCTGCCTTGTTGGGAGCAGAACGGCAGTTCCAGAGGCTGCCTGAGACCTGGAACTCCAGGTGTGTGGTGCGTGCAGGGACCACCAGGTTAGAGAGGCAGCAGCCACGCGGTGTGAGGCGTTTGTGTAGCCTGTGCGGAGAGGAGAGAACAGGGATAGGCAGAGGCATAGTTGACAGGCTGCAGCAAATGGCTACAATAATGCAGAGGAGATCGGAATGAAATGAACTAAACATCTGGGAAAGGAGAGAGCGGGGCCTCCCTCACCAAAACTCCCAAATATAACTCTCCCAACTTCCACCTCAGAAACTATAATTGTTTCACTGAAACACCCGAATATAACTCTCCCAACTTCCACTTTAGAAATTTGAATTGTTGTAAACTACAGCGTTTCAATGTTTCTAGGAATAGACTCTAACTTACTTTATTCAGCTAGCTAACTAGGTACAGTATTCTTCCATGAAAACCGCCCAGGGCACCGTATCCTATGACGCCATAGCTAACTAGCGTGCTAGCATCCAATAACACACGGTTTAGCACCAATACTTGGTTACAACAAACTACCAATAGTGTGTTGACACACTAAACAGACAATTTGTGTCCGTGTCTAGTTCCTTTCATAACGCAGCAATAATTAAACGTTGGCTAGCTAGCACAAAGTCAGTCATGCTAGCTACACAAGTGGACTACACATCTCGAATGTTCAGAAAGGGAAGCTTTATGTTGCAAAATTCTTATTGACTAAAATTATATTGTATTTAGCTGCTACAGTACTGCTAGCTGGTAGTGTTGGCTAGCTAGCAATGGCTGTGGTGTTGACTTTGTTTGAAAAACGGCGTCGCTGCGAACGAGTGTAGCTGGCTAAAATGATATTGTATTTAGTTGCTACAGTTCTGCTAGCTGGTAGTGTTGGCTAGCTAGCAATGGCTGCTGTGTTGACTTTGTTTGAAAAACGGCGTTGCTGCGAACGAATGTAGCTGGCTAAAATTGTATTGTATTTAGTTGCTACAGTGCTGGTAGCGTTGGCTAGCTAGCAATGGCTGCTGTGTTGACTTTGTTCGAAAAACGGCGTTGCTGCGAAAGAATGTAGCTGGCTAAAATTGTATTGTATTTAGTTGCTACAGTGCTGGTAGCGTTGGCTAGCTAGCAATGACAGTACTGTAGCAACTAAATGGATATTGTATTTAGTTGCTACAGTACTGCTAGTTGGTAGTGTTGGCTAGCTAGCAATGGCTGCGGTGTTGACTTTGTTTGAAAAACGGCGTCGCTGCGAACGAATGTAGCTGGCTAGCTAACCTCGATAGTTTCTCTATACTACACCTTTATCTTTGATACAAATACAACTATGTAGCTAGCTAACATTACACTAATCAAATCGTTCCATTGTAATGTAATGTGTCATATTACCTGCGGAGCGAAGTACAGCATGACTACTCACCTCGCCTGCCGTCTGTCAGACCAAAGATGTTATAACAAGGGATAGTTCACTCGACTGACTTATAGTGCTTTCAAGACAACTGTGAACTCTGAAAAATACTAGGTAAAATCATGACGTTAATGATCTTCAGGTCGGAAAGTCAGAGCTCTAGAAAGAGGCCCGAGTTCCCGAGTTGGAATTCCGAGTTGGATGACCGTTCGGAGCTCGTTTTTTCCAGAGTTCCCAGTATAAACTTACCCTGTGTTTGCCACCCATTTATTGATAAATCCCCCATCATAGTAATATTTCATGCATCATATCCCCCCACGATACATTCCCCCATTTCTACCCCCAATGGACTTGAAAACCCCCAACAAATTAAATGAACCCCCCCACAAACCCCCTTACAATGGTTTCATCCCTGTTTAGCTTTCGCTCTCGGCTAGGCAGTAGGCTTGTATTTGGTGTGATGATCTGTGAGGTGAAAACATTTTATTTGCTTTGTGATTTGTCAAAAACAGTAAACGACTTGTCAAGTCATGTGCTCCGGTTCTTGTATACACTGTAAATAGAACATCAACGATTTGTAAGATGCTGAAAAGTGGCTAAACTAAGTTAATATTTTTCAGGCAATGAGCGCAGCCATCTTTGTTTATTTGCGTCTTATAGTGAATGGCATTCTGGGATTAGGGAGTTTTTAGCTTCTGTTAGCTTAGCTGACACGCATCTCTTTTCTAAACAATATTACATATCTCCCTTGTGCTCACCAGAGATGTGGTGCATTGTAAACAAGTCTAGCTGTTAGGTCGCTAACTTATGTTTGTTTTTTTGTCAGCGTAACCTGTTATTTAGACTGGTTTATGGAATGAGTTTAGCTGTCGATGTGTTCCATGTTATGTTTGGATGATGAAGTTCGCATTTATCTTTTACAATAAAAGGGGAAATTGAGGAATAAAGTTGTGAAGACCTTTATTTCCCATCAGTTCCCATCAGTACAAAACATTGTTTAGATTCTTTTCAGACAACAATGCTGTTTAGATGCGTTCGTTGCATCATACGTTCTGTTGCTACTGTTCCAATCACATGTTTGTGATCGTACGCTGCAGGGACCACTCAACAATAATCACTAATACGTGATCGTACGCTGCAGGGACCACTCAACAATGATCACTAATACGTGATCGTACGCTGCAGGGACCACTCAACAATAATCACTAATACGTGATCGTACGCTGCAGGGACCACTCAACAATGATCACAAATACGTGATCGTACGTTGCAGGGACTACTCAACAATAATCACTAATATGTGATCGTACGTTGCAGGGACTACTCAACAATAATCACTAATACGTGATCGTACGTTGCAGGGACTACTCAACAATAATCACTAATACGTGATCGTACGCTGCAGGGACCACTCAACAATAATCACTAATACGTGATCGTACGTTGCAGGGACCACTCAACAATAATCACTAATACGTGATCGTACGTTGCAGGGACCACTCAACAATAATCACTAATACGTGATCGTACGTTGCAGGGACCACTCAACAATAATCACTAATACGTGATCGTACGCGTCAAAGGGTTAATAGAACAATAAGAAAGGGAGTTCCAAACCTCTAATCTAATTATCCCCACTCAGACCACTCAGTTTCTTTTTGACTTTTTAAATTGAAAACCATCACAGTAAGGTACAGAAATGATTTGATATTGAGATAAAAATGGCTGCATTGCATCTTTACAGCAAGTTTTCTACACATTTTGCCATGGGGCGGATATTTTTGTGTTTTCAATTTTTACAGTTAATGTCTTGCAATTCTACCCATTTTGTAATGACTTAGGCCATGTTTATATGATATCTGAGTGACAGTGACTAACAAAATCAATGGAGGCCCCCTGGAGGTCAGGGCCCCTAGGCATGTGCCCAGTTAGTATTCGGCCATGATTACTACAAGTTTAGATAGCTGGCTAGACTAACTACCAATCTAAAAAGTGTTAGCTGACATTGCTAATTGAGTGACTGTCAGTGACTGACACAACAAGACAAAAACTGCTAATGCACGACCAAATTTCGAAATCACACCCGGTTGCACCTTGCAACTTTTGGGCGACCCGACCAAATTCACATAGAAATGTGAGTTATAGATCTGTCATTCACATTGAAAGCAAGTCTAAGAAGCGGTAGATCTGTTCTATGTGCACTATTTTTATGCTTCCCGTGCTTAAGTTTTGTATTTGCGTCTTTTACTTTTGGTTTTGTACACCATCTTCAAACAGCTGAAAGTACAATATTGTTGGTTATTGAAAATATATTGCACAGCGGTTTAGAAGGTGCAATGATTCTCTTGTTTTGTCACATAAACTGAAATTAGGCAAACTATTAGAATTTTAGCAACCAGGAAATGGCAGAGCGATTTCTGCATATTGCATCTTTAATAAGTTGTTAAGTAAGTAAGTTGAGATCCCGACTTGGTTGGGTTCCCCTAGCAGCCATGTGCCCTAAGCGACCGCTTATTTCACTTAATACCTGGAACCGACCCAGAGTTTCTTAGCTTATCAAGCTTAAAGACAATGCACTCATTTATCACTCAAATAAAGTGTTATGAGTGAGTGCACCACAAACATCTTAAAAGGGTGTTGATGCATCCTCTTCCCCATGCAGCCTCTTCCAACACCATGGGTAGGAGAAGGGTATCCATCTGCAAAAGTTACGTTTTGCTTTAAAGTCAAGTCAGATCATATTGTTGCTACCTTAGCTGTTGTGCTAGCTAACATGCTACTGACCAGTGACGCTAGCATACTGACATGTATAGGTATTAAAAGACAACAACATCTTCACCTAAAAATATAAGTGTTGAAAATATCTGGCAAATCATTAGTTAGCTAGCTAGCTATCACATTCAATGTGCAAAAATATGATAGCTAATGTTAGCTAACTAGATAGCTAGCTAAGCGCAAGCCACTAGCTAGCTAGCCAGTCAGTGGCGCTGACACTAGGTTGAAACTGTTTTAGCATTTATTAATTTTTTACTTTATCCCATAAAACATGACATTGCTAACCAGGCATCAATTAGTTAACACATTTGCATTTTTATTAAGAAGTTTATTAAGAAGTTAGACACTCACCGGACTACTTTGGTAGGTAGCTAGATTGCTTTGTTTCCATTTGCAACTAATGTTTCTTCTCCCCCTGACTAGTCATCAACGGTTACTGATCTTGGAACTCATGTTGTCACGATCGTTATAAACAGCGGACCAAGGCGCAGCGTGATATGCGTACATCTTTTATTAAGTACACACACAAACAAAACAACAAACCAAACGATACGTGAAGTCCTAGGTTAATACACCAAAACAAACCTTACGGAACAAGATCCCACAAATAACTAGTGCCAACAGGCTGCCTAAGTATGGTTCCCAATCAGAGACAACGAGAATCAGCTGCCTCTGATTGGGAACCACCCTGGCCAACATAGAAAACACGAACTAGAACAAAACATAGAAAATCACACATAGAAATTCCACACCCTGGCTCAACATATAAGAGTCCCCAGAGCCAGGGCGTGACAGTACCACCCCCCAAAGGCGCGGACTGCGACCGCGCCAACCAAACACAATAGGGTAGGGGCCGGGTGGGCATTCCGCCTCGGAGGCGGATCCGGCTCCGGGCGTTACCACCACTCTCTCTCTACCCCCCTGTAGCGCCCCTGGTCTGGTCTGGCCCCGCTGGCTGGAGCTGGACTGGACATCGGTGGAGCGGATTGCTCTGGCTCCGGTGTGGACCAGGCACCGGTGGAACAGGCACGGACCGTGCCGGACTGACGACGCGCACCACTGGCTTGGTGCGGGGAGCAGGAACGGGCCGGACCGGGCTGACGACGCGCACCACTGGCTTGGTGCGGGGAGCAGGAACGGGCCGTACCGGGCTGACGACGCGCACCATTGGCTTGGTGCGGGGAGCAGGAACAGGCCGGACCGGGCTGGCGACGCGCACCACTGGCTTGGTGCGGGGAGCAGGAACGGGCTGGACCGGGCTGGCAACGCGCACCACTGGCTTGGTGCGGGGAGCAGGAACGGGCCGGACCGGGCTGGCGACGCGCACCACTGGCTTGGTGCGGGGAGCAGGAACGGGCCGGACCGGGCTGGCGACGCGCACCACTGGTTTGGTGCGGGGAGCAGGAACGGGCCGGACCGGGCTGGCGACGCGCACCACAGGCTTGGTGCGAGGGACAGGAACAGGCCGGACCGGGCTGGCGATGCGCACCACAGGCTTAATGCGAGGGACAGGAACAGGCCGGACCGGTCTGGCGACGCGCACCACAGGCTTAGTGCGGGGAGCAGGAACGGGCCTGACCGTACTGGGAACACACACCACTGGCCTTGTGCGGGAATCAGGAACAGGCCGGACCGGACTGGTGACACACACCACTTGCTTGGTGCGAGGAGCGGGACTGGGTTTCCACATAAACCTCCGCTCCCTCTGCTGCCTACTCAGTTCCTCTCGCCGTGCCTCTACACTATACTTCTCCCTCGTGACCAGTGACCCCCGTAACCTGGCGGCCTCCTCTGCCAACCTGCTGAACCGCTCTATCGCGGCCTCCCGCTGGAAATCCATCACTAGTGGCAGACATTTACAAACTTCTGGCAACATTTTGTGGCACACTATTTAGTTTGTGGAAAATTTGCCACAAACTTGTGGGAAGTTTGCAGCAACAAATTCATTTTGGTAAGGGTAGTTCCTATCCACAGGGTAGAGTGTCCACTTAGTTCCTATCCACAGCTGTGAAAACAGTGGTTGGTTTTGACCCACTTTCCACTTTGCACATTTGCTGCAGGTCTGTTCACTCTACCTATGAAGCTAGAGTCCAACGTCTCAATCCATGCTTAGGCATGATGAGGGCAGTGGAAGGTTTAGGCATAAAGTATTGGTACCTCTCTACATGTAAATGACCTCCTGTGTGTAAAGGAGACTTGGCAGGTCCTGCATAGATAAACTATGCCCTGCATTTCACATTCCAGGGACTCTGTCTTCTTATGGTTCCTATTGGAGGAGTTGGAGGTAGAGGGTCAAGACTATCTTTACACAGCCCAGAGAGAATTAGATAAATTACGTTTTTGCCACGTGGTTTCCTCAGAAATGCCAAACATTGTGAAATTATCCAGGCCTTAGTCTGCTATAAATTCATTCTCTCAGGTTTTGGACTGGGAATCATTAACTTCTTAATTAAATATTAAGTTGCAATAATAAAAATACCTTGCTGTAGTTCAATGGTAGTGCAATATTGTGACATGCATTTCTTTTATGTATCTGAGGTAGAATTTTGTACATTCATGTGTGATTCATTTCCACAGAAAATGTAGTCACCCACAGCGATCTTGCTTTGCATTCTCTTGAACAGGGGATGCTTTGGTTTGGCTGTCTCTCAAAATCTCATCCTGTCTTTGTTAGAGGGTTAGTTGTCTATACAAGGCTAATCTTCTGCTATCCTACATATACCTCCCCCATAGTGTCACCATGATGTCACTGTAGGCCTAAACACACCACCCTGTAGCTTCCATTTAGTCCTTTAACAAAGCTGTGGGCTTTGAATTTGACTGTGTGTTGTAGGTATTGCTATTGTAAACAGTGGTATTGCCATGACTAGAAAGAAAAAAGCAATGGTGGAGATTGGGGACTCTATTTTCGGCTGGTGGTAAGGAGGCGCAAGTGTCAAACGCACATTAGTTTGCAATTTTGTCATGTAAAAACTGCCGCACTTACATTTTCCAGCCCTGATGCCAGGTTTGGCAATTTACCTGTCTAACATCATCTCGCTTGCGCTGAGGTGGGAGGGGTGGCAATATTTGAGATGTGTCCTTAAAAACAAGCGCAAAACTGACCGTTTCATAGAGTGCTAATGGGAAGTTTTAGGACCAACAAAAGCAGGTCTTAACAGTAATGCAGTTGATAATGGCATGGATTTTGAGAGGGGAAGCGCAGCCTATCCAGCCATGACTCACAGTGCCTATGGAAGCAGAGATGTGCCTTTTGTGCCAGTGAATCTCATATTTAGAAACATAAAAAAAAACTATTGGTTTCCCCCGATTTCATGTAATTTGATTAAAAACCAAGTATAGCCTACCCTCTGCTTAATCAAATCAAATCAAATTTTATTTGCCACAGGCGCCGAATACAACAGTTAAGTAAAAAATGGATAAGTAAAAAATAAAAATAGCAAATAATTCAAGAGCAGCAGTAAAATAAAACAACAGTAGGGAGGCTATATAGAGGGGGTACCGGTACAGAGTCAATGTTAGTCGAGGTAATTGAGGTAATATGTACATGTGGGTAGAGTTAAAGTGACTATGCATAGATAATAAACAGAGTAGCAGCAGCGACTGGGAAAGGGAGAGATTGAATATGTCCGTAAACAGTCCAGCAAGCTGGTCTTCGCATGCTCTGAGGACGCGGCTAGGGATGCCGTCTAGGCCGGCAGCCTTGCGAGGGTTAACATGAGCAGCACATTCCTTGGGAGCAGGCCGCGTCTGTGGCACTGTGTTATCCTCAAAGCGGGTGAAGAAGGTGTTTAGCTTGACCGGGAGCAAGACGTCGCTGTCCGCGACGTGGCTGGTTTTCCCTTTGTAATCCTGCTACTTACGTCTCGTGTCTGAGCTGTTGAATTGCGACTGCACTTTGTCTCTGTACTGACGTTTTGCCAGTTTGATTGCCTTACGGATGGAATAACTACACTGTTTGTGTTCAACCATATTCCCAGTCACCTTGCCATGATCAAATGTGATGGTTCGTGCTTTCAGTTTTGCGCGAATGCTGCCTTCTATCCACGGTTTCTGATTTGGGTAGGTTTTAATAGTCACCGTAGGAACAACATCCCATATGCACTTCCTGATGAACTCAGTCACCGTGTCCGTGTATACGTCAATGTTATTCTCAGAGGCTACATATTCCAGTCCACGTGATCAAAACAATTTTGAAGCACGGATTCCGATTGGTCAGACCAGCGTTGAATAGACCTTAGCACGGGTACTTCCTGTTTGAGTTTCTGCCTATAGGAAGGGAGGAGCAAAAGGAGTCGTGATGTGATTTGCTGAAGGGAGGGTGGGGGAGGGCCTTGTAGGCATCTCGAAAGGGGGAGTAGCAGTGGTCTAGTGTTTTTTCCAGAGTACTACAGTCAATGTGTTGATAGAACTTCGGTAGCGTTTTCCTCAAATTTGCTTTGTTAAAATCCCCAGCTACAATAAATGCGGCCTCAGGATATGTGGTTTACAGTTTGCATAAAGTCCAGAGTTCCTTGAGAGCTGTCGCGGCTTGAGGGGAATATACACGACCGTGACAAAGACGGAAGATAATTTTCTTGGGAGGTAATACGCTCGACATTTGATTGTGAGGTATTCTAGGTCGGGTGAACAAAAGGACTTGAGTTTCTGTATGTTATCACAATCACACCATGAGTAGTTAATCATGAAACATACACCACCGCCTTTCTTCTTCCCGGAGAGTTCTTTATTTCTGCCTGCGCTATGAACTGAGTACCCAGCTGGCTGTATGGATGGGGACAGTATATCCCAAGAGAGCCATGATTCCGTGAAACAGAGCATGTTACAGTCCCTGATGTCTCTCTGGAAGGAGATCCTCGCCCTGAGCTCGTCTACTTTATTGTCCAGAGACTGAACATTAGCGAGTAATACACTCGGAAGCGGTGGATGGTGTGTACGTTTCCTGAGTCGGACTAGAAGTCCACTCTGAATACCTCTTCTCTACCGGCAGCGTCTTGGAGCAGCCTCTGGGAGAAGTTAAATTGCCCTGAGGGGTACGAACAAAGGATCCAATTCGGGAAAGTCGTATTCCTGGTCGTAATGCTGGTGAAATACCACCGCTCTGATATCCAAAAGTTATTTCCGGCTGTATGTAATAACACAAAAAACATTCTGGGCTAATAATGTAAGAAATGACACACAAAAAAATCTAAATACTGCAAAGTTGCTTAGGAGCTAGAAGCAGAGCTGCCATGTCTGTTGGCGCCTTCTGTAACCCGAAATAAAATATATATTTTTAAAAACTATACTGTGCTTGTACATGTCCATGCCGCTTGTGAAAGTATAACTAGCGATTTGAATCTAAATAACATGGAAAATAGTAACATAATTAAATCAGTTAGGTGAATGTGGTTTTCAAAGTTTTCTCAGAAGCATTCACATGTCCTGACATTATGCTGTAAAAACACTGGTCATTCACCAGCAACATGCATAGCAACAAAGTCTTGTCAGATACCAAACAGAGACCAAAATCCAAAATGGTCACTTTTTTTTTTCTCCAGTAGTCTCTCTGGATGCCAAATTATGACATTTTTGCATTCATAGTGTATGGTGTATTTCTGCATGTTTGGTCCTAAGAAATTATATTTAGCACTGGATTTCAGCTCACCATATGAATTTGAGAGTCACATGTTTATCTTGGTGTAAAAGTGGTTTAGGGTTTGAAGTTGTATCCACAAACAGCTTTTAACGTGTTTGATTATGACTGTTTTCATGCAATATTTACCAATACTGCCATATTTAACATAAGTAAGTAGTTTGATTCCTTATAATAAAATATTGATAAGGTATCGTTTGTATGCTGAAGTTGGGGCATCAATATTTCTGTCTTTAGTTACTTGATACAGAGACTTTCAACTTTAAAGTCTAAGGAATGGGACCATAGTAGGCAGTTCCGATCTCCAGCTCAACGATACTCTTTCATTTGAAGAGATCAAATGGTGAATGTAACGGCATGCAATTCAAGACGTGTCAAACATGATGTAATTAGCCTATATAATGATGATGGAGGTTTAAAGCCATTTTAACTATTGTGATGGTTCATAGGAGGACTAGATGGATAACTTTAGATTCTGTGCCTTTGAATGTGTTGAAAAATGACCATCAAATAAATAAACTGTAAATAGTCTAATAAAATCGAATTTTCAATCAGATTACACTGATTTGCAATGTTTGATTTGACAACACTACTAATCTTATTAAATACTGTATATTCACTGAAGACACCAAATTCTGGTTCTGTTGCTATCAACAAAGGCATACAGTATTTCATATTTTTACAATTTTACTGTAGTATGTTCCACACGTTTTCTCATCCCATGTCAACACAACAACACACTCAGTCATCTCAGATGTACAGTCAACACAACAACACACACAGTCATCTCAGACGTACAGCAGGGAATCCCAACATACCACAACAACACAAGCTTGTTTCTCTCATGCCATGCAGCAGCACAAAGGATGATGTCATTGTTCCTCTATTACATTTCACCTGCCCCAGTGACTCACTGTGCCTCCCAGTCAAAGCAGCTGATGCCTTGCAGGTAATTCCTGCCTACTGGAATGTGGGTCAACGATGCTATGTAGCGCTTTCTCTCTCTCTCTCTCTCTCTCTCTCTCTCTCTCTCTCGCTCTCTCTCTCTCTCTCTCTCTCTCTCTCTCTCTTTCTTTCACTCTCCCCCTCTCTCTGTCCCCCTCTCTCTCTCTCTCTCTCTCTCTCTCTCTCTCTTTCTCTCAACCTCCACCCCCCCCCCCCCCTCTCTCTCTAACTCTCTCTCTCAAACATCCTCAACCCTCCTTCTCTCTCCCGCCCACTCTCTCTCTCCTCCCCCCTCTCTCTCTCCTCTCCCCTCTATTTTTCCTCCCCTCTCTCTCTCTGTTATGGATCAGTGAGTTGCAGTCATCCCAGTAGACACTGAGCACCTGGCACACGCCTGCACTTGGCTCAGGGCCAGACAGCTCACTGAGCACCGTGCTGCCAGCCATCCTGACTTAGCCTTCCCTTCCCTTCCCTTCCCTCTACCTTCACATACTGTACAGCTCCTGCCTCCTGATCTCATGTGACTTCCCCTGAGAGGCGCTTGGTGGTCGGGTGTGCCCAATTCCCTGTGGCAGGGCTGTTTGCTCAACAACAGGTTTACATCACCTCTCATTAGCCCCTCTCTCTCTCTCTCTCTCTCTCTCTCTCTCTCTCTCTCTCTCTCTCTCTCTCTCTCTCTCTCTCTCTCTCTCTCTCTCTCTCTCTCTCTCTCACACACACACACACACTCATTCTCTATCTCACCTTCACTACATTACCATGCTGTATTGAAAATCATCATTTCACATCCTTAAAAACGTAGGTGCTGGGCTAATGAAGAATACTAGTAAAGAACAGGACACTGTTTATGCTCCCAAATCACTGCTTTATTGACAACGTTTCAATCTGAACCGGATCTTCATCAGGTCAAACAGACTGAGTGCTCACATCCCAAAATATACACATTTCACCTCACATGACCATTACGCACATAACGCATGGTGGGGGTGGAAACAATTCACTTCACTTTTGTGCATAGTCAATCATAATTAATCACAGAGGTACATATGGTCATGACCGATCTAAAACCTAGGCAACAGTAAAAAAGATTATGTTGAAAACTGTTGGAATACCCACCCATGACCATTACGTGCAGGATGTGAGGTGGCCGTAGATATAATTACAGTGACCTATTTCAAAAACAACTTGTGTACCTTTATTCATTTGATATCAATGAGATGGGAACATGTAGTAGTCACATAGTCCAATACATACATAAGACAAAATGACCAAGTGGAGACCTAGATGGCCGGACAAATCAACGTAACTTATTCATGTAATAAATGGTCTGATATCAAACTCTTGGTTCAGACCTTTAGGAGACATGGTGGACAAACGGTGAATCCAATACAATGATCTTCTCAGTAATAGATTATCAGTATCCTTTAGGTATCTTTTGGGCGTCTTAACATGTTCGATACCAATGTATCTCAGAGAGCTGATGGATTTCTCTGGTCAAGAGTCCTGATATTACTCCTGTATTTTGCTATCCTTGTTTTAAGAGCTTGTTTCGTTTTTCCTACATCGTTTCGTTTTTCCTACGTTGTTACACTGGGTACATAGGCCACATCTGTAATTACCATCCGGCACATTGTCTAGGAAGGTGCTACGTGGCACTGGTGGACGATCAGACCTCACCACCATTTGACTGATGTTTGGGGCGCGTCGAAAAAACTACCCGCGGGGGTACTTTAAACGTATTTTCCAGTTGTGGGTCAGTGCTCAAGATGTGCCAGTGTTTTTAATGATGTGGTCGAACAGTTTGCCAAGTGCCTGTGCCGTGAGACATCCTCTCCTTTCTGACCATATAATATAAATGCCCTTATGAAGGAAGCATTAATGAAATGATGAAGCAGCCAACAACTCACTCTGCAGAGTTTGTGTCTAAAACAGAACAGAAACAGAAACAGCTCCCAGCATGAACAGTATGCTACTGTATGAACTGTGGAAATAATCAATTATTGACCTTGCAATTGCATTTTATTACATTTTAGCTTGGGGATAGCCATGCTGTGCGTGGGTGGATGAGACTTTACAGAAACAAAGACAATTTTCTCACGAGTCCTACAGTTTATGTACAGTGTATTCGTACCCTGCATTGATACAGAATTACACATATCACCACTGATTTTAAAAGCTTTTAGGAAGCAGGTGTTATAAAACTGAGGCATTTTAATTTTTTTTCATAAATGGATATGCAGTATATGAAGAATAGTTGTCAAAGGAATGTGCATCATGTGACATACAGGTCTACAGACAAGTGTAATAATTTTTCTGCATCTTCCTTTGCATCTGCTGGCACAGAGACACGTGCTGGAGCACTCACCCAGGACAGATGGCGTAGAGACACCTGCTGGAGCACTCACCCAGGACAGATGGCGTAGAGACACCTGCCGGAGCACTCACGCAGGACAGATGGCGTGGAGACACCTGCTGCAGCACTCACCCAGGACACATGGCGTAGAGACACCTGCTGGAGCACTCACCCAGGACAGATGGCGTAGAGACACCTGCCGGAGCACTCACCCGGGACAGATGGCGTAGAGACACCTGCTGGAGCACTCACCCAGGACAGATGGCGTAGAGACACCTGCTGGAGCACTCACTCAGGACAGATGGCATAGAGACACCTGCTGGAGCACTCACCCAGGACAGATGGTGTAGAGACACCTGCTGCAGCACTCACCCAGGACAGATGGCGTAGAGACACCTGCTGCAGCACTCACCCAGGACAGATGGCGTAGAGACACCTGCTGCAGCACTCACCCAGGACAGATGGCATAGAGACACCTGCTGGAGCACTCACCCAGGACAGATGGCGTAGAGACACCTGCTGGAGCACTCACCCAGGACAGATGGCGTAGAGACACCTGCTGGAGCACTCACCCGGGACAGATGGCATGGAGACACCTGCTGGAGCACTCACCCGGGACAGATGGCGTAGAGACACCTGCCGGAGCACTCACCCGGGACAGATGGCATAGAGACACCTGCTGGAGCACTCACCCAGGACAGATGGCGTAGAGACACCTGCCGGAGCACTCACCCGGGACAGATGGCATAGAGACACATGCTGGAGCACTCACCAAGGACAGATGGCGTAGAGACACCTGCTGCAGCACTCACCCAGGATATATGGTGTAGAGACACCTGCTGCAGCACTCACCCAGGACAGATGGCGTAGAGACACCTGCTGGAGCACTCACCCAGGACAGATGGCACAGAGACACCTGCTGGATCACTCACCCAGGACAGATGGCATAGAGACACCTGCTGGAGCACTCACCCAGGACAGATGGCGTAGAGACACCTGCCGGAGCACTCACACAGGACAGATGGCGTAGAGACACCTGCCGGAGCACTCACCCGGGACAGATGGCATAGAGACACATGCTGTAGCACTCACCCAGAACAGATGGCGTAGAGACACCTGCTGCAGCACTCACCCAGGACAGATGGCGTAGAGACACCTGCTGCAGTACTCACCCAGGACAGATGGCATAGAGACACATGCTGGAGCACTCACACAGGACAGATGGCGTAGAGACACCTGCTGGAGCACTCACCCAGGACAGATTGCGTAGAGACACCTGCTGGAGCACTCACCCAGGACAGATGGCGTAGAGACACCTGCTGCAGCACTCACCCAGGACAGATGGCATAGAGACACCTGCTGGAGCACTCACCCGGGGCGGATGGCGTAGAGACACCTGCCGGAGCACTCACCCAGGACAGATGGCATAGAGACACCTGCTGGAAGACTCACCCGGGGCGGATGGCGTAGAGACACCTGCTGGAGCACTCACCCGGGATAGATGCCCCCCCCCCCCCGTGCCTCTTGTTGTTTTTGAGCCACACTTACCCCGAGCTAGGAGGTCAGTGGTGACCATGGCGACCCGTCAGAGCAGGGAGATCCCTGGGCATCACAGGCATGACATTGTGGGAAAAGAGAGATGGCCACTGTTCATGGCTGCTGGTCACAGCTGTGCACTGTGAGACCAGGGACAACTGACAACGTATATCAATGCGGACGCTGTACGGATCTTCCACAGGCCTAAGGCTTAAAGAGTCTCACTGTTTAAGGTTGTACGTCTCGCTAAAAGTAACCCATAAATCACAGAGATGTGCTGCGGCTTTAATTGGTTTCACCCTAACCCTAACCCTAACCCTAACCCATGAGGGAAGAGAGGACACATATGAAGGCAGCAACACTTCTTGGGTTTTTCAGTGTGTGAGGTGTGTGTAAGGCTGTACTGCTACCAATGATTCATTAAAACACTGAGTAGTTGTAAACATTGTTGTAGAGTTGTTTGAGTTATTTTATTGGTTTATAGAAGTCAGTACAAACAGTACTGAGCCAAGAAGATGAGGCTGATGACTGTATGATACGTTGCGTTGCGTTGGTTGTATACAATATTACAGAAAGTCAACAGGAAGTTGCGTCTCTCAGAGTGGTGGTTTACAGCGGAGATCCCAGCAGCTCCTCAAGGTTAGCATTAAGACCATTCATTGACCTAGATGAACATTTGCCTCCACTGACCCACCGGAAGCATGGCCTGTAAAAAGTCCAAAGCCATTAGTTTCTGCTGAATTTTCCAGGCGCAGCATGCAGCTCCTCTCCTGTGAAGCATTAAATGACCATCCCATGTTTACTTCCCATGCTATATCCTCAACGCTTGCCCCTAGCATAGTCCATGCTAGCATAGTCCATGAGTGACCTTCTTGAACTCAACAACTAGGCCAAAGCAAAACTTTAAGAAAGAGAGAAGTTCTACAGGGTGACTGTCAGGTCTTGACTTTATTTTCTGATATTCTATGTTGGAGATGTTCAACATTTTTGTAATGGTATTGATCCTTTTTTAAAATTATTGTAATGGTATTGATCCTTTTTTAAATTATGTAATCAATCATTTGAGGACATTTGTACATTGTGATGTCCATTTAAATTATTTTGAGGACACCCTTGGATAGTAAAGCATTGCATTATTGGTAAAGCAGCACAAGTGTCAAGTCTCGTCACAGGAAGCTGGATAGTCCCCAAGGCTCCTGTGTTGCTTCAATAGCCTGATGTGATTTTATATATAACCTCCCTACTGTTATTTTATTTTACTTCTGCTCTTTTTTTCTCAACACTTTTTTGTTGTTGTTGTTTTATTTTACAATTGTATTAAAAAATAAATGCATTGTTGGTTAAGGGCTGTAAGTAAGCATTTCACGGTAATGTCTACACCTGTTGTATTCGGCGCATGTGGTAAATACAATTTGATTTGATTTGATTTGATTTACGCTTATATTCCAGAGATTAAAAAACACATAACAAGGAGACAAATCAACATGTTTTTCAAAAGCGCAGAACAGATAATGATTTGATCCTCTCCTAGTCCCCAGAGGAGGCGATTTGGATGTGAAAGGATCAAGGAATGGGGACAGAGGAGAACCACAGGCAGTTGTGAATGTGCGTTTGATTTCATAAGCGAAGGGGGATCTGTGGAGGCACAGTGGGCTGCTTGTGGAGCTTTGGCCCAGATGTGCGCCCGTTCAGATAGCACTGATCAATGATGCCCTGTTCACTGGGTCTGGTCTGAGTGGGCTCTTCTTGTTCTGGGACAGAGACACTGAGGGGCCCTGATCCCCACCCCAGGAAATGACACACAGCCTTAAGAGACCAGAGCAGACAGGGCCCCGGAGCACCAGCAGCACCAGGCTAAAACAGGAAAGATGTAGCACCATAACAGATCGTTGTGAAGGGGTCTCTGCTCTCTCTGACTGGAAATGGACTAGCAAATAACTAGTCTACACATGACCACAGGGGATTTTATTTTGTATTTGAAATTATGTCACATGTTGATGGAACACATGCCTTGTATTTACTAAATATTTTAATTATTGGAAAGAAGAAAATTACACATAATTAAAAAATATTCTGCACATGAATCATGGACAGGAATACAACAACATGGCCAACTACATTCCTATAGTCTTAATGTTTCTAAATCTACAATTTTCCAGGAATACCCTGCTAGTGAGGGAATGAATACCCTGCTAGTGAGGGAATGAATACCCTGCTAGTGAGGGAAGGAATACCCTGCTAGTGAGGGAAGGAATAACCTGCTAGTGAGGGAAGGAATACCCTGCTAGTGAGGGAAGGAATACCCTGCTAGTGAGGGAAGGAATACCCTGCTAGTGAGGGAAGGACTACCCTGCTAGTGAGGGAAGGAATACCCTGCTAGTGAGGGAAGGAATTACTGCTAGTGAGGGAAGTATTACCCTGCTAGTGAGGGAAGGAATACCCTGCTAGTGAGGGAAAGAATACCCTGCTAGTGAGGGAAGGAATACCCTGCTAGTGAGGGAAGGAATACCCTGCTAGTGAGGGAAAGAATACCCTGCTAGTGAGGGAAGGAATACCCTGCTAGTGAGGGAAGGAATACCCTGTTGGTGAGGGAAGGACTACCCTGCTAGTGAGGAACGAATACCCTGCTAGTGAGGGAAGGAATACCCTGCTATTGAGGGAAGTATTACCCTGCTAGTGAGGGAAGGAATACCCTGCTAGTGAGGGAAAGAATACCCTGCTAGTGAGGGAAGGAATACCCTGCTAGTGAGGGAAGGAATACCCTGCTAGTGAGGGAAGGAATACCCTGCTAGTGAGGGAAGGAATACCCTGCTAGTGAGGGAAATAATACCCTGTTGGTGAGGGAAGGACTACCCTGCTAGTGAGGGAAGGAATACCCTGCTAGTGAGGGAAGGAATACCCTGCTAGTGAGGGAAGGAATACCCTGCTAGTGAGGGAAATAATACCCTGTTGGTGAGGGAAGGACTACCCTGCTAGTGAGGGAAGGAATACCCTGCTAGTGAGGGAAGGAATACCCTGCTAGTGAGGGAAGGAATACCCTGCTAGTGAGGGAAATAATACCCTGTTGGTGAGGGAAGGACTACCCTGCTAGTGAGGGAAGGAATACCCTGCTAGTGAGGGAAGGAATACCCTGCTAGTGAGGGAAGGAATACCCTGTTGGTGAGGGAAGGAATACCCTGCTAGTGAGGGAAGGAATACCCTGCTAATGAGGGAAGGAATACCCTGTTGGTGAGGGAAGGAATACCCTGCTAGTGAGGGAAGGAATACCCTGCTAGTGAGGAACGAATACCCTGCTAGTGAGGGAAGAGTATTTGAGAATACTTCAAGTTCTATAAACAGCATAATGTAAACTGACACATTCAGCTTCCCACGATATATGGGAATTTGCTGACAAGATTTGTCAGAGTGGGTTAGTGTGGGCCTGTAATGCTGGCAGATAGACACTATAATGGGGGAATCTCTATTTCCCACCACTCGTTTAAAATAGCAGAGGAAATGGTCAGCTAAATTGATTGCTCAGTTAGTGTGCATCTGGTGTCTTAATGACACATAGATTACATAGAAACCACTTTACTAACCCTATAAATGGCATGGTCGCTAACCTAGGGATGACCCTAGTAAATTGTACACAATGGCCTGAGCATGTGGGAATAGCATTGCTAGTGTGTGTGTGCGTGTGTGTGTGTGTGTGTGTGTGTGTGTGTGTGTGTGTGTGTGTGTGTGTGTGTCTGGTTAGCAACAAGGTCTGCGTCAGATTACCTTACCCACAAGCTGTCCCTGTGGGATCAGTGCTGAGCTAACACCACCTGTTGTCTCCCCACACCTGCCCTGTGTGTGTGTGTGTGTGTGTGTGTGTGTGTGTGTGTGTGTGTGTGTGTGTGTGTGTGTGTGTGTGTGTGTGTGTGTGTGTGTGTGTGTGTGTGTGTGTGTGTGTGTGTGTGTGTGTGTGTGTGTGTGTGTGTGTGTGTGTGTGCGTGCGTGTGTGCGTGCGTGCGTGCACATGTCCCATTGGACATTAAATGCTACCATTGTTGACTGAAATCAAAGTTTGACAGTATATCTGTGTGACAAATGCATTCTAAAGGTGTGTTAAGAGCTCCTGTAACATCACAAGCTGTAAACATACAAGATCAGGCAGAATGCCATTTTACTGAGTGTGTAAGACTATGTGTGCTTTACAGTATATACCCTTTCCTGGTATTTCACAGAATCTCTACATCCTGGATTTTTTTAATTTAATTTTATTTTTTTACCTTTATTTAACTAGGCAAGTCAGTTAAGAACACATTCTTATTTACAATGATGACATTTATGACATGACTGAACTATAGTTTATATTATTAGTGTTACTATCCTTTATTACCGTCCCTACCTTCAGGTTATGCTCAAATCCTACACTCCGTTCTGCTCTGGTCTCTTGGCCCTCCCACCCAGCTATCTTAAGATGAATGCACTAACTGTAAATCGCTCTGGATAAGAGCATCTGTTAAATGACTAAAACTACTACTACTAGTTTGACGGTCATAGTCATCAGTTGTCCCATTTAACAATCACCTATATTAGCAAACTTATTTCATTTCAAACTTCACATTTCTCTAGTATAGGCTGCTTATCGTAATGGAACGATATCAGCAAAAAATGCCTGCGATAAGTGATCGGTATGGTCGGTGTCCATCCTTTTCGGTTTATCGTCCCAGCTCTAATTTCACTTCTCCCTTCTCTCCCTCCTTTTCTCTGTCTTCCGTTCAAGGTCACCGCCATCCGTCGCTTTCCTTGGTAATCTTTGCTAGTAGATGCTAATGCTGAAACACCTGTCTCTGAAGCGGAGGGAGCCCATCCCGTAAAGTCCCCTGTAAGCAGATTCCACACTGTAATGCCAGGGATTTATGGAATATTCATGTAGCTAAGGGTTTATGTAATGTCTCAAAGCCTCCCTGGCTTTTTGTTTCAACATCACTCCCTCCCTCCCTCCCTCCCTCCCTCCCTCCCTCCCTCCCTCCCTCCCTCCCTCCCTCCCTCCCTCCTATCCTCCTCTTCTCCTTACAGAAGCCTGAGGCCTTGTCATAAACATCAAAGACCCATCCCAGACAAGACTCAGTGTGAAATCACATGACTCTTTTCTGTAGACGGTACTACACTTTATCACAATTCTGACTTTGTAGATGGAATCTAGTTATAGAAATAATATACCATACAGGTTATACTATAGATCATCTGTCATATTGAGTATTGTTTGTGCCATGCACAAGTATGCATTACAGTTCAGTAATTTCAGAGTTAAAACATAGGTATTGCAATTTTAAGTGTTACCTTTATGCATATGACAAGAAAAACATTGATTGATGGAACGAATCATGTAGGCCTTTCATATTCAAATCGTTTTCATCAATACTCTGTACATTTTGTTGATTTCAACCACTCACAGGGCAGTTCTTCGGCTCTCAGCATGTTGTCTTCACCATTTCAACAGTCAGAAGGGAAGACAGATCAAGGAAACATAACTATGTCTAATAACTGGAAGAGATTTGATCAAAAGGCCCTATTTGGAGCATTACAGTGAGCAACCTACCGACTGCGTGCTCATTTGAATCCAGCCTGCTTCTATCTGATTGGCTGCACCCTTTAATGAGAGGAAAATATTAGAATCGTTCAGGAGACTGCTCCACCTTGCTGCTTCACATCTGAGTCAGGTTAACAGCAACCCAGAGGTTTATTCAATAGCTGTTGCTTCACCATGACAGAGTGCTTATGTAGTATGGCTGTAGTTGTTCAGCTGGAGAAGTTGAGGGAGCATGGGAACGGGAGTTGCACGGAGCTGGAAGTGAACCTCAACATTAAACACAATAATGAATACGTCCCCATGGCTAAAGTTCACTGCCTCCGCTACGTTCTACAGCTGTAACATGGAGAGTGTTGATCAATCAAATCAATCAAAGTTATTTATAAAACCCTTTTTACATCAGCAGATGTCACAAAGTGCTGTACAGAAACCCAGCCTAAAACCCCAAACATCAAACAATGCAGATGTAGAAGCAGTGCCGTACTTGCTCTGTTGTTAAGTCAGGTGCAGCTCACTGGACAAGGATTCTAGACGATATTGAATGGACTCAGTACTATTGGTATTATTTCTCCTCATTTGGGTTCATTTGGAGGTCATGGATTAGCAGCTATATCAGAGCACTCATTCCAGGAAATGACAGCAATATTGTCCTGGCAAGGTCCTGAAAGTAAACATGAATGTACAAGGTGGTGTAACTTAGTGTTTTAAAAGGAGTGTCCAGTGAAGCACCCATCCTTTTAGTCATCTCCTCCTGCACTCTATTGTGTTAGAGAAAATGAGGTAATGACGTTATCCAAGCCAAGGTGTGTGTTTGTATTCCTGTTTTCTATTTCTCCATTTCCAGCTTTTGTAGCACACACACTCCTCATAGAAATAGTTGACTTCCCTCAACAGACGACACTCTCAATGTCACTGGGACACACACATCTTTGCTCAGATATTTGCCATATTGCCACATGAATGGTTCTTCTCTCTGGCTACGTGAGACTTTCAACATCTCCTCCTCTGTGTTATTTTATTTGCCTGTGTCCAATCATAATGTTTTGAACTTCCTTACATTTCTTTTACTTCTCAGATGATAGCTGTCAATTTCGTTGAATGAGTCCCTGAAGCAGAATTATATGCATTACGGTTTCTGCCATGTGTGATTTAATATTATATACTGTTATACTGAAGCCTCTCCTATCCTCTCCTCTCCTCTCCTCTCCTCTCCTCTCCTCTCCTCTCCTCTCCTCTCCTCTCCTCTCCTCTCCTCTCCTCTCCTCTCCTCTTCTCTTCTCTTCTCTTCTCTTCTCTTCTCTTCTCTTCTCTTCTCTTCTCTTCTCAAACACAGCCTTCTCTCTTCTCTTCTCTTCTCTTCTCTTCTCTTCTCTTCTCTTCTCTTCTCTTCTCTTCTCTTCTCTTCTCTTCTCTTCTCTTCTCTTCTCTTCTCTTCTCTTCTCTTCTCTTCTCTTCTCTTCTCTTCTCTTCTCTTCTCTTCTCTTCTCCTCTCCTCTCCTCTCCTCTCCTCTCCTCTCCTCTCCTCTCCTCTCCTCTCTTCTTACCCAGCAGTCTAACCAACAGTATGAAGTGGAGTGACTATATGGTACATGTGGAACACCAGTGTCAGTCCCTCCCTTCTCCACATGACAGGGCTCAGGCCTTGTATTGACAACCAGATCTATAGTCTGCTGACAGGCTCACAGCGGGGACCAATGGGCTGGGGAAAAGCTGTGTCTAAATCAGTCATCTGGCCCAGTCATATCAGAGTGGCAGACTCAAGAGGTCCACCATAGCTAAGCTGACCATCTCCAGCCAGCCTCTGTGAGAGAAGGCTGTGTTTGACTGTTGATGTATACTCCCAGCAGACTGTAGAGATGTCAAATGAAATGGTTGAGCTGTCTTGACTGTGGCAGCAGGGGCAGGGCCTAGGGGTCTGTCCTATTGGAGAAGGGGAGGAGGAGTAATAACATCAACTTCACTTTTCACAAATTCTATTTTTAGGGGATTGTTAATTTGTTAAATAACTGGTCATCTTCGACCTTTGTATTGTGGTGTGTGTGTGTGTGTGTGTGTGTGTGTGTGTGTGTGTGTGTATGTAGAGGGACAGAGAGAGAGAGTTTACACGTGCTTTCCCAGGGGCCCAGATAAAGCTAGAGACATGTGAGGAGTTCATTCAGTTGGTAACAGGAAACTACGAGTGAAACAAAGAAAGAAAGAGATAAAGAAAGAAAGAATGAAAGAAAGAAAGAAAGAAAGAGAGAGCTCTGGTCTGATGACCCCAGAAGGGAGGCAGAGTGTGTGTCCTTTTTTACAAGGTAATTATCACTAATGATAGCGAGGGCAGGCGGGGTGCACGTCGAACATAACTCACTGGTCACTAGAGAAAGTGACAGGGGAAGGGAGCCAATCGGAGCTCTCCAAACGCTCATCCAGCTCAGCGAACACTCGGCTGTTATGTAAACCCTGGTCTGTTTCTTCCCTGGGCTATGATGATAAAGTAAAGGAGTTAGGCTGTGTCATGTCCCTGGTCTCTGTCTGAACAGTCCAGAGCAACACCTAAGGAGCTGTTAAGCCATCAGAGTGGGAGCAGACATGGGATAACGTCGTTTAGAATGAAACACTGTTGAGGGGGAGACATTTTGTTTCAGATAATGGGTCTGTAAATGCAGGGCAGTACATTAGTCGGATTGCTGTCCAACACCGGATGTAACGCTGCGTTCTGTGGTTGAGGGATTGTGACCTGGAGTAAAAAAAACACCACAACCAGTTTATCTCTTTCAGAGAGAGGTGACGGTTTGGAAGATCCAAGCCTCCCCTGTTGTCAGTAAAATTAGTAATTTCACTGTTGTTCATACCCTCAACAGCATGTTTTATGCGTGCAGCAGCTATGTAAAGTTGATACTATTTACTTTTTTTTTTATTAATCTAATGGTAGTAAAGTATAAGAATGACAAACAAATGACATACACATTGTTAACTTTTAATGCCAAGCTTTAGTTAAGCCTTCATGTACTATGGATTGACTGTGGCACTTCTCTTTGGCTCATTAAGGCTCACTTTGTGAACATGTATGTGAGACAAGTAATTAGTGGGAAGTGGAGGTTTTCTTTGTATGAAACGCCGGAGTCAAACAGTCACACTGTAATTGCTACAAAGTGGCGGCCTGTCTACCATTAGCCACTTGAACCCTGGAGGCTGTCTGTGAGGAGGGATGTGTGTGTGTGTGTGTGTGTGTGTGTGTGTGTGTGTGTGTGTGTGTGTGAGTGAAGAGGTTGCAGGTGGAAAGGATCTCCCTTGACCCTCATTTCCTACAAAATACCAATGTACACCTGAGACCCTGTTTTTTTTTTTTGTTGCAGCGAAAGCACGATGGTTCTGTCCGAAATGGAAGTTACAGTTGAATGAGGAAGTGTTCCATATGCCATTTCCTGAAGGAAAAAAAAAAGGTGGTATAAACTTCCCTTCCCTCACAACGGCATCATGAACTTTACCCAGTACCAGGACATTTTAGCCAAAAACCTGGTTGCCTCTGCCAGGGGGCTGACACTTGGCCACAAGTGGATCTTCCAGCAAAACAATAACCCCAGGCACTAACCAAAATCCACAAATAAATTGTTAATGACCAAAAAAATCTACATTTTGCAATGGCCATCTCAGTCTCCGGACTTGAACCCCATTGAAAACCCGTTGTTTGAATTGAAAAGGGTAGTCCATAAGAGCAGACAAAGGATATCAAGCATCTGGAAAGATTCTGTATGGAGGAATGGTCTAAGATCCCTCCCAACGTGTTCTTCAGCTCATAAAACATTCTAGAAAAAGCCTCAGTGTTGTTATCCTCGTAGGGGGAGGGTGCTAGAATATTGAAAATGGGTGACAATAATTTTGACCTGTATCTTTTTGAGATTTTAAAATAAATCTCTTTCTCTGAGCAATTGTATTAGTATAAAATAATATAATTTCCCATTTTATTTCAGCATACAATGCAGCTCAGTATTTGAATTATTTAGTATTTGTATTATTTATATAGTTTTTGCACATCTTTATCAAGGGTGCCAATAATTATGGACCTAACTGTACAGCTGTTTTAAAGAACATAATTCCTCCTAAGAATGTTCAAAAGCCAGTGAGTTAGAGGATAACTTTGTGGAAAAGTAATGTGGACATGCTGTAACTAATACCCTTAACAAATTCAATAAATATTTGAACAGAGTGTCAGGAGTGGAGTGTAGTGGGATGTGGAATCACACGCAGGACACAGAGATATAAATCCAAAAGGTCTTTAGTGAAGTCCGTAGTACACGCCAAACACGGCCACAGGCGAAAACAAACGCACACTAGACTGACCAAAGTAAATATGCACAACGTGCAGGACTCTCTAATACAACACGAAAATAAGAGAGAACAAAATACAGAGGACCAAACAACCACACGACAGTAGAACAATTACACACAACACCTGACCTAACACAAGGAAACTAAATAGGGTGCCTAATGAACACTAAACAATAAACAGGTGTGACAAACAGACAAAACCAATCAAACATGAAACATCGAACGGTGGCAGCTAGTACTCCGGAGACGACGACCGCCGAAGCCTGCCCGAACAAGGAGAAGGGGCCGCCTCGGCGGAAACCGTGACACAGAGAACATTTCTCAGCAACAGAGAGCAAAGTGTCGGCATGACTTCCTGGGCGACAGACTCGCAGATGTTTATATATTGAAATTAGATATATTTTTCTCTAATCTCAGACACTATCATTGTGCATTAACCTCTACGGAATCGGTGTCCCGTATACAGGACGGTTGAGCTAACGTGCGCTAATGTGATTAGCATGAATGTTGTAAGTAACAGCAAACTTTCCAGGACATAGAAATGTCTTATATGGGCAGAAAGCTTAAATTCTTGTTAATCTAACTGCACTGTCCAATTTACAGTAGCTATTAAAGTGAAAAAATACCATGCTATTGTTTGAGGAGAGTGCACAACAACAAAAAAATGTATCACGGCAACTGGTTTGATACATTCACCTCTGAAGGTAAATAATGTACTTACATTCAGTAATTTTGCTCTAATTTGTCATCCTAAGGGTCCCAGAGATAAAATGTAGCATAGTTTTGTTTGATAAAATCAATTTTTATATTAAAATGTAGGAACTGGGTTCTACAGTTTGAACCCTGCTGTCTCTGGCTCCACACCCACCCCGCCCGGCCATCAAGATGTGTGAAAGTTAGTGTATAAGCTAATGATCCATCATATATGACATTCTTGGGAGTGTGTACATTCTTAGATTTTGTATTACCATATCATTTTTGTATGTTCTCTATAGTTACAGTTGAAGTCGGAAGATTACATACACCTTAGCCAAATATATTTAAACTCAGTTTTTCACAATTCCTGACATTTAATCCTAGCAAAAATTCCCTGTTTTAGGTCAGTTAGGATCACCACTTTCTTATAAGAATGTGAAATGTCAGATTAATAGTAGAGAGAATGATTTATCTCAGCTTTTATTTCTTTCATCACATTCAAGGTGGGTCAGAAGTTTACATACACTCAATTAATATTTGGTAGGATTGCCTTTAAATTGATTAACTTGGGTCAAACGTTTCGGGTAGCCTTCCACAAGCTTCCCACAATAAGTTAGGTGAATTTTGGCCCATTCCTCCTGACAGAGCTGGTGTAACTGAGTCAGGTTTGTAGGCCTCCTTGCTCGCACACACTTTTTCAGTTCTGGCCACAAATCTTCCATAGGATTGAAGTCAGGGCTTTGTGATTGCCACTCCAATACCTTGACGTTGTTGTCCTTAAGCCACTTTGCCACAACTTTGGAAGTATGCTTGGGGTCATTGTCCATTTGGAAGACCCATTTGTGACCAAGCTTTAACTTCCTGACTGATGTCTTGAGATGTTGCTTCAATATATCCACATAATGTTCCTTCCTCATGATGCCATCTATTTTGTGAAGTGCACCAGTCCCTCCTGCAGCAAAGCACCCCCACAGCTTGATGTTGTCACCCCTGTACTTCATGGTTGGGATGGTGTTCTTTGGCTTGCAAACAACCCCCTTTTTCCTCCAAACATAACGATGGTCATTATGGCCAAACAGTTCTATTTTTGTTTCATCAGACCAGAGGACATTTCTCCAAAAAGTATGATCTTTGTCCCCATGTGCTGTTGCAAACCGTAGTCTGGCTTTTTTATGGCGGTTTTGGAGCAGTGGCTTCTTCCTTGCTGAGCCGACTTTCAGGTTATGTCAATATAGGACTCGTTTTACTGTGGATATACATACTTTTGTACCTGTTTCCTCCTGCATCTTCACAAGGACCTTTGCTGTTGTTCTGGGATTGATTTGCACTTTTGACACCAAGGTACGTTCATCTCTAGGAGACAGAACGCGTCTCCTTCCTGAGCGGTATGACGGCTGCGTGGTCCCATGGTGTTTATACTTGCATACTATTGTTTGTACAGATGAAAGTGGTACCTACAGGCATTTGGAAATTGCTCCCAAGGATGAACCAGACTTGTGGAGGTCTACACATTTTTTATTCTGAGGTCTTGGCTGATTTCTTTTGATTTTCCCATGATGTCAAGCAAAGAGGCACTGAGTTTGAACGTAGGCCTTGAAATAGTGGGAATGATGTCAATTAGCCTACCATTACATCATTTTCTGGAATTTTCCAAGCTGTTTAAAGGCACAGTCAACTTAGTGTATGTAAACTTCTGACCCACTTGAATTGTGATACAGTGAATTATAAGTGAAATAATCTGTCTGTAAACAATTGTTGGAAAAATTACTTGTGTCATGCACAAAGTAGATGTCCTAACCGACTTGCCAAAACTATAGTTTGTTAACAAGAAATATGTGGAGTGGTTGAAAAACGAGTTTTAATGACTCCAACCTAAGTGTATATAAACTTCCGACTTCAACTGTATGTACTTGAAAATGTATAAATTGACCAATTCGGCACATTTGGGCAGACTTGATACAAAATAGTCCAGTATTGCAATGCTTCACTGGATCAATCTGAAACTTTGCACACACACTGCTTTCATCTAGTGGCCATAAGCTAAATTGCGCCTAAACTGAAAATTGAAAGAAAAAAAAAAGGGTCCAATCCTTAAGAGGTTAATGAAATCGTGTGAGAGAGAATGGGTTTGAGCAGGGTTGTGACACAGGTCATGTTTTCATATCGCATGTGAACCCTCCTACCAAAGCTTGACATAGGATGCTTATCTGACTGGACTATCAAAGACAGGATCTTATTTGACTGGACTATCAAAGACAGGACCTTATCTGACTGGGTTATTAGACAGGACCTTATCTCACTGGACTATCAAAGACCTTATCTGACTGGACTATCAAATACCTTCTCTGACTGGAATATCAAAGACAGGACCTTATCTGACTGGACTATCAAATACCTTATCTAACCGAACTATCAAAGACAGGACCTTATCTGACTGGGCTATCAAAGACAGCACTTGATCTGACTGGACTATCAAAGAGAGGACATTATCTGACTGGACTATCAAATACAGGACCTTATCTGACTGGATTTTCAAAGACAGGACCTTATCTGACTGGACTATTAGACAGGAACTTATCTGAATGGACTATCGAAGACAGGACCTTATCTGACTGGTCTATCAAAGACAGGTCATTATCTGACTGGACTATCAAACACAGGACGTTATCTGACTGGATTATCAAAGACAGGACCTTATCTGACTGGACTATTAGACAGGACCTTATCTGACTGGACTATCAAAGACCTTCTCTGACTGGACTATCAAAGACAGGACCTTATCTGACTGGACTATCAAAGACCTTATCTGACTGGACTATTAGACAGGACCTTATCTGACTGGGAAGGAAAGGAAAGGAGAGTTTACTTACAGTTTTTCTCAATTGCTAAAACACTAAACCCTATTGTCTGAACCAAATGCTCAGTTGCCTGAACCCACTGATTGAATCAATCACTCTTTTGGCAAAACCATAAGCACTTTTCACCTGTTTAGACATAACTTGCCAACACATTTTCACTGTGATGCACCCGTGCTGCATAATGGTGAGCACAGGTGACAAAAGTCAAACACAATTAGAGCACAGGTGTCACCACTTGAACACAACAACTCAAAATTGATCACACTTGTGGCTAATGATGTGAGGGAACATATACAGTAAGCCAGTTCAGAGAGCACTGGTTTGTGAGGCCCTACAATGGATAGAAATCTGAGAGGAAGAGTTCGTGTGAGAGGAGGTCGAGGTGGTCGAGGTGGTCAGCGAAGACAAAGAACAGTAATATCTGATGAAATCAGAGCTACTGTGATTGACCATGTTCTTGTCCATGGTATGAGCATGAGGGAGGCTGGACAAAGGGTACAACCAAACATCAGTAGATTCACTGTGTCCACCATAATCCGAAGATTTAGAGAAGAGAACAGGTAATTACCTTTTTTTAACATTATAGTACAGTATGTAAATGTTGACAGCAATTACTGTATGACATACTATATACTGTACCACAGTATACTGTAAGTAAATATACGTTTCAGTACATCACTTTACCAATGTACTGTAGTATTGTAATGGAGGGTTGGTCTAACTGTTTGTAGGCCTAGTATTCCATGTATATTTTTTGTAACTCCATGTTCTCTTTTTGTAGAATTGAAAGACTGCCACATGGGGGTGGGAGGACAGGTATGTTCTCCCCACACCAAGAGACCCTAATTGTTGATATGGTCCGTGAGAACAATGCCATTAAACTGAGCGAAATTCAGCAGAAGATCATTGAGGACCATTTCAATTTTGAGGGTATCAACAGTGTCAGCCTCTCTACTGTTGATCGTGTCCTCAAGCGCAACAGACTGCGCATGAAACAGCTATACAGAGTGCCCTTTGATCGCAACTCAGACAGAGTCAAAGAGCAAAGATTCCAGTATGTACAGGTTGGCATATATCCAGACACATTCAATGTTGATTACTCTAAGTAGTGATTTACTGTAGTGGCCTAAATCACTTTTTCCGTATCACTTACAAAACTATATCTATTTCTACAGAGGGTTTTTCAACTGGATGCAATGGAAAGACCCCATCAATACATCTACATGGATGAAGCTGGGTTTAATCTCACCAAAAGGAGAAGGAGAGGCCGTGATGTGATTGGCCATCGGGCCATTGTTGGTGTTCCTGGGCAGCGTGGTGGCAATGTCACATTATGTGCTGCCATCAGCAATCATGGGGTTGTCCACCATCATGCCAACCTGGGGCCCTACAACACTCACCAGCTCCTCATTTTCCTCAATCACATGCGAGATGCTTTGTTAGGGCAGCAGGATGAGCATCCCATCTATGTTGTTGTTTGGGACAATGTGAGTTTTCACAGAGCCCTCCAGGTTAGAGAGTGGTACAATATGAACCAAGGTTTTATCAATCTTTGCCTTCCACCGTACTCCCCTTTCCTAAACCCCATTGAGGAATTCTTCTCCTCATGGCGGTGGAAGGTATATGAACGCCAACCTTACACCAGGGTAAATCTCCTGCAAGCCATGGGACTTGCCTGTGGTGACATAGGTGTGGAGGCATGCCAAGCCTGGATACGGCATGCCAGGGGTTTTTTCCCCCGTTGCCTGGCCAGACAAAATGTGGCCTGTGATGTAGATGAAGTCCTGTGGCCTGACCCAGTACGGAGACATGATGCTGTGGCTGAGTAATGCACTTATTTGTATATTTTTGTACTTTATTTTTACATGGGCTTACTGTACACAAGTGGCAAACGCATAAGATTTCTGTTTGTTTTTACAAGTGCTACATGTAAATGCACAGTTTTTTTTTGTTTTGCAACATGCATTTAGCCTACAGTGAACAATAAACATTTATTTATCCAGCTTCATGTCCTGAGCATTGTGTTTTCTATTTTTCTACGTAGTGTTTAGTGACTGTTCAGTAGTGTTTTTTATTTTGATTGACTCGGGGCACGATTTGACAACATAGTTCAGTTTTGAGCACAGATTGAACTGTTTTGAGGTGAAAGTTTGGTTTTGCAAGAAGAGTCTGAGGTTTTGTGAATGTTGCTTGAAAATTGGGTTTTGTGTTCACAGTTAAGAGAAAAGGAGAGCAGCTTTCAAGAAATGTCTTAGCAATCGAGAAAAACTGTAATCTCCTTCAAACGGTCCAAGTTAAGCAAGGAGGTCAAACTAATGTGATGGTATTTGTGTCATGTTGATACTGTTGGGGCTATTACGGTGGCATCCTCCTCACGTTATAAAATGTTGAATGCATATTTAAAGATACTGTATAAGTACCACTCAAAACCTTCAAAGGTACAGCTCAGAAGTGAATTATGTTTTTGTTTCCACGTTCCCTAACCCTAACCCACAGATAGTGACATTTGCCAGGACAATGTATAGAGAGAGATTCACAACTATAAGTCCACGCACACTAACAGGTCAATTTAGTGGGTTAAACACTGGGTGCAAATGGTCAATCCAAAAGGAAACACTGAAGCCTATCAAGAGAGAGTGAAACATTTATATCTATCATATTGCAAATAGAGAAAACTATAGTAAACACCGACACATCCGCTGCAGGCTTATTTGAGGGTTCAGTAGAGATAGAGGCTTACAGTGTCTAACGTAGTAAAAGCTGATGTTGGTGGACTTAACAGTGTCTAACGTAGTAAAAGCTGATGTTGGTGGACTTAACAGTGTTTAACGTAGTAAAAGCTGATGTTGGTGGACTTAACAGTGTTTAACGTAGTAAAAGCTGATGTTGGTGGACTTAACAGTGTCTAACGTAGTAAAAGCTGATGTTGGTGGACTTAACAGTGTTTAACGTAGTAAAAGCTGATGTTGGTGGACTTAACAGTGTTTAACGTAGTAAAAGCTGATGTTGGTGGACTTAACAGTGTCTAACGTAGTAAAAGCTGATGTTGGTGGACTTAACAGTGTTTAACGTAGTAAAAGCTGATGTTGGTGGACTTAACAGTGTTTAACGTAGTAAAAGCTGATGTTGGTGGACTTAACAGTGTCTAACGTAATAAAAGCTGATGTTGGTGGACTTAACAAAGGCTCTTAATTCATAGGTATCTTAATACATCATCTATCTACTGTCATGTTTTAAAACAAGCCCTGCTTAGAGAAGTACTGTTTGCGAAGGGCTTGTTGAGCTGTTGTGGAGTGTGCACAGAGTTAACGTATGTGTGTGAGTTCACTTCACTAAGGTTGGCTGTTTTGTATAGCCATAGAAATGGGAGACAGATGACAACAGGGCAGTACCAGAAGGATTAAAAAGAGCTCAGATGAGCTGAGGGGAATTAGGCTTTATCCCTATCCTCACGTCTACATTACATTTAGAAACCCCCGAACAATCCATTTCTGACCAAAGCGCCCCAATCGCCAAGCCTTTATCACCACGTTAATCTCTTTAATTAATTACCGGCGCATGCCAGGGAGTGTTTGTCCAAACCAGGAGCGCTGCTAACGCTACAAGAGGGAGGTAGAGAGAGAGAAATAGAAGTGGAGAGAGAGCGAGAGAGAAGGGGGAAATGGTGAGAGGTGGTGATGATGTTTCATCATAGCCTACGGGGGTGATTGAGCCAGCGCTCTGATACCTGAGTATATTTGGCTGGCTGCCTAAGCACTCAAACAGACAGAGAGGATTTTCATTTTGGTGTGTAAGAGGCTTTTTTCCCTACCGCCATCTAATGCAGGACTTAAAAGGTAAGCACAATCTGCCAGCGTTCACCTATGTGGCGTGATGCCACGTGCCCATGATGAAAACAAGTGCCCTGGGTAAACTAAGAGGAGGATCATGGGAAGGCTGGGTGGCATGCAGGAAGTTATACAGGAAACAGGAAACTGAGGCAAGAATCACATTTTTTGTAATTGTTAATGAATTCTTCAGTTGAACAGTACAGTTCATCTATTAATATGCTCAAAATGATAAAATAATATGCAATGGTACAGTATGCTTCATACAGTCAATTGTACAGTAGGCTGGCCTACAATACCACAAATAATTCCCAGGCTTGCTCCCCCACAATATATATATTTTAATCAGATACAATTTTAATTGTCACATGCGTCGTAAACAACAGGTGTAGACTAACAGTGAAATGCTTACTGACGGGCCCTTCCCAACAAAGCAGTATAATAATAATAATAATAATAATAATAGTAATAATAATAAAAATAATATACAAAAATAATAACACAAGGAATAAATACACAATGAGCAATGACAGCTTGGCTATATACAGTTGAAGTCGGAAGTTTACATACACTTTACATTAAAACTTGTTTTTCAACCACTCCACAAATGTCTTGTTAACAAACTATAGTTTTGGCAAGTCGGTTAGGACATCTACTTTCTGCATGACACAAGTAATTCTTCCAACAATTGTTTACAGACAGATTATTTCACTTATAATTCACTGTATCACAATTCCAGTGGGTCAGAAGTTTACATACACTAAGTTGACTGTGCCTTTAAAAAGCTTGGAAAATTCCAGAAAATGATGTCATGGCTTTAGAATCTTCTGATAGGCTAATTGACATAATTTGAGTCAATTGGAGGTGTACCTTTGGATGTATTTCAAGGCCTACGTTCAAACTCAGTGCCTCTTTGCTTGAAATCATGGGAAAATCAAAAGAAATCAGCCAAGACCTCAGAAAAATGTTTAGACCTCCACAAGTCTGGTTCATCCTTGGGAGCAATTTCCAAACGCCTGAAGGTACCACTTTCATTTTTTTTTTGGTCATTTAGCAGACGCTCTTATCCAGAGCGACTTACAGGAGCAATTAGGGTTAAGTGCCTTGCTCAAGGGCACATCGACAGATTTTTCACCTAGTCGGCTCGGGTATTAGAACCAGCGATCTTTCGGTTACTGGCACAACGCTCTTAACCACTAAGCTACCTGCCGCCCCTATTATCTGTACAAACAATAGTATGCACGTTTAAACACCATGGGACCACGCAGCCATCATACCGCTCAGGAAGGAGACGCGTTCTGTTTCCTAGAGATTAACGTACTTTGGTACGAAAAGTGCAAATCAATCCCAGAACAACAGCAAAGGACCTTGTGAAGATGCTGGAGGAAACAGGTACAAAAGTATCTATATCCACAGTATAACGAGTCCTATATAGACATAACCTGAAAGGCTGCTCAGCAAGAAAGAAGCCACTGCTCCAAAACCGCCATAAAAAAGCCAGACTACGGTTTGCAACTGCACATGGGGACAAAGATCGTACTTTTTGGAGAAATGTCCTCTGGTCTGATGAAACAAAAATAGAACTGTTTGGCCATAATGACCATCGTTATGTTTGGAGGAAAAAGGGGGTTGTTTGCAAGCCGAAGAACACCATCCCAACCGTGAAGCACGTGGGTAGTAGCATCATGCTGTGGGTCTGCTTTGCTGCAGGAGGGACTGGTGCACTTCACAAAATAGATGGCATCATGAGGAAGGAAAATGATGTGGATATTTTGAAGCAACATCTCAAGACATCAGTCAGAAAGTTAAAGCTTGGTCGCAAATGGGTCTTCCAAATGAACAATGACCCCAAGCATACTTCCAAAGTTGTGTCAAAATGCCTTAAGGACAACAACGTCAAGGTATTGGAGTGGCCATCACAAAGCCACATCACAAATTATAGATAATGTGTGGGCAGAACTGAAAAAGAGTGTTCGAGCAAGGAGGCCTACAAACCTGACTCAGTTACACCAGCTCTATCAGGATGAATGGTCCAAAATTCACCCAACTTATTGTGGGAAGCTTGTGGAAGGCTACCCGAAACGTTTGACCCAAGTTAAACAATTTAAAGGCAATGCTACCAAATACTAATTGAGTGTATGTAAACTTCTGACCCACTGAGAATGTGATGAAATAGATAAAAGCTGAAATAAATCATTCTCTCAACTATTATTCTGACATTTCACATTCTTAAAATAAAGTGGTGATCCTAACTGACCTAAGGCAGGGAATTTCTACTAGGATTAAATGTCAGGAATTGTGAAAAACAGAGTTGAATTGTATTTGGCTAAGGTGTATGTAAACTTCCGACTTCAACTGTACATGGGGTACCAGTACCGAGTCGATGTGCAGGGGTACGAGGAAATTGAGGTAGATATGTACATATAGTTAGGGGCTAAAGTGACTAGGCAACAGGCTAGATGAAATAGAGTAGCAGCAGTGTGTGTGGTGAGAATGGAAGTGTGTAAGTGTGTGTGGGGTGACGGTGTGCCTTTGTGTATGTGGTGTTTGTGTGTGTGTGTGTGTGTGTGTATGTGTTGGAGTGTCAGTGTATGTGTGAATGTGGGGGTAGAGTCCAGTGCGTTTGTGCATAGAGTCAAAAATAGTTAGTGCAAAAAGGGTCAATGCATAAGACCACTAAATAGTTAACCAAACAGCTACCCGGACTATCTGCATTGACCCTTCTTGCACTAACTTGGCTTGTAGGAGAACTTAGAGTTGACAGCCAGAGCTGAGTCACAGTGAGTATGTTACTGAGTGACATCTGAATAAATATTTAATAAAAGAGACAAGATGATACACACAGAGGTCAAAGGGCAGCTCTTAGAGGAGGAGAAGGCGTAGAGGAATCCTTTATTTCCACGACAGACAGAAAAAGTGTCCCCACTTTAGTTCATGTTCACATGGAATGACCAGACTTTTTTCTTTAATGAGACTGCATCAGATAAAGTTAAATAGTTGTTTGAGGTGATTTCAACAAATGGTCAAATGAAAGAGATCTGGAAGAGAATCCGACAGACAAGCTGCATCAGATTAGGAAATCGGGGCACAATTTCCCTTAAGAGGATACGATTCAGCTGTAGCTTAAAAACTATTTTACACTGAGGCCTGCTGTCCAAGACCATTCCAGCTCAGTGCTGTTGCCCTACACCCAGACCACAAAGAAGCAACACAGTACCACAGGGTTGGTACTACACACTACTAGTCATGGACACCGGGTTAGGGTAAGGGTTAGTACTACACACTACTAGTCATGGACACCGGGTTAGGGTAAGGGTTAGTACTACACACTACTAGTCATGGACACCGGGTTAGGGTAAGGGTTAGTACTACACACTACTAGTCATGGACACCGGGTTAGGGTAAGGGTTAGTACTACACACTACTAGTCATGGACACCGGGTTAGGGTAAGGGTTAGTACTACACACTACTAGTCATGGACACCGGGTTAGGGTAAGGGTTAGTACTACACACTACTAGTCATGGACACCGGGTTAGGGTAAGGGTTGGTACTACACACTACTAGTCATGGACACCGGGTTAGGGTAAGGGTTGGTACTACACACTACTAGTCATGGACACCGGGTTAGGGTAAGGGTTAGTACTACACACTACTAGTCATGGACACCGGGTTAGGGTAAGGGTTAGTACTACACACTACTAGTCATGGACACCGGGTTAGGGTAAGGGTTAGTACTACACACTACTAGTCATGGACACCGGGTTAGGGTAAGGGTTGGTACTACACACTACTAGTCATGGACACCGGGTTAGGGTAAGGGTTAGTACTACACACTACTAGTCATGGACACCGGGTTAGGGTAAGGGTTAGTACTACACACTACTAGTCATGGACACCGGGTTAGGGTAAGGGTTAGTACTACACACTACTAGTCATGGACACCGGGTTAGGGTAAGGGTTAGTACTACACACTACTAGTCATGGACACCGGGTTAGGGTAAGGGTTAGTACTACACACTACTAGTCATGGACACCGGGTTAGGGTAAGGGTTAGTACTACACACTACTAGTCATGGACACCGGGTTAGGGTAAGGGTTAGTACTACACACTACTAGTCATGGACACCGGGTTAGGGTAAGGGTTAGTACTACACACTACTAGTCATGGACACCGGGTTAGGGTAAGGGTTAGTACTACACACTACTAGTCATGGACACCGGGTTAGGGTAAGGGTTAGTACTACACACTACTAGTCATGGACACCGGGTTAGGGTAAGGGTTAGTACTACACACTACTAGTCATGGACACCGGGTTAGGGTAAGGGTTGGTACTACACACTACTAGTCATGGACACCGGGTTAGGGTAAGGGTTAGTACTACACACTACTAGTCATGGACACCGGGTTAGGGTAAGGGTTAGTACTACACACTACTAGTCATGGACACCGGGTTAGGGTAAGGGTTAGTACTACACACTACTAGTCATGGACACCGGGTTAGGGTAAGGGTTAGTACTACACACTACTAGTCATGTGAAATAATCTGATTCATAATAAAAAAATATGCCCTGACAAATATTCTTATACTTTCAGGTGTAACCTAAAACATTATCTCAGTTTGATATGCTGCTTGTGTATTCATTCCCATATCAGCTAAAAATAGAATGTCAAGGAGTAAAAAAGCATATTAATAGCTAGTTGGCTACAGCAAGTTCTACTATTTCACAATAGCCTGTAATCACTAGTTATTACTTCTAAACAAAATACCTTTTTGGGTGGATTCTTGTTGTTTGGTTTACTGTTTGAACAGTCGCTGAGATATTATATTTGGTTATCAATTCAAAATAGGCTACTTTGATGAACTAGTCATGTACACAGGGTTAGGGTAAGGGTTAGTACTACACACTACTAGTCATGGACACCGGGTTAGGGTAAGGGTTAGTACTACACACTACTAGTCATGGACACCGGGTTAGGGTAAGGGTTAGTACTACACACTACTAGTCATGGACACCGGGTTAGGGTAAGGGTTGGTACTACACACTACTAGTCATGGACACCGGGTTAGGGTAAGGGTTAGTACTACACACTACTAGTCATGGACACCGGGTTAGGGTAAGGGTTAGTACTACACACTACTAGTCATGGACACCGGGTTAGGGTAAGGGTTAGTACTACACACTACTAGTCATGGACACCGGGTTAGGGTAAGGGTTAGTACTACACACTACTAGTCATGGACACCGGGTTAGGGTAAGGGTTAGTACTACACACTACTAGTCATGGACACCGGGTTAGGGTAAGGGTTAGTACTACACACTACTAGTCATGGACACCGGGTTAGGGTAAGGGTTAGTACTACACACTACTAGTCATGGACACCGGGTTAGGGTAAGGGTTAGTACTACACACTACTAGTCATGGACACCGGGTTAGGGTAAGGGTTAGTACTACACACTACTAGTCATGGACACCGGGTTAGGGTAAGGGTTAGTACTACACACTACTAGTCATGGACACCGGGTTAGGGTAAGGGTTGGTACTACACACTACTAGTCATGGACACCGGGTTAGGGTAAGGGTTAGTACTACACACTACTAGTCATGGACACCGGGTTAGGGTAAGGGTTAGTACTACACACTACTAGTCATGGACACCGGGTTAGGGTAAGGGTTAGTACTACACACTACTAGTCATGGACACCGGGTTAGGGTAAGGGTTAGTACTACACACTACTAGTCATGTGAAATAATCTGATTCATAATAAAAAAATATGCCCTGACAAATATTCTTATACTTTCAGGTGTAACCTAAAACATTATCTCAGTTTGATATGCTGCTTGTGTATTCATTCCCATATCAGCTAAAAATAGAATGTCAAGGAGTAAAAAAGCATATTAATAGCTAGTTGGCTACAGCAAGTTCTACTATTTCACAATAGCCTGTAATCACTAGTTATTACTTCTAAACAAAATACCTTTTTGGGTGGATTCTTGTTGTTTGGTTTACTGTTTGAACAGTCGCTGAGATATTATATTTGGTTATCAATTCAAAATAGGCTACTTTGATGAACTAGTCATGTACACAGGGTTAGGGTAAGGGTTAGTACTACACACTACTAGTCATGTGAAATAATCTGATTTATAATTTAAAAAATATGCCCTTATATAAGGAGATCTTAGTCACGCAATTTTACATCTAATTAAGATTTTTGGTGCAGTATTTGTGAATGAAAACATGTGCATGAAAACGGGTTGTCTCTCGTTGGATGAGAACAAAGACTTTATTGAAGAATCCCTACTGTTGACCAATCACCGACGAAGGGGCGCAGACTTCGCCTCCGAACTTCGGCTTGCCTCCAGAAAAAAAACGTGTGTGCCCGAAAAGCCGGAAGTCCAAAACTAACAAAAACATCACTCTTCCGAACTGTTTCGGCTGTGAAGCATGCAGGCGCCTTTAGTACTATACAGGGTTTGGGTTAGGGTAAGGGTTAGGGGTGGTGTTAGAATTAGTGGTTAGTGTAAGGGTTAGTGTTTGGGTTTCACAGGTATGACACTGCACACTTCTTTCTAGAGTTAATACTCATCTTTGAATAATTAAACTTGGGTGACGGATGTTTATTACAGAACATTATGTTAATATTGTGCTTTTATGATTTTATGTATGAACATGTAATCGGGCTCCTGATGTATTTGTGAGACACTGGGACAACCTCTCTCAGATCGGTATTTTGCGTCTGGCGTCTCTGGTATCTCTGGTATCTCTGGTCTCTCTGGTCTCTCTGGTCTCTCTGGTATCTCTGGTCTCTCTGGTCTCTCTGGTATCTCTGGTCTCTCTGGACTCTTTGGTCTCTCTGGTCTCTCTGGTCTCTCTGGTATCTCTGGTATCTCTGGTCTCTCTGGTATCTCTGGTCTCTCTGGTATCTCTGGTCTCTCTGGTATCTCTGGTCTCTCTGGTCTCTCTGGTCTCTCTGGTATCTCTGGTATCTCTGGTCTCTCTGGTCTCTCTGGTCTCTGGACTCTGGTCTCTCTGGTCTCTCTGGACTCTGGTCTCTCTGGTATCTCTGGTATCTCTGGTCTCTCTGGTATCTCTGGTCTCTCTGGTATATCTGGTCTCTCTGGTATCTCTGGTCTCTCTGGTATCTCTGGTCTCTCTGGTATCTCTGGTATCTCTGGTCTCTCTGGACTCTGGTCTCTCTGGTCTCTCTGGTCTCTCTGGTCTCTCTGGTCTCTCTGGTCTCTCTGGACTCTCTGGTCTCCAAGGTTTAATGGGGCAAATTGAAATATAACAATAAAGAATAGATCTTACCCCTCTGCTCTTACAGTGCAGGCTAAGGATCTACTTAGTTGAGGCTAAGGACCTACTTCACGTTCTACTCATCTGAGCATATTTTTTCCCTTTAAGTTTCAACTCTTACTTTTCTCTGGCTGCTAGACTTTGAAACCTAACATTTCCCCGTACCGTTAAACATACCAAGAAACATCTCATTTTAATTACCTAGCTCCCATATCATTTGCGTATCATTCTGAATGAAAGAGGGGGAAAAAAAATATAATTTATTCCTAGCAAGTGGCGACTCAGTCTTTGATGGTCATGGCAATTAGACTGGATCAAAGTGGAGGTTTGATGAACACCAGATCCTTATAAGCAGAATGAAATTAACTCTTAGAGAAGAAGAATCACTAATAGGAACAACTGATTGTACATTATTCATATTGGGGAGAAATTATGTTTAATCTGGTAATTTAACAATTATAGACCTTGTTTTCAATGAACAATTTGTTAATTAACTTCTAGTTTACACATAATCAGGGCAGGATTCATTTGTTGGGTTTTCCCCCTTCGTTACTGAAAGCTTTGATTTCTTCCCTTAGCATATCACCCTGTTTAACTAAGATGTGTTTTATTGTTTGTTAATTTTAGATTAAATCACATCAAATCCTAATTACAGTTTGATTTTCATAATCAAATAATTACAAGAGTGCTGTCTTCAGTAGATCAATTAATTTCAGGAATGATTTTTTGGGAGTTACAGTGGAAGACACCTTGGCCTTGGTTCAGTCAGTCAATTAGAGGGCTTTGGGGTCTTTGTGTTCAAACAAAAACAACCAGTCTCTTTTCCACCTCTTTTCTGAAACAATCAAACATCTCTATCTTCAACATGCTATAGTTATGATGACGTTTAGCGCCTGAATGAGCACCAGAATCTTGTCAGGAAGCTCCAGGTCAGAGTCAGTGACATGACATGAATGTAGTTAAGGTTCAGCTTGTCACTGCAAAGTTGTCTCCTCCCATGTCTAACTGTGGACCAGACAGTGTTTATGGTAGTCGCTCCATCCATCCAAACAGGGCCTGTCCTGTCAGCCTTATCAGAACTAATGAGCGGACACTGCTTATCACTCCTCTTCTTCTTCCTGCGGTCTCTGGGTCTGGGTCTCCTGGAGAACTACCATGTCTCATCATTCTAGCCAGTGTCTGCCCAGTCCAGTCAGAGTGTCTAACCTCTGTGGACCTTCCCGCCGTGGGAACCATGTGCTCTTCCTACCCTGATGAACCAAAGGCCCTGTCATCCTCTGACTCTCACATACCACCTCCTCCTCTCCACCCAATCCCCTCTCTCTCTCTCTCTCTCTCTCTCTCTCTCTCTCTCTAATAAATTGCCAGGAGTGCTAAGCAGCTGTCTGAGCCATGTTCGTAAGCCTTCCTGCTCCGAGTACTTTAGACCGTCCCTGGGGACAGAGGAGGGTAAGGGCAGGGACATGGGGTGAGTGTTTCGCAGAGTGTGTGTTTAGGAAGGGAGTGGGGGATGTTGTCAAGTCAAGCAACCCTGTACATATAAGCGAGGTCTCCGCCCACACACTTTTTCTCAAGCTCCTTGTGAGTGCTGCTGGGCAGGCCGATAGGATTTGACGGTGTGGCGGGGGCAGGGGGGGGGATGGTTTCTCCCACCGCCGACTGTTAGCTGGCGTTTCAACCCCAGCCAAAGTATCCTCTTGGTCGAGTGATATTCCCATGCCCTGACACATTCCTGCTTCAGATCCCAGACGCGTTTTTGGGGGTTGTATTTATTTTTCCTCCCCCTACGTGGAGTCCAGGATGTAGCCCCAATGCATTCCCACTGACCTACGTAGAGTCCAGGATGCAGCCCCAATGCATTCCCACTGACCTACGTAGAGTCCAGGATGTAGCCCCAATGCATTCCCACTGACCTACGTGGGAGGAGAAACTACAGAGCCCTCCTGTACACACACACATACACACACACACACACACGCACACACTCACGCACGCACACACACACACACACACCCAGTGACAGACTTCATGGTGCACCCGGCAGGTGACAGGACGAAGGTCAATGACATAAAGTAACACAGTTAAGTGACTAAACATGTTGGATCCATAGTGTCTGTCAATTTTTTGTATAGTAGTAAACTATATTGTGTGGAGGAAAACACAGTAGTCAAAGGTATGTTGATGTTCTCTTGACAGACAATGACCCTGAGCTGAAATAGTGATCCATTAATACCCGAGTGAGGAGGACAACGAGGAGGAATGACATCCCTTCTTCCTGGGAAAGAGAGAGTCGTTTCCTGTCTGGGTCCTTCCCATCCCTCCACGTGGAAGAACACAGGAAGTAACTACCCTCTAGGTGCTCTGAATGCCAGAGTGTGGTGAGGGCATTGCTCGGGGGCCTGATTCATGTTATCATAACACTCCAAAGTTTCACACGTTCCCCTCGCTTGTCTCCCATGCTGGAGCTAGGAGCCCTAGGGGCCAGTGACATCACCAGGAACGTGATCCACTCTTCCTGCTTTACTATGACTAGAGGACAGCCAATGGCAAAGGAGAGAAAGAGAGAGGGGAGGGGTGTGGTAGGTTCTGAAGAAGTGGAAATCTAGGGGCTTAGAGAAACCAATCAACTCAATTTGATTGATTGGAAACAGACATGCTTATGATCTCACATGCTTGATGATTACTGTGTTGTGACTTCTCAGCAAGACTTTAAAGGCTGACTGTTGTGATTTACAGTATAAAGACAAATTAATTCAGAGATGGACTGTTCAAAGAAAGGGTGTTTCTGCTGTCTTCTTGGACTAATTTATGCAGACATACAAATGTTTGTTTTAAAAGACAACATCAGCATATGTTTACAAACGTTGTGCAAACAAAGGGATTAAGTGACTGATAAATCAACTGGCTGTTGTATCTGCTGAGTCACAGGCCAGTGACCTGAAGTCATCTTCGGAGGGAACATATTACAAAAAAAGTAGTAAGGGAGAAGAAATGCATTTTGTGTTTGAATGCATCTGGGTTTGGTTACCCGCTCCGATGTAGGTATTAAAATCGGAAACACACTCGATTTTCCCTGAGCGTATGCCTTGGTGACTCCAAACATGGCATAACATTTACGTTTCCGAGATATCCTGGGATGTTGAGCCGCATGCAGACCCTCATAAGGAAGAGTACCTGATGGGATGTTACAGAGGCTGTATGAGTGACATGAAAACCAGCTGTTACATTTGCCACTGCCAGCTAGAACAGAGCAGAGCCATGGAGATCTATGATGTCATCCGGAACACTCTCATTCTCACTGTGTAACAGAAAGAAATCTGGCATCACTAGGCTTTTTACAGAAACATACAGTAATTTGACACTGTGTGACTTGGATAATTTACAAATGCTCCAATTGGGGCCATTTTCTCAGCCCCACAAAAGACAATTGCCCACAGCACTTGTCACGCTTGTTGGATGATTTTGAAGTCGTCAGTTGACTGCACCTTCATAAACTCTAAATGAGGTACTCTTATGGGCCTAATAACTTGCTTCATTAGAGGGAATGTTCTGTTTGGGTGGGGGAAGAAAACACGCCAGTCGTGACATCCATGTCATCCTCAATCAAAGGCATGTTGACAGAGGAAGATAATTAGCCTTTGTCTATGGTGACGAGATAATTAGAGATGACAGGCTAGGCAGTCGTTCTAGCATAAGAATGAAAGATCTGAGTGTTTATTTGGGTAGAAATATGAATAAAAATGTGTGCAATGGTAGATTGTCCTTTGGAAAAATAAATGGATGTTACTTCGGGGGGATTACATCATTTTGGACAGTTTGAACAGCCTCATCATCAGAAACCTAGAGGAAATACATGAATCTCCCGGTAGGTCTACCTGTACCAATCTGTATGGATTATAAGGTTAAATGACAAAAATACAAATAACCAAAAAATTTAAACAACTCGTACCTGGAGCACCAAGGGACTGTCATGGACGAGGTGATCCGGACTGTACGCCAACTGCAGGCTACACCTCCACCTTCCCAGCTCCTCACGGTCGTTCCAGCCACCCCACCACCATCTACATCACCCGGTCCAATCAGCAACGTCCACCTGCCCCTCCCGGAGCTGTTTGACGGCACCCCAGCTCACTGTAGGGGGTTTCTCCTGCAGTGTGACCTCCACCCCAGAGAGGGGGATGAATGGAAGACCACCTTCAGCACCGGGCACTACGAATCCAGGGTAATGCCCTACGGCCTGACAAATGCACCCTTGGTGTTCCAATCCTTCATTAATAGGGTCTGTAAATGTAAAATTAACAAGGTGTTTAGAGACATGTTTGGTCCGTCTGTAATGGTGTACATAGACGACATCTTGGTGTACTCCAGTACACGCGAGCAACATGTCTCTCATGTCAGGTCTGTTTTGGAGAGGCTGATACGGCATCACCTGTACGTCAAGGCAGAGAAGTGCCTTTTCGTCCAGCAGGCGGTCTCCTTCCTGGGCTATCGGATATCCACCGCGGGAGTGGAGATTGAAGAACAGAGGGTCAGTGCAGTACGGTCGTGGCATGTTCCCTCCAACATCAAGGTGATGCAGCGCTTCCTAGGTTTTGCTAACTATTTCAGGCGCTTCATTAGGTGTTTCAGCATAGAGGTGGCCCCTCTCACCTCCATCCTAAAGGGAGATAGTCGACAGCTGCGCTGGACTGGGGAGGCTAACGAAGCCTTTCGTGCGCTCAAGGAACGGTTTATGAACGCACTGGTTCTGGCTCACCCTGACCCATCTATGCCCTTCATCGTGGAGGTGGATGACTCCGAGGTTGGAGTAGGGGCTGTTCTTTCCCAACATACTGGATCGCCGCCTAAACTCCATCCATGCGCCTTCTACTCACGGAAGCTGTCTCCCACGGAGCGGAATTACGACGTGGGGGGTCGTGAGTTGTTGACCGTCAAGAAGGCGCTGAAGGCGTGGCGGCACTGGCTGGAGGGTGCTCAACACCCATTCCTTGTCTGGACGGACCACCGGAACCTAGAGTACATTCGAGCAGCGAAGAGGCTGAACCCGCGTCAGGCCATGTGGGCCCTATTCTTCACCAGGTTTGACTTTACCCTCTCCTGTCGGCCAGGATCTAAGAACATTAATGCCAATGCGTTGTCCCGGGTGTATGACACAGAGGATCAGATGGAGGAAGTGACACCCATTATTCCCCTGTCCCGCACTGTGGCTCCTGTCATGTGGAATGTGGACGCGGACATCCGTCGAGCACTGCGACAGGAGCCCTCACCTGCCCACTGCCCCGAGGGGCGTATCTACGTGCCCTCTGAAGTGCGGGACCATCTCCTCGCCTGTGCACACAAAGCACCTGTGTCGGGACACCCGGGTATAGCCCGTACTATCGACTGTCTCTGCCAAGTAATGGTGGCCCACCTTGGCCCGGGACATCCGGGTTTACGTCTCATCCTGCTCCACCTGTGTACAGAGAGACTTTGTCACAGACTTTCCCCCATTGGGCACACCACCGTCCTGGTAGTTGTGGACCAGTTTTCCAAAGCCTGTCATTTGATTCCTCTGCCTGGTCTCCCTACGGCCATGCAGACCGCGGAGTCTCTCTTCTCTCAAGTCTTCCGGCACTACGGGATCCCGGAGGACATCGTGTGTCTGGAAGGCCTTCATGGAACGACTGGGGTTCACGGTCAGCCTCACCTCCGGGTACCGTCCCCAATCAAATGGGCAGGTGGAAAGGGTAAATCAGGAACTGGGTAGGTACCTTCATAGTTACTGTCAGGACCGGCCGGGGGAGTGGGCTGCGTTTCTGCCTTGGGCAGAATACGCACAAAACTCCCTCTGTCACTCCTCCACTAACCTCACACCCTTTCAGTGTGTCTAGGCTGTCAGCCGACCCTGGCACCCTGGCACCAGAGTCAGATCGAGGCCCTGCAGTGGACCATTGTTTCTGGCGGGCCGAGGAGGTATGGAACACAGCGCACACCCATCTACAGCGCGTTGTCCTCCGGCGGAAGGGGCAGGCTGATCGTTACCGCAGTGTGGCCCCGGTCTTTCACCCCGGTGACAGTGTCTGGCTTTCTACGAAGGACCTGCCCCTATGCCTGCCCTGCCGGAAGCTGAGCCTGCGGTTTGTAGGGCTGTTCAAAGTCCTGAGGAGAGTCAATGAGGTGACGTACAGATTACAGCTCCCCGTCAATTACCATATCTCACCCTCATTACATGTATCTCTCCTCAGGCTGGTGGCAGCTGGTCCCTTGGCTAGTGCGGGACCCCACGACGCACCTCCCCCTCCCCTGGACATTGAGGGAGCTCCGGCATACTCCGTCCGCAGCCTGTTGGACTCAAGGCTTCGTGGGGGGTCTCTCCAGTACCTGGTCGACTGGGAAGGGTACGGTCCCGAAGAACAGTGCTGGGTTCCCGCACGGGACGTCCTGGACCGTTCTCTCATTTGGGATTTCCACAGGCGGAAATAGAGCAGCGCCTTCACTTTGGCTCCCCCTCCTGTCCAGCTCAGGCGTTCGGCGTCGCCGGCCTTCTAGCTGCTGCCGAACCTGCTGCTGGCAAACGCCCTTCACCCATCAACCCCGGACTTGTCTCGTCATCATTACACACACCTGGTTCCAATCCCCATTGTATTACTGTATACAGTATATACTCCCTCTGTCATTTGTCTTTGTCGGTCATTGTTTATGTTGCTTGTTTTCCTCAGAGGAATCTCTCCTACTATTTCCTGAGTACTTTATATTTTGCACTGTGGGTTTCGTCCTGGTTTATGCTACGGTGCTTTAATAAATTCAGTAGTTCTAAACCTGCGGCTGCCTCCTGCCAACTCTTCTCTACACTTGTGACATAGACCTCTAGGATTTTCTATTCCAGCGTAAATGAGACTTGCAATGTGTAACAAAAACAGGTTAACGTTACACAGGGATATATTACACAATTATGGAGGCGTTGATAAAATAATGCAGAATATCTGTGGTTGCTTTGAATCAATAGCCTTGAATGATGGAGTTGTAGTTAGTTATCTATTAGATAGAATACAGGCTAATTCCAGTGACTGGTGCAGATGCAGCAGCCATAACCTGTTTACATTTGTTGTACCCTGAGGCACTACAGTGTGGAGCAGATGTTAGGAGCCAGGATCCATGTAAAATAAAATAGTGAAATTTTTGCTGCTAAAAGCCAGTCCACACAGGAACACTATAATGGGATTGTGGATATGCAGAGACCTAGTTCGCCTCTGGTTTTAACACTTTTAATGATTCAACACCTTTATCCGATGGGAACGCATGCTTGTCATACTGTAACTAACCATGCTGTTTATATGAACTCCTGCTCCTTATAATGTATTTCCTGCCTAAGGAGCCGGGTTTAAACGCTCAAGGCGACCTGGAACATTACAGCAACTCTCTCTGGGTCAAATAATGAACAGCCCTGCGCTATGAAACAACCTGCTAGTCGCTTTACAAAGAGGACCTGAGAGAAAACAGCCGGCCTGTAAAGATCATCTATCGCCCCCTCCATTCCTCTACTCTCCTATCTTACTCTCTTCCTTTCCTTTCCTTTCCTGCCTTCAAACCTCTCAACGTTCCCAAGAGCTGCCACCTTTATTCCTGCAGTTTGTTTGTTTCCTTCTGCGGACTTACCTAACATGATCTTGGCAACGGACCATGGCCCATAATCCCTAGTGTGGGAGAGAGGTGGTGCGTGTACAGTACATCTTCTCCAACTCCTCATCTTCTACTTAATCCACTTCTGCCCTGCATAAACAAAATTCACTTTGATATTTGAATGAGTTTATATATATATTATGTTTTCTCTCTTCTGTCCAGCAATTTCCTTACACATTCCTCAACATAGAAAATGTAAATGATTGGGATATTTGTTTGATTGGGCTAGCTTTCAGAGTGGAAATTTAGTACAGCAATACAGTGCTGGGTGACAATGTAAAAACCCAAACATCACTTGTTTGGGGGAAACCTCCTTATTGGCTGTATTCTCTGGGAACAGAGAACAAATACATGTTTTTGCTATCTAGACTGGTGGTATTTACAACTGAATTAAACATGTGCACCTCAGAAAACATCCATTTGTTGGCATAGTGATGGAGCGTTAGGGATTTATTCCTAAATTATTTTGTATATCATTCTGTGTAAATTCTGCCCTGCATTAGGCATCATACAATGCTTGGAAACTACTCGGCCGGACAAGGTGGGGGATTGGCAACAGAGGCTTATGCTCGTTAATCAGTCTTACAAAAAATACAATCTCCGGACAGATGTTTCTCCTTCTTTTCCTCTTTTGTCGCTGGCAGCTGCAAAGCCGTTTGAGTATGAGGGAGATTGGGAACAGGACACCACCTGTGTCTGCCATGTTTTCGCGCGTGCAGCCATACAGGTTCCCGGAGCATCTGAGCTAATCTGTTGGAGACGAGAGATGCAAAGGCGCAGTGTTTTCAGATTGCCTTCAGTCCAGGAGATGCTTTGTGTTCTCCCTTGAACAGCTTGTCTGGGTAAGACAAGATGAAGGGAGTTGGTTTCTGGTAATCCTTCCGACATTCGGTAAGACCTACACTTTTGGGTTCCATGTAGAACCCTCTGTGGAAAGGGTTCCACCTGGAACCAAAAGTGTTCTACCTGGAGCCAAAAAGGGTTCTTCAAAGGGTTATCCTATGGGGACAGCCGAAGAACCCTTTTAGGTTTTAGATAGCACCTTTTTTTCCAAGAGTGTACCACTCCTGTGCCTCCTAGCTTAACCCTCAGCCTAACCATTCATCATATCAAGGCCTTTCTGTTGTTTAGCTCCGATAGTCATTTGGATATTACGAACAGCTTTTTGATCATACTTGGCTAATCATTTAGCTCAGGCCATGTGGATATGGGCCTAATGCATTCAGTTTACAACTGACTAGGTATCCCCTTTCCATTTAAAGCCTCTCTGTCGGTCTTTGACAAAACAAACTCTAGCTGCTCTGCTCTCTCTGCAGTTTGGCATTTATTGTCTGTGCCTGTTATGTTCCAGGGACTAGAACCGTTCAAACTGAACATCCAAACCTCTGGACTGATACTGTGCTGGTTGTTCTCTAACCACCGATACAACTTCACAGATTTTATTCAACATCCCAAATCCCTTATAGTTTTTTTTCTTCTCCTTAGCAACAGTTCATTGTTTCAGGGGCTACTAACATCACCATACACGGTGGACCTGTAGAGTCCAACCAAACCTCACAAATGACATTTTGAATTTCCTACAAAAGCAGTATTTAACAGAAATATTTTTTTAAGGCCCAGAGATACTCTTGGAGTCTCATTAAAGGAAAGGATTCTGGCGTCAAAAGACCTTTGATATGTTTTGTTAAACTAGAGGTGAACGGCAAATATCGGTTTTAGAGGCATTACTGACATTTCCTTGAAATTTGATAATTGTAGCCTGCCTATGCAAAGTATTCAAAGGAGGCCACACAATTTGGCATGAAATAATTTTTTGGGGGTGAGGATTAAATTATATGTTGTCGATGGAAGCATTTGTGCTGTAATTTTGTGTCTCCCTTTCTTGAGACGTATAATTTTATACTGGATGTACTCTGTGCCAGCAAATGCATCGTTTTACATTGTTGCTATGTGATAGAGGATGGTGGTTATCAGTGGAGGATGATGGTTAGCTTAGCCTGAAGGTTGAATATCACTTCTGTGAGAGTGCTCTTTTATAGGAAATAGGATTTTTCTTTAATGAAATTCTTCTCTCCCCCCCCCCCTTTTTCTAAACTAATTCAATCTTTACTGATCTCAGCACTGATAGCGCTAATCTTTTTTGTATATATATTTTTTTAAATATAGTGTAGGTTAGATTTTGACCCTGTCAATTCTGATAGTTGGATACAGATGTGAATTAGATGAAGAAACACTCAAAGATGGCGCCTGAGGCGGCCTACTGTGCCCCAGGCATTAATTCAAGTTCAAGTTCAAGTTAAATAATCTTGACATGTTTGAACTCCACAACCACTGTATAGGGTGTGACAAAACCGTGTTCTGTAGTCAGAAGTCAAAACGGTGGGCACAACACAAATTAACACAATTTCCCCTTTTAATTTGACTTTTAACAACATCTGTTCAGTTCATGTGGCATTCCAGATTTGTGGCATTTGGTGGCATTATATCGACTTAAGTCTTGTTCGAAGCTCTTTTGCGATTCAGAAATTGCAACAACAAACAGTCACCTCACAGCATGGGGCCAGGGAAGGCATCTGCTCGCAGTGACACAATGTCATAATATGGGAGGAGGGAGATGCCCTCTTTAGCTGTTAAGCTACCAGGCTAACACACCCTGTGACGTATCAAGCTCCCAACGTCAATATGAAAGGATCTCAAAACCATTAAGGTACGGTGCCGGATATGTACACACCTGCATACTGACGCAGGTACCTGATTATAGGGAGGAGAGTACTATTAATAAATATGACAAGCAAGCATGTGCATATGCACACACAAGTTCACGTATACATGCACACACACACACACACACACACAGGCACACACACACACACACACACACACACACACACACACACACACACACACACACACACACACACACACACACACACACACAGGCACACACACACAAACACACACACACACACACACACACACACAGGCACACACACACACACACACACACACACACACACACACACACACACACACACACACACAGGCACATACAAACACACACACACACAGACACACACACACACACACACACATTAACAAAGCCATCACATCACAAACTGGTCAGATTCTCTGTAATCAGATTACACTAAGCATTCTAAATACACAGCGTTATAAAAATAAATAAATAAATATATCACACAGCTTTCAAAAAGCATTTATCCCTGGAATTACAAACTCATCTGAGGACGTGTGTGTGAGTGAGTTGTGTGTGTGTGTGTGTGTGTGTGTGAGTGTGGGGGGGGGGGTTCTATACATTGCATGGATCTATACAGTGAGTGTGTGGGGTATTAACCCCGTTTCTGTAAATGATCATGCAGACATATTTTATTATGATTTTGACCAGTTTGAACTTACGAACCCTGTTCGTCTGGACATAATTAGAAGGACCATAGTAACAGATGGATGCAAGATTTAGCTGTTGTCAGGCAAACTTAGAATAGACTGTTTTAAAAATGTTTAGCATCACCAGTTGCAATGGCTCCATATTGGGTCCATTTGCGCTTGATTCCCTTTATAAAGCGTTGGTAAGTCACGTAAAATGTTTCCTCTGCTGTTCTTTATTTTAAATCATAGGGTAACTGAATTTACTCTTTAATTATAGTTCTATTTTCCCCTCACCACTCAATTGTTCCATTCAACCACAAATTCCTGCGGGATGCCTATATCGACATAGGTGACATAAAAGATTCATAAAACATCATCAAACGTCAACAAAGTCAACCGTGTCCATCAGGTGACACAACTTGTGTTGTCGACAATACATATATCATTCTGTTAGCTAAATGAAATATCCCTATATGGGGTACCGTTGGGGTATAACTAACGGCATTGCATGGTGCCAAGCCACAGGTTTGCTCCTGGGCTGGAGGATCCAGGAGAGAGGGAGGCTGGGCTGAGCTGTGAGCCAGCCACACCCATGCTCTTAGGCCCTGTGGTCAGGTGGAGTGGGCTGAAGCCGTGCCTGCCAAAGCAACAGCAGAAACCTTTTGGTTAGTTACAGAGGCAAAAAAAGAGACTCTGGGTAAATAAACATTGTACTATGGAGAGAGAACTCATCCAAGAAAAAGATATTAAGGATCTTATTTCTGAAAAGAGCTGCAGAGAAATGAGAAATACCCTTGATATAGAATCCAGAAGTATATGCTTTAATACTTTTATGGCCTCACAAGCCCTATGTATACAGCCTTTTCTGTTTTTACATTGAGGGTATTAGGATTCCATCTTGAAGAATGTTTAGTTTCATCATAGTTTGGGTTTGCAAGGATTTTTTAAAAACCTGGTATGTTAAATCAGAAGTAATAATATGGCTTCATATATTGTTGTGGTTTTGAATGATTTTGATCATAAACAGTGAAAATAACCCATTTATAACACATTAACAACACATTTATAAAATTGAGGAACTGTGAGCCTTTTCTCCACAGGTATGTTGGAGACCCTCACCAAACATGATGGAAAGGTTCATTTCAGCACTGACCAAATCTGATGTTTTTTATCAACATGTTTTTATATTCTGAAGGGTTCTCATCTGACATATAATTTGGACTGTGGTCTGTTTGAATATTGCTCTGCGGCTTGGCTGACATTTAGAAAACCTGTGTGGAGTTGACAGAACTTGCTTGTGGTTTACCTTACGCCAAAGGAGTCTATTCAAACATAACATTTGTATGACTTAATGCTATGATAGTTGGCTCCACATTCACATATCACACAGCAGGACTTTCCAATCTGGACTCTTATCTGTGAGGCCTGTCTTATTAAACGTTAGCACGTCTTTATTTCGTAATTGACAATGGAAATGGTCCCTCTACATTTGGACTCTAAGACAACTGTCAAATGTTTCTTGACTCCCTAATTGCCTATAGGTCTACATTAGAATTACTTGGTTGCCATGGTATTAGTCAACTTGAGTCTTTGCCTGCTCAGTACCCAACCCACTAGTTGAAAGGTTCAAACTATGTACAGTCATTGATGTACACACACATGAGCAGCGTACATCTGAAACACTTCTTATTTCTGGTAATTATCTAAATGAAGTCAAAAAGTAACACTGGTGCTGAGTTAGTTAATCTGCAGACACAAACTAAAATGTCAAACAGAGGAGATAAATAGGTCCCCTGACTCAAATCAAATCAAATCAAATTGTATTGGCCACATGCGCCGAATACAACAGGTGCAGACATTACAGTGAAATGCTTACTTACAGCCCTTAACCAACAGTGCATTTATTTTTAATAAAAAAGTAAAATAAAACAACAACAAAAAAGTGTTGAGAAAAAAAGAGCAGAAGTAAAATAAAATAACAGTAGGGAGGCTATATATACAGGGGGGTACCGGTGCAGAGTCAATGTGCGGGGGCACCGGCTAGTTGAGGTAGTTGAAGTAATATGTACATGTGGGTAGAGTTAAAGTGACTATGCATAAATAATTAACAGAGTAGCAGCAGCGTAAAATGATGAAGTGGGGGGTGGGGGGTGGGGGTGGGGGGGCAATGCAAATAGTCTGGGTAGCCATGATTAGCTGTTCAGGAGTCTTAGCTGTTGAGAAGTCTTTTGGACCTAGACTTGGCACTCCGGTACCGCTTGCCGTGCGGTAGCAGAGAGAACAGTCTATGACTAGGGTGGCTGGAGTCTTTGACAATTTTGAGGGCCTTCCTCTGACACCGCCTGGTATAGAGGTCCTGGATGGCAGGAAGCTTGGCCCCAGTGATGTACTGGGCCGTACGCACTACCCTCTGTAGTGCCTTGTGGTCGGAGGCCGAACAGTTGCCATACCAGGCGGTGATGCAACCAGTCAGGATGCTCTCGATGGTGCAGCTGTAGAATGTTTTGAGGATCTGAGGACCCATGCCAAATCTTTTCAGTCTCCTGAGGGGGAATAGGCTTTGTCGTGCCCTCTTCACGACTGTCTTGGTGTGTTTGGACCATGATAGTTCGTTGGTGATGTGGACACCAAGGAACTTGAAGCTCTCAACCTGTTCCACTACAGCCCCGTCGATGAGAATGGGGGCATGCTCAGTCCTCTTTTTTTTCCTGTAGTCCACAATCATCTCCTTTGTCTTGGTCACGTTGAGGGAGAGGTTGTTATCCTGGCACCACACGGCCAGGTCTCTGACCTCCTCCCTATAGGCTGTCTCATCGTTGTCGGTGATCAGGCCTACCACTGTTGTGTCGTCGGCAAACTTAATGATGGTGTTGGAGTCGTGCCTGGCCATGCAGTCATGGGTGAACAGGGAGTACAGGAGGGGACTGAGCACGCACCCCTGAGGGGCCCCCGTGTTGAGGATCAGTGTGGCAGATGTGTTGTTACCTACCCTTACCACCTGGGGGCGGCCCGTCAGGAAGTCCAGGATCCAGTTGCAGAGGGAGGTGTTTAGTCCCAGGATCCTTAGCTTAGTGATGAGCTTTGAGGGCACTATGGTGTTGAATGCTGAGCTGTAGTCAATGAATAGCATTCTCACGTAGGTGTTCCTCTTGTCCAGGTGGGAAAGGGCAGTGTGGAGTGCAATAGAAATTGCATCATCTGTGGATCTGTTGGGGCGGTATGCAAATTGGAGTGGGTCTAGGGTTTCTGGGATAATGGTGTTGATGTGAGCCATGACCAGCCTTTCAAAGCACTTCATGGCTACAGACGTCAGTGCTACGGGTCGGTAGTCATTTAGGCAGGTTATCTTAGTGTCCTTGGGCACGGGGACTATGGTGGTCTGCTTGAAACATGTTGATATTACAGACTCAGTCAGGGACATGTTGAAAATGTCAGTGAAGACACTTGCCAGTTGGTCAGCACATGCTCGGAGTACACGTCCTGGTAATCCGTCTGGCCCTGCGGCCTTGTGAATGTTGACTTGCTTAAAAGTCTTATTCACATCGGCTACGGAGAGCGTGATCACATAGTCATCTGGAACAGCTGGTGCTCTCATGCATGCTTCAGTGTTGCTTGCCTCGAAGCGAGCATAGAAGTGGTTTAGCTCGTCTGGAAGTCTTGTGTCACTGGGCAGCTCGCGGCTGTGCTTCCCTTTGTAGTCTGTAATAGTTTTCAAGCCCTGCCACATCCGACGAGTGTCAGAGCCGTTGTAGTACGATTCAATCTTAGTCCTGTATTGACTCTTTGCCTGTTTGATGGTTCGTCGGAGGGCATAGCGGGATTTCTTATAAGCGTCCGGGTTAGAGTCCCGCTCCTTGAAAGCGGCAGCTCTACCCTTTAGCTCAGTGCGGATGTTTCCTGTAATCCATGGCTTCTGGTAGGGGTATGTACGTACGGTCACTGTTGGGACGACATCATCGATGCACTTATTGATGAAGCCAGTGACTGATGTGGGGTACTCCTCAATGCTATCTGAAGAATCCTGGAACATGTTCCAGTTTGTGCTAGCAAAACAGTCCTGTAGCTTAGCATCTGCGTCATCTGACCACTTTTTTATTAACCGAGTCACTGGTGCTTCCTACTTTAGTTGTTGCTTATAAGCAGGAATCAGGAGGATAGAGTTATGGTCAGATTTGCCAAATGGAGGGCGAGGGAGAGCTTTGTATGCGTCTCTGGGTGTGGAGTAAAGGTGGTCTAGAGTTTTTTTTCCTCTGGTTGCACATTTAACATGCTGGTAGAAATTAGGTAGAACGGATTTAAGTTTCCCTGCAATAAAGTCCCCTGCCACTAGGAGCACTGCCTCTGGATGAGCGTTTTCCTGTTCACTTATGGCCTTATACAGCTCATTCAGTGCAAACTTAATGCCAGCATTGGTTTGTGGTGGTAAATAGACAGCTATGAAAAATATAGATGAAAACTCTCTTGGTAAATAGTGTGGTCTACAGCTTATCATAAGATACTCTACCTCAGGCGAGCAAAACCTAGAGACTTCCTTAGTATTTGATTTTGTGCACCAGCTGTTGTTTACAAATATACACAGACCGCCACTCCTTGTCTTACCGGAGTCAGCCGTTCTATCCTGCCGATGTAGCGTATAGCCCGCTAGCTGTATGTTGTCCATGTCGTCGTTCAGCCACGACTCGGTGAAACATAAGATATTACAGTTTTTAATGTCCCGTTGGTAGGATAACCGTAAACTTAGGTCATCCAATTTATTCTCAAATGACTGAAGATTTGCTAATAGGATTGATGGGAGAGGCAGTTTACTCGCTCGCCGTCGGATCCTTACAAGGCACCCCGACCTACGTCCACGATATCTCCGTCTCTTTCTCATGCGAATGACAGGGATTTGGGCTTTGTTGGGTGTCTGTAGGATATCCTTCGCGGCCGCCTCGTTGAAGAAAAAATCTTTGTCCAATACGAGGTGAGTAATCGCTGTCCTGATATCCAGAAGCTCTTTTTGGTTATAAGAGACGATGGCAGAAACATGATGTACAAAATAAATTACAAACAACGCGGAAAAACACACATAATAGTACAATTGGTTAGAGGGCTGTAAAACGGCAGCCATCTTCTCCGGAGCCAACACATAATCCCATGGACAGTGCAGCCAGTCAAGTGGAACAAATATAATTGGAATATATTCATGTTTTCTTTCTCTATTGGTCTTAAGTCTGCATTGACCAAATGAAAGGAGCAGCTTGATAGTGAATATCAGCAGTCAGTCTTTCAGTTTTGTGGACAGTACAGGTTTTCACTTCACATGATAGGCCTATACAGTTTATAGTGTAGAAAGTGCATGAGTGCCAGACTTAGCAATGCTCAAACTGCTTCACTCTTAAACAAAATCACCTCTGTAAGTCATTACAGGTGTGCACCTGTTGGTAATAACTGAAGAAGTATGCCCCAAAGGGAAGAATACAGGTTCCTCTATTTTGGGCGTCACTTTCAGACACAGTTGAAATGGTAGGAAAAAAAACACATAGAAAAAGTGTTTTCTTGTTTATTGATATAAAACCAGTGTTGTCTTGTTTATTGATATAAAACCAGTGTTGTCTTGATTATTGAAATAAAACCAGTGTTGTCTTCTTTATTGAAATAAAACCAGTTTTGCCTTGTTTGTTGAAATGAAACCAGTGTTGCCATGTTTATTGAAATAAAACCAGTGTTGTCTTGTTTATTGATATAAAACCAGTGTTGTCTTGTTTATTGATATAAAACCAGTGTTGTCTTGTTTATTGATATAAAACCAGTGTTGTCTTGTTTATTGATATAAAACCAGTGTTGTCTTGTTTATTGATATAAAACCAGTGTTGTCTTGTTTATTGAAATAAAACCAGTGTTGTCTTGTTTATTGAAATAAAACCAGTGTTGTCTTGTTTATTGATATAAAACCAGTGTTGTCTTGTTTATTGATATAAAACCAGTGTTGTCTTGTTCATTGATATAAAACCAGTGTTGTCTTGTTTATTGATATAAAACCAGTGTTGTCTTGTTTATTGAAATAAAACCAGTGTTGCCTTGTTTATTGATATAAAACCAGTATTGTCTTGTTTATTGATATTTAACCTCTGTTATCTTCTTTATTGATATAAAACCAGTGTTGTGTTATTTATGGATATGAATTTACCATCTGCTATTAATCAAAGGGAAGTCTGGGAAATGTTTTCGCCGCTGCTCCCTTCCCTCCCACCCTACGCGGCGCGCTACACAGACTCCGGATTCTAGCACTTGGGAAATACTGGATTCCTGAGGGGATTTAACTTCAGTCCCACTCAACAGCTCCATTAACAATAATAAAGTACCTCTGCCTTAAGGTGACATTCTCAATTTAGCATTATTTGTGTCTATAAATTGTATTCCTTGGTTCCGAACTCACCCGGACTGTCTTTGTGTAAGGGGAATACACTGACTTCCATGGACCAATATCCCCCTTTTAATTAAATTAATCAAACTATGTTCTGTCTGACCTCATGGACAACCATCTCACAAACTGCCAGTGAATCTTGGAAAGGTTTTCTGTTTCCATACTCTGTCTGGCACTATGATTTCATGTGAAAGACATATGGGATATGAAGTTACATTCAACAGAAGAGGTTGTCATTTATCATCCTCAATCCATTGGGAGGATGGAAATTATTGTATACCTATTGTCACCTTAGAGAGAAAAGTGACAATATCATCAACTCATGGTTAAACACGATAAATGACTGAGGGATGGATATTATTTAGGCAATAGATAAAACAAAAATACACGTGTCTCATGTATTTGATGTGGTTTACGTTCCTGTGTGAGTTACAGTCCTGCAATAACCCTAATGATTTACCCATCCAGAAGTAAACATTTTGTTTTTAACGTATTGTGGAAATGTGTCTGGTTTGTAATCAACAGCAGATTACATTTCTTTGGTATGAACAAAATAACTTACAATAATTACATTGTGTTAAGTTGAGAACACGTCTTGCTCATGTCCTGTACAAGTGAGGTTGTCCCTTCTCAACCACCATTTTAAAAGGGTTTAGTCTAAATATACTGAACAAAAATATAAATGCAACGTGCAAAGTGTTGGTCCCATGTTTCATGAGCTGAAATAAAAGATCCTAGAAATGTTCCATATGCAAAAACTGCTTATTTCTCTCGAATTTTGTGCACACATATGTTTACATCCCTGTTAGTGAGCAAAGATCTGTCTCCTTTGCCAAGATAATCCACCCACCTGACAGGTGTGGCATATCAAGAAGCTGATTAAACAGCATGATCATTATACAGGTGCACCTTGTGCTGGGGACAATTAAAGGCCACTCTAAAATGTGCAGTTTTGTCACACAACAAAATGCCACAGATGTCTCAAGTTAAGCCACCTCCAACGTCATTTTAGAGAATTTGGCAGTATGTCCAAATGGCATCAGAACCGCACACCAAGTGTAACCACGCCAGCCCAGGACCTCCACATCCGGTTTCTTCACCTGTGGGATCGTCTGAGACTGTGGGTTTGCACAACCGAAAATTGCACAAACTGTCAGAAACCATCTCAGGGAAGCTCGTCAGTGTGCTCGCTGTCCTCAGCAGGGTCTTGACTTGACTGCAGTTCAGCGTCGTACTCGACTTCAGTGGGCAAATGCTCACCTTAGATGGCCACTGGCACGCTGGCGAACTGATGTCAACGTTATGAACAGAGTGCCCTATGGTGGCAGTGGGGTTATGGTATGGGCAGGCATAAGCTACAGACAACGAACACAATTGCATTTTATCGATGGCAATTTGAAAGCACAGAGATACTGTGACAGATCCTGAGGCCCATTGTCGTGCCATTTATCCGCCGCCATCACCTCATGTTTCAGCATGATAATGCACGGCCCGATGTCGCAAGGATCTGGATCCCTCCACAATTCCTGGAAGCTGAAAATGTCCCAGTTCTTCCATGGTCTGCATACTCACCAGACATGTCACCCATTGAGCATGTTTGGGATGCTCTGGATCGATGTGTACGACAACGTGTTTCAGTTCCTGCCAATAACCAGCAACTTCGCTCTGCCATTGAAGAGGAGCGGGACAACATTCCACAGGCCACAATCAACAGCCTGATCAACTCTATGCGATGGAGATGTGTCGTGCTGCATGAGGCAAATGGTGGTGACACCAGATACTGTCTGGTTATCTGATCCACGCCCCAACGTATTCCCAGTCATGTGAAATCCATAGATTAGGGTCTAATGAATTCATTTTAAATGACTGATTTCCTTATGAACTGTAAATCAGTAAAATCTTTGAAATTGTTGCATGTTGCGTTTATATTTTTGTTCAGTGTAGAAAGAAGAATTCGCTTATTACCGCTGCCAGGCCACTAACACTGACAAAACGGTCATTTTATTTCTACAATGTGTGAGAAAATCTGTTCAGCGTGTCCTTACAGTGTCTACAGTCAGCTGTGCCCCACAATGTCAATTTAGGATCCCAGCAAGGCACATCCTGCCTCGCCAAACAGGCTTTCTTTCTCTCTACAGAATCCAGATTGTTTCAACTATTCAAGTTGAAAAGGGGAAATGAAAAGAAAACCATAAATTGAAATATAATGAATGGTTAGGGATTTTGGCCCTTATTGAAAGAGGTGATCAACAACAATGCACAGTGGAGCCATACTGACCCTGCCAACTAGAGTTTGACTGCTGTGTCAACTTGAGATGCCATGGCAACATTTTTTTGACGGGAAGTTTATTTTCTCAGGCCTAGTGGAATATTAATAACCAAGTTGTGAGTATTGCCAAGTTTCATTTGACTATATTCAAACCCACGCTTTTAGATAAATTGCTTATGTTATTTGTGCAGCGGATCATAATTAGCTGTCTTTTAAAACTCTTGATGTAAACTGTCATTGATGGGAGAGCGCATAATGCCAAGAAGAGTATTTGCCATACTCTACAGAGTGTAGGATAACTCACTGCCAAATTCCACTACAGTGCTGATTGTAATGAAAGTATAGAAGCCTTCACCCAGTTGGACTGATGATTCAAATATATAGACATATCTTTTTTTTACCCCTTTTTCATGGTATCCAACTTGTAGTTACTGCAACTCGGACACGGGAGAGGCAAAGGTCGAAACACAACCCAACCAAGCCGCACTGCTTCTTGACACTATGCCCGCTTAACCCAGAAGCCAGCCACACCAATGTGTCAGAGGAAACACCATACACCTGGCAACCGTGTCAGCGTGCACTGCCCGCCACAGGAGTAGCTAGTGCGCAATGGGACAAGAACATCCCTGCCGGCCAGACCCTCCTTTAACCTGGAAGACGCTGGGTCTCCCGGTCACGGCCAGCTGCGACGGAGCCTGGACTCAAACCAGGATCTCTAGTGGCACAGCTAGCACTGCGATGCAGTGCCTTAGACCACTGCGCCACTCTGGAGGCGATAAAGGCATATCTAACCACATATTCAAGTCAATGCAAGTACATGGACTCATAAAATGCATAGTGGTCATTTCAAACTCCACCGCTTTCATACTGTATAGTCTTTTTACAAGAGTTCTGGGGTAGTCTGGGGTAGTCTGGCGTATTCGGGGGTAGTCTGGGGTAGTCTGGAGTATTCTGGGGTAGTCCGGGCTAGTCTGGGGTAGTATGGAGTAGTCTGGGGTATTATGGAGTATTCTGGGGTAGTTTGGAGTACTCTGGGGTAGTATGGAGTAGTCTGGGGTATTCTGGGGTATTCTGGGGTTGTCTGGGGTAGTATGGAGTAGTCTGGGGTATTCCGGGGTAGTCTGGGATTCTGGGGTAGTATGGAGTAGTCTGGGGTAGTCTGGGGTATTATGGGGTTGTCTGGGAACCTCAGACCCTGATTGCCTCTAAAATTCTTTGGTTTTTCTCACAATACAATTTTTGATTTTGAGTTTGATTCTCTTTGGGTGAGGCGTACTGATTGGAACCATCATTGTTGGTCAGGATGTGGTGCACCTGTCGCCTCGTTAGTCAGACAGCGTTTCACCTGGGCTGGCACAGCTGGTATTTAAGAGCTGCTAGCTCGGTGCTTCTGGTGGAAGAATACATGTTACCGCTGTTGAACAGAGCCTTTATCGTTGTGTTTCTCCTGTTCTTTAGGCTGTTGAACAGAGCCTTTATCGTTGTGTTTATCCTGTTCTTTAGGTTGTTGAATAGAGAGTCTTTATCGTTGTGTTTCTCCTGTTCTTTAGGTTGTTGAACAGAGCCTTTATCATTGTGTTTATCCTGTTCTTTAGGTTGTTGAACAGAGAATCTTTATCGTTGTGTTTCTCCTGTTCTTTAGGTTGTTGAACAGAGCCTTTATCGTTGTGTTTATCCTGTTCTTTAGGTTGTTGAACAGAGCCTTTATCGTTGTGTTTCTCCTGTTCTTTAGGTTGTTGAACAGAGAGTCTTTATCGTTGTGTTTCTCCTGTTCTTTAGGTTGTTGAACAGAGAGTCTTTATCGTTGTGTTTCTCCTGTTCTTTAGGTTGTTGAACAGAGCCTTTATCGTTGTGTTTATCCTGTTCTTTAGGTTGTTGAACAGAGCCTTTATCGTTGTGTTTATCCTGTTCTTTAGGTTGTTGAAAAGAGAGTCTTTATCGTTGTGTTTATCCTGTTCTTTAGGTTGTTGAACAGAGTCTTTATCATTGTGTTTCTCCTGTTCTTTAGGTTGTTGAACAGAGCCTTTATCATTGTGTTTATCCTGTTCTTTAGGTTGTTGAACAGAGCCTTTATCGTTGTGTTTATCCTGTTCTTTAGGTTGTTGAACAGAGCCTTTATCGTTGTGTTTATCCTGTTCTTTAGGTTGTTGAATAGAGAGTCTTTATCGTTGTGTTTCTCCTGTTCTTTAGGTTGTTGAACAGAGCCTTTATCATTGTGTTTATCCTGTTCTTTAGGTTGTTGAACAGAGAGTCTTTATCGTTGTGTTTCTCCTGTTCTTTAGGTTGTTGAGCAGAGCCTTTATCGTTGTGTTTATCCTGTTCTTTAGGTTGTTGAACAGAGCCTTTATCGTTGTGTTTCTCCTGTTCTTTAGGTTGTTGAACAGAGAGTCTTTATCGTTGTGTTTCTCCTGTTCTTTAGGTTGTTGAACAGAGAGTCTTTATCGTTGTGTTTCTCCTGTTCTTTAGGTTGTTGAACAGAGCCTTTATCGTTGTGTTTATCCTGTTCTTTAGGTTGTTGAACAGAGCCTTTATCGTTGTGTTTATCCTGTTCTTTAGGTTGTTGAAAAGAGAGTCTTTATCGTTGTGTTTATCCTGTTCTTTAGGTTGTTGAACAGAGTCTTTATCATTGTGTTTCTCCTGTTCTTTAGGTTGTTGAACAGAGCCTTTATCATTGTGTTTCTCCTGTTCTTTAGGTTGTTGAACAGAGCCTTTATCATTGTGTTTCTCCTGTTCTTTAGTGTCACGATCGTTTACGGATGAGACGGACCAAGGCGCAGCGTGATAAGCGTACATATTTATTAACGTACTGAACACGAACAAAACAACAAACAAACGATACGTGAAGTCCAAGGTAGACTAATAACATACCTATACGGAACAAGATCCCACACAGACTGGTGCCAAACGGCTGCCTAAGTATGGTCCCCAATCAGAGACAACGAGCTACAGCTGCCTCTGATTGGGAACCACCCTGGCCAACATAGATCTAAACGATCTAGAAACTAAACATAGAAATAAACACAACACGAAATATACACACCCTGACTCAACAAATAACCGTCCCCTGAGTCAGGGCATGACAGTACCCCCCCCCCCAAAGGTGCGGACTCCGACCGCGCCACATAAACCTAATAGGGTAGAGGCTGGGTGGGCATTCCGCCTCGGAGGCGTATCTAGCTCCGGGTGTAACCACCACTTACTCTCCACCTCCCGTTGCACCCCTGGTCTGGTCTGGACCTTGGCGCGCTGCTTCCTCTCTCCTTCCTCCCACGAAGTACCACGCCCTGTCTGGACCCTGGTGTGGGAGACCCCGAACCTGGAGAGGGACTGACGTCTGGGTCTGGACTGGAACTGCTGACTGGAGCTGGACCCGACGACGGTGGATCGAACTGCTCTGGCTCCGGTGTGGAGCTGCTGACCGGAACTGGATCAGGCACCGGTGGAGCGGACTGCTCTGGCTCCAGAGTGGAGCCGCTGAGCGGAGCTGGACTGGACCCCGGTGGAGCGGATTGCTCTGGCTCCGGAGTGGAACAGCTGACCGGTGCCGGACCAGGCACCGGTGGAACAGGCACGGGCCGTGCCGGACTGGACACACGCACCACTGGCTTGGTGCGGGGAGCAGGAACGGGCCGGACTGGGCTGACGACGACCACACCCCTGGCTTGGTGCGGGGAGCAGGAACGGGCCGTACCGGACTGGCGACGCGCACCACTGGCCTGGTGCGGGGAGCAGGAACGGGCCGGACTGGGCTGACGACGCGCACCACTGGCTTGGTGCGGGGAGCAGGAACGGGCCGTACCGGACTGGCGACGCGCACCACTGGCTTGGTGCGGGGAGAAGGAACGGGTCGTACCGGACTGGCAACACGTACCACTGGCCTGGTGCGGGGAGCAGGAACAGGCCGGGCCGGGCTGGTGACGCGCACCACTGGCTTGGTGCGAGGGACAGGAACAGGTCGGACCGGGCTGGCGACGCGCACCACTGACTTGGTGCGAGGGACGGGAACAGGCCGGACCAGGCTAGCGATGCCCACCACTGGCTTGATGCGAGGGACAGAAACAGGCTGGACCGGGCTGGCGATGCGCACCACTGGCTTAGTGCAGGAATCAGGAACGGGCCGGACCGGACTGGCGACACGCACCACTCGATTGGTGCGAGGAGCGGGACTGGGTTCCTTCATTAACCCCCGCTCCTTCTGCTGCCTAACCAGCTCCTCTCGCCGTGCCTCTACACTTTCCTTCTGCTCCCTCTGCACCAATGACCCCCTTAATCTGGCGGCCTCCTCTGCTAAACGGCTGAACCGCTCTATCGCGGCCTCCTGCTGCCTCGTCGTCCACGGCGTGAGCCCCCCTCTAAAATGTTTTTGGGCTTGTCTCTCCCCCGTGCTCATGGCCTCCATCCCTCTTGCCAGACTCTCGCTCATCTCCTCCCAAGTCCATCCGCTCTCCTCATCACGCTGCTTGATCCAAGGTTGGTGGGATCTTCTGTCACGATCGTTCATTAACGAGAAGGACCAAGGCGCAGCGTGATATGCATCCATATTTATTGACGTACTGGACACACGACAAAAACAACAAACGAAACGTGAAGTCCAAGGTAGACTAATAACATACCTGTACGGAACAAGATCCCACACAGACTGGTGCCAAACGGCTGCCTAAGTATGGTCCCCAATCAGAGACAACGAGCTACAGCTGCCTCTGATTGGGAACCACCCTGGCCAACATAGATCTAAACGATCTAGAAACTAAACATAGAAATAAACACAACACGAAATATACACACCCTGACTCAACAAATAACCGTCCCCTGAGTCAGGGCGTGACATTTAGGTTGTTGAACAGAGAGCCTTTATCGTTGTGTTTCTCCTGTTTGGGTTTGCTCCGCCCACTCCTTATCCTAACTCATATCGGTTGGGTTTGCGCCGCCCACTCCTTATCCTAAGTTGGTGTGGGTTTATTTATTTTAGTTTGTCTGATATCAGGTCCAGTGGGGATCCATGGTCTGTCTTTTAAGACCCAACTGGAGTTGTTTGGACAGAACCCAGTAAGCCCCCCATGGATGCCTTTCAGAACCCTAAAACCTGTTTAATTTTGGTTGTCAGTGGCTCATTTGTTAGTTCCCTATTTCCTTTGATAATAAATGTTTGGTTTCTTATTGGGGAACAAATGTATCAAACATTTCAGGTTGTCACATGTGTTGGACACAGGGCAGGCCTTGAGCACTCCCGGAGTATACTGCTGAGGAGTTATGCTTTCCCTGGCTTCTAATCATTTTTGGCAGCAGGTCCACTTCCTGTCCAGAAACAAAATGGCGAAGGAATGTCAGTCAACCAACAGAGAGCAAGAAGAGGGGCAGAGGAGTCACGCTCTGGGAGCTGATGATCAGTGATCGGAGAATAGAAATAAACACAAACCAAACTTTGAACAGTCGGGCATAGATACTATGCACATTTTTCTGTAGTAAATACAGAATTACAAAGAGAACAGGCAATAAACATATGCATACAAGCGAATGTGCCACTGCTGCAAGCACACTGGCTCTGATCTTGACATCAGGCTGGAACACATCAAACAACAAGGAAGGGGAGAGGACAGACCTTTCCCACATTACAAGCACTGCAGGGCAATTTAGAAACAAATCCCTGAAGAAAGACGCCAGCTCCGTGTGAGTCTCAGTCCAACTGTTGTGCAAAGAATAACAAACAAAAGGACAGCATATCAGTGAGATGTGGCCTCAACCACACAGACTGCTAGGTTGTTCACACTCTGAAACGACGCAGCTCTGATAGCAGAGTCAGTGAGGTGCAACCTGAACAATCCCTTCACCATGACCATATGTGACATGGTACAGTAACGCTATGTGTTTAACTCGTATCTCCTGCTTTGTCTCTATGGAACTGTAAATAACAATTCATCTGAATTTAACACAATCGACAACTATTTCCTTTCATGTTATTTGATTTGTAATGGTCTTTCCAGCACCCAATTGCAGCAATAGATCATTGAGATATTAGCCTTGTAAACTTTGAGATCACAAAGTTAAAAAAGGGCATATTACCTTAACAATAGCAAAATAGTGTGGGAGATGGTGTACACAGTCGCCACACAGTCCCATAGGTTTGACTTATTCTCCCCTCAGGCTTTCCACATCAAATCCAGGGCCCCGTCGGAGAGTCCATCCGATGATGCATTCTAAAGAAAAAACCATCTCTTCACAGAAGCACAGCTTTTCTTTTTCTCTGTCTCTTTATTTAGAGGGGTGTTCGAGTGAGCGGTGTTACACTGTGCTTTCCGCTGTGGAATATAAGTGTGCCTAATTTGGCTCAAATAATGTTTAAATAATCAAGAAGCTGCAAAGATTTGAACTAATTTCACAAGGACGGCACCAGATGTTTTAGTCTCTCTCTCATTGACTGTACAGTCGTACCTCTCCTCTGGGGAAGGAAGGAGTGAGTTTATGGTAATTTGAGTTGTATCTCAGTCTCTGTATTGTAGGTCTACCTGTACCTATATCTCTGGGGAAACCTGAAGGTGACAACAGAAAGGCCTGTAAGAAAAATACAGTCTAAGTCGATCATGGATGAGTTCAAACAAACATGTATGTGCATGAGTATTTACTGATTGTGTTAAATCAGGTTTTCTGGACATAACAATAGGTGTCCCACAGGGATCGATTCTTGGTCCGGTTCTTTTCACTATTTACATTAACAATATTAGTTTATCTGTAAAAAAATTACTTTAACCTGTATGCAGATGACACTGTGGTGTATGCTATTGCTCCCACAGCTGATAAGGCTCTGTCACAGCTTCCGTCTGCTTTTATTGCCCTGCAGAAAGACTTTGTTGAACTGAAATTGGTACTTAATGCAGGTAAAAACCAAGTACACTACATGATCAAATGTTTGTGGACACCTGCTCGTCAAACATCTCATTCCAAATCATGGGTATTAATATGGAGTTGGTCCCCCTTTTGCTGCTATAACAGCCTCCAATCTTCTGGGAAGGCTTTCCACTAGATGTTGGAACATTGCTGCGGGAATTTGCTTCCATTCAACCACAAGAGCATAAGTAAGGTCGGGCACTGATGTTGGGCGATTAGGCCTGGCTCGCAGTCGGCGTTCCAATTCATCCCAAAGGTGTTAGATGGGGTTGAGTTCAGGGCTCTGTGCAGGCCAGTCAAGTTTTTCCACACCAATCTCGACAAACCATTTCTGTATGGACCTCGCTTTGTGCACAGGGGCATTGTCATGCTGAAACAGGAAAGGGCCTTCCTCAAACTGTTGCCAGAAAGTTGGAAGCACGGAATCGTCTAGAATGTAATTGTATGCTGTAGCGTTAAGATTTCCCTTCATTGGAACTAAGGAGCCTGAACCATGAAAAACAGCCCCAGACCATTATTCCTCCTCCACCTAACTTTACAGTTGGCACTATGCATTCGGGCAGGTAGCATTCTCCTGGCATCCGCCAAACCCAGATTAATCTATGGGACTGCCAGATGGTGAAGCGTGATTCATCACTCCAGAGAAAGCATTTCCACTGCTCCAGAGTCCAAAGGCGGCGAGCTTTACACCACTCCAGCCGACGCTTGGCATTGCGCATGGTGATCTTAGGCTTGTGTTTCCATGGCTGCTCGGCCATGGAAACCCATTTCATGAAGCTCCCGACGAACAGTTCTTGTGCTGACGTTGCTTCCAGAGGCAGTTTGGAACTCAGTAGTGAGTGTTGCAACCGAGGACAGAGAATTTTTCAGCACTCGGCGGTCCCGTTCTGTGAGCTTGTGTGGCCTACCACTTTGCGGCTGAGCCGTTGTTGCTCCTAGACGTTTCCACTTCACGATAACAGCACTTACAGTTGACCGGAGCAGCTCTAGCAGGGCAGAAATTTGACGAACTGACTTGTTGGAAAGGTGGCATCCTATGACGGTGCCACATTGAAAGTGACTGAGTTCTTCAGTAAGGCCATTCTACTGCCAATGTTTGTCTATGGAGATTGCATGGCGGTGTGCTCAATTTTATACACCTGTCAGCAACTGTTGTGGCTGAAATAGCCGAATCCACTAATTTGAAGGGGTGTCCACATACTTTTGTATATATAGTGGATGTTATTTTCCTAAACACGTAAAAACGTATCTGATGATGTATGCATACACACTTTGGATGGTACCCTCATTGATCGGGTCCCCACTTATAAATACAGTGCATTTGGAAAGTATTCAGACTCCTTGACTTTTTCCACATTTTATTACGTTACAGCCTTATTCTAAAATTGATGAAATCGGTTTTTCCCCTCATCGATCTACACACAATACCCCATAATAATGAAGCAAAAACAGGTTTTTAGACATTTTTGCAAATTTATACAAAAATTCTAAACTGAAATATCACATTACATAAGTATACAGACCCCTTTGTTACAGCCTCAAGTCTTCTTGGGTATGACACTACACGCTTGGCACACCTGTGTTTGTCCCCCCCCCCCCATTCTTCTCGGCAGATCCTCTCAAGCTCTGTCAGGTTGGATGGGGAGCGTCGCTGCACAGTTTGTCCTGAAGCCACTCCTGCATTGTCTTGGCTGTGTGCTTTGGGTCATTGTCCTGTTGGAAGGTGAACCTTCGCCCCAGTCTGGGGTCCTGAGTGCTCTGGAACAGATTTTCATCAAGGATCTCTCTTTACTTTGCTCTGTTCATCTTTCCCTCGATCCTGACTAGTCTCCCAGTCCCTGCCGCTGAAAAACATCCCCACAGCATGATGCTGCCACCACCATGCTTCACCATAGGGATGGTGCCAGGTTTCCTCCAGACGTGACGCTTGGCATTCAGGCCAAAGAGTTCAATCTTGGTTTCATCAGACCAGATAATCTTGTTTCTCATGGTCTGAGTCCTTTAGGTGACTTTGACAAACTCGAAGTGGGCTGTCATGTGCCTTTTACTGTTTAGTGGCTTCCGTCTGGCCACTCTACCATAAAGGCCTGATTGGTGGAGTGCTGCAGAGATGGTTGTCCTTCTGGAAGGTTCTCCCATCTCCACAGAGGAGCTCTGGAGCTCTGTCAGAGTGACCATCGGGTTCTTAGTCACCTCCTTGACCAAGGCCCTTCTCCCCCGATTGCTCAGTTTGGCCGGGCGGCCAGCCGTAGGAATAGTCTTGGTGGTTCCAAACTTCTTCCATTTAAGAATGATGGAGGCCACTGTGTTCTTGGGGACCTTCAATGCTGATTTTATTTTTTTTTGGTACCCTTCCCCAGATCTAACCTCGACACAATCCTGTCTCGGCGCTCTACAAACAATTCCTTCGACTTCATGGCTTGGTTTTTGCTCTGACATGCACTGTCAACTGTGGGACCTTATATCGACAGGTGTGTGCCTTTTCAAATAATGTCCAATCAATTGAATTTACCACAGGTGTACTCCAATCAAGTTGTAGAAACATCTCAAGGATGATCAATGGAAACAGGATGCATCTGAGTTCAATTACGAGTCTCATAGCAAAGGGCCTAAATACTTATGTAAATAAGGTATTTCTGTTTTTAATTTTTAACAGATTTGTCGATGAGTTAGTTAAGAAACTAAGAATAAAAATAAGAAAGTAGGCTGGCCCTTCCTTGAAGTCTGGTAGATCGATACATTGCACTCTTTTTTGTATAAATCTCTCTTCCGCCATACCTTACCTCATTGTTAACCTTCGGACATATAAGTTACCAGACCCGGATTCAGGGATGGCTAACCCTGGAGATTCTTTCAATCTCCACGAGTTAGGAAAATCCGCTTTAAAAATGTTACGCTGTCACGGATCCCCCCAGTACTGTTGCTCATTCCGTTCAACAGGGCCAGTGGTCTACGTCACCGGCTTTCTAGGCATCACTGACATGGATCATTACCAGCAACCCGGACTGTCTTGTCTCATTACGTACACCTGGTTCCCATTCCCCCTGATTAGTATGTGTAAATATGTGCCCTCTGTTCCCCATTGTCCTTGTCGATTATTGTCCCATGTCCGTTGGTCTCGTGAGTACCGTGTATTGTGCTCTTGGTATTACGGGTCTTGTCCCGTGTATTGTTTAGAGGTTTACACCTCGCTCTTTAGTTTGGGTTACATCCCTGTGTAATATATATATACTTGTTTATTTTGGGGTTCGTCCCCATCGTTGTTCATTGACGTTGACGTACCTTGTGTTGGGTGGAGAAAATAAAACCCCTATTACGTATTCCTGCGCCTGTCTTCAATTCCTTACACAACGTGACAGAATAATCGACCTATAAAAATGGAGACAGCGGGAAAGGACGAGCTGGCAACCGCCTCGGAGTTCGCCCTTGAGTTCCGGACCATCGCGGCCTCCACCGGATGGAACGAGTCGGCTCTGGTCACTGTGTTCCGCAGCAGACTGCAGGAGGAGGTACAGATGGAGTTAGCCTGCCGTGATGACAACCTATCACTCGACCAGCTCATCAGCATGGCGATCCGGTTGGAGAAACTCCTGTGGTCCGGACGAAGACCTGGAATCCGGAGCCCATGGCTACACCTGCTCTGTGGCCAGAGCCGATGGAGGTGTGCTCTGCACGTTTGCCCGAGGCAGAGCGTAGGAGAAGGAGGAATCTGGGCTTCTGCTCCTATTGTGGAGAAAGGGGTCCCAGGAGTGTCAGGGGAGGTGTCTCGCGTTGTCTGTCAACACCACTATGGTGGAAAGTTCGGACCACGCCACTCAAGTGGATTTACCGGAGGAATAGCAGGATATGCACCGGGTTTTTTCTAAGAACCAGGCTACACGCCTGCCTCCTCATCACCCCTGGGACTGTGCCATTGACCTGCTGTCTGACGCAGCCCTCCCGAGAGGACATGTCTATCCCCTCTCCTACGCGGAGACCGAGGCCATGGAGACCTACGTACAGGAGACCCCCATCATCCCTCCATTCCCTATCATCACGCCAGTGGTGTGGGACGTGGACGCCAACATGCAGCAGGCCCTGCGCACGGAACCCGCACCTGCACAGTGCCAGGAGAACCACGCCTACGTGCCCATGGGTGTGTGGGACCGCCTCCTTTCCTGGGCGCACACGGTACCTGTGTCGGGTCATCCTGGGATAGGCTGTACCATCGCCTGCCTGACTGAGAAGTACTGGTGGCCCACCTTGGCTAGGGACGTCCGGGTTTACATCTCTTCCTGCTCCATCTGTGCCCAGTCTAAGACACCCAGACACCTCCCCAGGGGAACACCACCGTTTCCGTTGTTGTGGACCGGTTTTCCAAAGCTTGTCGCCTCCTTCCTCTGCCTGGGCTCCCGTCGGCCATGCAAACCAGCGGATGCTCTTTTTAGGCACGTCTTCCGGCACTACGGGATCCCGGAGGACATTGTGTCAGACCGTGGTCCTCAATTCACCTCACGCGTATGGAACGCGTTCATGGAATGCCTGGGGGGTCACGGTCAGTCTCACCTCCGGGTACTGTCCTCAAGCTAATGGGCAGGTGGAGAGGGTCAATCAGGAGGTGGGCAGGGTCCTGAGGTGTTTCTGTCAGGGCCGGCCGGGGGAGGGGCGGATGTTCTACATTGGGCTGAGTACGTGCAGAATTCCCTCCGCCACTCCTCCACTAACCTCACTCCTTTCCAATGCGTGTTGGGGTATTAGCCGGCTCTGGCACCTTGGCATCCAAGCCAGACCGAGGCCGCTGCGGTGGACGAGTGGTTTCGGCGCGCTGAGGAGATCTGTAACGCTGCGCACACTCATCTCCAATGGGCTGTGCGTCGGCAAACGGAACAGGCCGACCGCCACAGCAGTGAGGCGCCTGTTTTCTCTCCAGGCGACCGGGTCTGGCTCTCCACTCGGAACCTGCCCCTCCGCTTGCCCTGCCGGAAGCTGAGCCCGCGGTTTGTGGGGCCGTTTAAAGTCCTGAGGAGGGTTAATGAGGTAACGTACCGTTTGAAACTCCCTGCTGATTACCGCATTAACCCGACTTTTTATGTGTCTCTCCTCAGGCCAGTGGTGCCTGGTCCCCTCGCTGAGAATGGACCCAGTGACGCCCCGCCTCCTCCTCTGGACATCGAGGGAGGTCCGGCGTACTCGGTCCATGAAGTCCTGGATTCGAGGTGTCGGGCGGGGCGTCTCCAGTACCTCATCGACTGGGAGGTGTACGGCGTCACTGACATGGATCATTACCAGCAACCCCGGACTGTCTTGTCTCATTACGTACACCTGGTTCCCATTCCCCCTGATTAGTATGTGTAAATATGTGCCCTCTGTTCCCCATTGTCCTTGTCGATTATTGTCCCATGTCCGTTGGTCTCGTGAGTAGCGTGTATTGTGCTCTTGGTATTACGGGTCTCGTCTCGTGTATTGTTTAGAGGTTTACACCTCACTCATTTGTTTGGGTTACATCCCTGTGTAATATATATATATATATATATATATATATATATATATATATATATATATATATATATATACACACGTGTTTGTTTTGGGCTTCATCCCCGTCGTTGTTCATGATGTACCTTGTGTTGGGTGGAGAAAATAAAACCCCTATTACTTATTCCTGCGCCTGTCTTCAATTCCTTATACAATTTGACATGCACCTCTCATGTGGAATGATCTCCAAAAGTCCTTAAAGTTGGTAAAGTTGGTGTCTCAGGCAGATGTTAGAGGGCCTTTTTACTAAAGAATGTGTTTGTTTCATAAGATTGTGTTTTGCGTTTGCTTTTCATGTATTGTGTAATTGATGGTTATATAGATATGTATAGTGTTATTGTTGTTTATTGATGTGTTCGTGCAGGGCTCATCTGTGAAAGAGACCGTGGTCTCATCATGACTCCCTGCTTAAATACGTTTTTTTATTTTTATTAAGAAATACAAATACACATTTTTAAGACAATTGGATATTTTGCTTTTTTTTTCATTGTCCCTTCTGTTTCTTACTCAGAAATGCAACACACAGACACACACACAGACACACCAGAGAGCCATTGTGTGGGTAAGCTTTTGAAGACCTGCAATGTGTTGCACATGTTGAGTGATGCTCTGAACCTTCCTCTACCCCCAATGGTGCCATGTTCATAATTGCAGTAAATGAACCACAGAAGAAATGTGTGCTCAACATTTTTTAAACTCTTCTTGGGTGTTGGGGAGAAATAAATGTGCATATGAAATATGCTGAACAAAGAGTCGAAGATCACCCCAAAATTAATTAGATATGAATGCACATTTCTGCATTTAATTTGAGAATGTAATAATAATAATAATTTGAGAAGGATTAAAAGGAGGGACCAGGCCTAGATGACGTTGCCTGCTGGGCCTCCAGGAGAAGATTGAGAGGAGCTTTTCAGACTGCTTTTATTTGAATCCCGGTTATTAAGTTAATTTTACAAGGTTTCCGTTCATTAAGCACAGCTGGCTCAGGTGAAATGCAGACATTTACAGTAAGCACTAGCACATGCACACACACACACACACACACACACACACAGAACAGAGATTTGTACTGAGAACATATAAACTGAAAGTATCGGGTGATACCAATGTTTAGAAAATAGCTTGGTAAGTGAAACCAGAATAAAGGCAACTGGGAGATGGAGCTATTTCAAAATCTATTTCATGCCTTTATGTTTTATATATTTTGCAATGTGTTGGAGACAACCTCCCCCCAACTAAATGCTGAGGGCCTGTATAACCACTACCACGCTAAAGAGGCCTGACACAGTGTGGTGTTGAACCTGAAAGGAAAAATAAACTTGTCCCTCAGTGGCACCAGGGCACTCTCTCAAGCTTTCACAAGAAAAAATACTCAGGAATGTCCAGGAAAGTTCACTGTTACATCAGCACATCCTTCTCTCATTATGCTTCAATAACATACCTTTGATTCTGGCTATTTTTAGCCACTTCCTGTCTATCTGTGGGACAGTGAATTAGAGTCGAGTGGGCTCTAGAGGGCCAGATGGTCCAGTCTCACAGGAAGTCAAGGCTTCACACACCTAACCTGAATGGCTCATATGATGATATCTTATGACATTATAATTATCTTCTAATGACATTAAATGCCAAAAAACTCCAATCAATAAAATGTAAAAGGTGGCCAATCTGTTTCTTTTTCACATTTATCTAAGAAATACAGTCGTCTGTAAATCTGCATGTTCAGCTAGCTGCCTGGAGAGTTGCCACTTTGAGCCAGCAGTTCCCACAATGGAAAGAAGCAGTTCATTACACACTCCAAATAAACAGACGTGAATGGTATCCACACTCAGAGAGAGTGTAGCGTGCGGAGCATTTCCCAGGCCTTTCCCACTCCACCACCCTGTAGGTGACATCAGAGACCCGTTTCCTGAACAAAAGCAGTTAGCTGAGAGAGAGAGCGAGAGAGAGCAAGAGAGAAGGGTTGACAGAGAGAGGAAAGGTTGACAGAGAGAGAAAGGGAAGGGTTGATAGAAGAAAGAGGAAGGTTTGACAGAGAGAGAGAGAGAGAGAGAGAGAAGAGAGAGAGAGAGAGAGAGAGAGAGAGAGAGAGAGAGAGAGAGAGGGGGTTTACAGAGAGAGAGAGAGAGAGAGGGGGAGAGGGAGAGGGGGGTGAGAGGGAGAGTGGGGAGGGTTGACAGAGTGAGAGAGAGAGAGAGAGAGAGGGAGAGAGGGGAGGGTTGACAGAGAGAGAGAGAGAGAGAGAGAGAGAGAGAGAGAGAGAGAGAGAGAGGGTTAACAGAGTGAGGGGGAGAGGGGGGAGGGTTAACAAAGAGAGGGGGAGAGAGAGAGCGAGAGAGAGAGAGAGAGAGAGAGAGAGAGAGAGAGAGAGAGAGAGAGAGAGAGAGAGAGAGAGGAGAGAGAGAGAGAGGGAGAGAGAGTCGAGGCTGACAGTGAGAGAGAGAGAGAGAGAGGAGAGAGAGAGAGAGAGAGAGAGAGAGGAGAGAGAGAGAGAGAGAGAGAGAGAGAGAGTGAGAGAGAGAGAGAGAGAGAGAGAGAGAGGAGGGTTGACAGAGAGAGAGAGGAAGGGTTGACAGAGAGAGAGAGAGAGACAGAGAGAGAGAGAGAGAGAGAGAGATTGTTACAACACTGTATATATACATAATATGACATTTGAAATGTCTTTATTCTTTACAACTTCTGAGTGTAATGTTTACTGTTAATGTTTATTGTTATTTCACTCTTGTTTACTATCTACTTCACTTGCTTTGGCAATGTTAACATGCGTTTCCCATGCCAATAAAGCCCTTAATTGAATTTGAAACTGAGAGAGAGAGAGAGAGAGAGACGAGAGAGAGTGAGAGAGGAGAGTGAGAGAGAGAGAGAGAGAGTGAGAGAGAGAGAAGAGAGAGAG